>NC_091977.1:240357141-240673037 GCF_044704955.1 Pristiophorus japonicus | reverse complement strand
TTATGTGGCACTTTGTCAAATGCCTTCTGGAAGTCCAAATACACCACATCCACTGTTCCCCTTTATCTATCCTGTTCGGTATATCCTCAAAGAATTCCAGCAAATTTGTCAAACATGACTTTCCCTTCATAAATCCATGCTGACTCTGCCGGACCAAATTTTGCTTTTCCAAATGTCCTGTTACTGCTTCCTTAAATTAGGCTAACTGGCCTATAGTTTCCTGCTTTTTGTAATAGGGGCATTACATTTGCAGTTTTCCAATCTGCTGGGACTGGCCCAGAATCCAGGGAATTTTGGTAAATTACAACCAATACATCCACAATCCCTGCCGCTACCTCTCTTAAGACCCTTAAGGTCTTGGGTTTATGTTTGCTACTTTCCAATCTGGGGACTGTTCTAGAATCTAGGGAATTATGGAAGATTAATATCAGTGCATCCACTATCTCTGCAGCTATTTATTTTAAAACCCTACGATGCAGGTTGTCAGGTCCAGGGGATGTCTTTGTGCTTTAAAGTTCCATTTTCATCTTTGCAGTTGAAGAATGCAAAGATCAGGAACTGGTGGAGGTCCACCAAGTAAGCTGCAATTGAGCCAGCGAGAACAGTACATCTCTGATCTGATTAAAGCTCACCGGAGAAGATCCACCACCAACGTGGACGTTGAGCCCCGGTCAAATAGACGGGGTAAGCCCTGCAATTTGTACTGTGGGTTGGTTAAATACCGCTTGGGCTAGTTCGTTTTAATGGATGTTTTCGATATGTTTTACAGCAGGTGCATGTCAGGAAGAGGCAGAAGGTGATCCAGAAAGACAAGCAGAAGTAGCATCCGAAGGATATTCCAGGAGGCTCCAGAATTATTTCCGGATTTTGAGCAGGAAGGTCTGGATGAAGGTCAGCATGAAGATCCCCCCCACTGATCAGATGGTGATATTGGACTTGGAGCCCGTGGAGCCCATGAATCATGATCCGTGTCCCAGTGTGGTCCAGAAATGCACACCTGTGAGGGGGATGCCAAATAGGGTCGAGGAGCAAAGCACGGGTGGGAGACAGCGAAGGAGGGTGGAAAGGATAGCTGAACCACAAGCACAGGTAGACATGGTACAACTCATCAGGATGAGTAGGGAGAATATGCAGCTAACCAGGTCGCTCCGGGATACCATGGGTGAGGTGTGGGTAGAAATTGCGAGACTGTCAGGAGACGTAGCAACACTGTCTGGAGGAATAGGACCACCACTGGTGGGGCTGATTAGGGAGGGAATTGTTGATAGAGAATTCAAACAGGCTGCATTTAGACAGGCTGTGAAAATTCACAGACAACAAGTCAGAGATGCTACATGCATTTCAGCATGTTGCATTTAGGCATCAATCATCTTGACATTTTAGGACCCTTGGGTAGTGAGCCAATAAGGTCAAAGGCGGCGAGTTCTTTTCTGTAAATTGATCCAGGCATAAATACAGCCATTTTGACCATGTGGTTTCAGTAAGACAAAGGAACTGGCAATCAGCTTGTTACTCTCTGCCAAGATTAAAAAGTTAAAACTACCATCGGAGTTAGTATTTCATTGGAAATTAAGAGATCTAACAATTTTGGCGCTGCGAGCAGGGTCGCTGAGGAAAGAAACTGAATTTTGGACATCGGACCTACAGACTGAGGTAAGGACACCTCTTTTTTAAAAAAAAGTCCTTGGTCAAAAGTCTAAATTCGCCTCTCCTTGTACGCGATTCCGAAAGCCTCCGGTTTGCGAACCCTCCGGTTGGTAGTCGGCTCGAGGTCCCATAGATGTCTAAACTTCGGCGGTGTGTTAGTTAATTAATCACCGACCTATTGATCGGCTAAAAGCCCGCGACTCGAGACCCCAGTAAAGAAATGGCAGCAGGAGATAAGAGCAAAGAATTGCCTACAACTGTTAAAGGTGGGCAGGCACCACCTGAAGTTTCGCTAGATTTAATTCTCGAACAGTTGAAAGAATACATAGAGCAATAATTCAACTTATCTAAAACCTGTATTAAGATCGAACAAAAGTACGGAACTTCCAAAGGACAATGGTCCTTGGACGAGATTAAAAGGGTCTGGGGAAAAACGACCCGTATGAAAAATAAAGAGCGAACTAGATGGTCCCTAGCGGTTATGGGACAGATTCGAAACCGGAATGAAATTATAATGCGTTCCCAACATGATCGAGAACTGACCAGTACAAAGGACCAATTGCAAGCTGTTTGTGCACAGCTGCGACAGAAAAAGCTTGAACTTGAAAAGCTGGAAGCAGAAGTTAAAGATCTTAAAGGTGAAATTAAAGAATGGAAAAAATCATTAGGTCAAGAGACAGTAATAGGAAAAGGAAAATGTATTGATCAATTCCCAGGGTACCCATGTTTGGATAAATTAAAAGCGCAAACCCGAAGACACGACCGAGGAATAGATACGGTTTCTGAATCCTCCGACAATACAGGGTCGGAGGATGAAGAATTAGGGGTGCGTTTTGCCCCGTTTAAAAAAAGACGAGTTGTAGTCAAATCAGAAGAGATTGCGGATGAGGGTGGAACCAAAAAAACAAAAAAGAGAAGGGTGTATGCAGAATACTTAGTTCATGCTCCGGCAGACCCAGAGAAAATTGATAAATGGTCCAAGGAGTTGCCCAATCCAAAGAAAGGGGGAGTAAAAACATGGGACCAATTGGACCACTTAAGAAATATATATCAACTTCATCCCTGGGATGGAGTGCAAATTTTGACCATAATGGTGCCAAAAACACAGGGAAGAAAATTGCACGACAAGATAGATGAAGCTTTGGGGCAAAATGAGCAAGAATTAGACGCAGGGTGGGAGGCGATTAAACACTGGCTGCAAGCCTTCAGTCCAGCTAAGACAGACTGGGGAAAAATTGCAGCCTGCCAACAGGAAGGAACAGAGGAGGTCCTGGAGTATGACTAGCGGTTTAGATGCACGTGGCTAGAACATTCGGGTATGAATAATACAGATGAGGAAATGGATGAACAAGTGTTTGGACCCCTGAAAGCAGCTTTCGTGGCAGGTCTAAAGCCAGAACTGTCCAAAATGCTTAAGGTAGTGTTACCGGACTGGGAAGGTAGAGGAACTACCTTTGCAGCATTGGTGGATCGATGTAACCAATTAGATCGGGATATGGGAGCTAAAGCCCGAGCTGTACAGACTATGGGATGGAAATCCCAGGATTCCGATAAACAGTCATTCGGAAAATTACCCGGAAAATGTCATTATTGTGGGAAAGAAGGTCACTGGGCCAAGACGTGCAGGGCAAAACAGAAAGGTCGTGGCTGGGGAAGAGGACGCAGCCAGGGATACAATTCAGCCAACAAGCCAGGCTTGTCACGAGATAACAACCTCATAGAAGCATTTAAGCGACTGACAATACAACAACAGAAGGAGTTACTTGGGATAGCAAAAAACGATTAGAGCCCAGCCTGGCCCCCCTCCTCGCACTAATACAACAAAGGGGAGATGGGCTATATATAACTGTGAGGGTGGGCGATAAGGATGTGGACTGTCTTTTAGACACAGGGGTGGAATTAACATGCTTACCCCTACAATATGGAGACTTTTTGCCGTTGGATGGTTGGGCACATACAGCCTATGGAGTTGGAGGCCATAAAATGGAAATTAAAAGGACAACACCGGTACTTATAGGGCTGGGTCCACATGAACTTACCACGCCGGTCTGGATAGACCCAGTAGATCAACCCCTTTTGGGGATGGACGCTCTAATCCAAGAAGATTCATCGTTGCATTTCGAGGATGGTCGGGTGACATGGTCAATTAGAACTTTGAAGAAAGAAGAATTGAAGGAACACCTGATATGGGCTAAAGATAAGAACGATTGTGGCCTACTCCAGATGGAGCCTGTGTCATTTACAGGGACCAAGCCTCCATGCACTAAACAGTATCCCATCAGTCCAACTGCCATCGCGGGAATCTTGCCGGTTATTCAGCAATTGGAGAAACAAGGGGTGCTTATTAAAACACATAGCTACTCCAATAGCCCCATGTGGCCGGTACAGAAATCTAATGAGACTTGGCGTTTGACTGTCGATTATAGGAAAGCTAACCAGTGTATTGATCAAAAAGCTCCTTTGGTCGCAGATCCCTCCACCATTTTTAATGCCCTCAAACCAGAACATAAATATTTCTCGGTTATAGATATGGCCAACGGATTTTGGTCAGTGCCTCTGGCACCGGAGGTTCGACAGTGGTTTGCTTTCACTGTCCAAGGACAACAGTATACTTGGACCCGATTACTGCAGGGTTTCCACAACAGCCCTACGGTACTCCACATGGCTTTACAAAGCCATTTGCGAGAATTACCTCCCCTGCCATCCACAGTCATCCAATATGTAGACGATATCCTGCTAGCTTCAAACACGGAAGAACAGCATGAACAAGATTTACGAGCTTTGCTGGATCACCTTCGGCTGAAAGGACATAAAGCCAGCATCGACAAAGCACAACTATCCCAAGAAGAGGTTGTATACCTGGGACAAAAGATTTCACAAGGAAAGAGAGAACTTACCCAGGATAGAACTGCAGCCATTCGGGCTGCTAAAAAACCCACCACTATTCAGGAACTAAGGTCTTTTTTGGGATTGTGTAGCTTCAACAGAAATTGGATTGACTCCTTCACACAGCTTGCTCAGCCATTGAATGATATTTTAAAGGGGAAAAGTGCCTCTAAAGAAGACATCACCCTCACTAAAGAACAGCAAGAGGCCTTCCTGAGTTTGAAAAAGACTGTGTGTTCGGCACCGGCTCTGGGAATCCCCGACAGTGGTAAGCCATTTACCCTGTTTGTCCATGAGAAAGAAGGATATATGACAGCTATACTGACACAAGAACATGGGGATTGGCAAAGACCTATTGGCTATTATTCGGCAAAACTGGATGCGGTAGCCCTCGGATGGGGAAGTTGCCTAAGGGCCATGGAAGCTACATGTCGAGCGGTAATGATCACTGTGGGTCTAGTCCTCGACCAAAAGCTGATTGTCAAGTGTCCCCACACCGTACATGCTTTGCAGTCTATGAATAGAATGTCTCAGGTGACGGCAGCAAGATGGACCCACTAGACAGCAGTTTTGAAAGCTCCTAATCTCCATATCGGCCAGCCCGGTTAATCCCGCAACTATGCTCCCAATGTCAGAATCGAGGGAGCAAGAGGGAGGAGAATGTGAAGAGCATGACTGCGTGGAGATTGTAAAAGAAACAGAAGAAGCAGCCTTAGCAGCAGAGGAGCCTCTGCACAACCCAGACCTCATCCTGTTTACAGATGGTTCCTCCTTTGTTGACAATGGTACCAGAAAAGCAGGATGGGCAGTTACAACCTTATATGAGGTAGTGGCAAAAGGATGTTTACCCTCAGGAACGTTTACCCTCAGCACAACAGGCCGAGTTATGGGCCCTGTGAGAAGCATGTCGAATAGCAGAAGGACAGACAGCTAATGTCTACACAGATTCGCGTTATGCTTTTGGAGTCGCTCACGACTTTGGTATGTTATGGCGGAAAAGAGGATTCCTCACTGCTGCTGGTACACCTATCCGAAATGGAAAAGAAGTCCGAGACTTACTGGAGGCCATACAATTACCTCAGGAAATGTCCATCCTGAAGTGTAAGGCCCATACCAAGGAAAATGCCACAGAAGCACAGGGAAATGCCCTAGCCGACCAGGCAGCTAAAGATGCCGCCTCACAGGGCGTTCCTCCAGAAGAACCAACACAGATGTGCAGATTGAAAGCACTCAGGACTCGGACACGAGACCCTCAAACAATGCAAGGCGAGTGCTCCAGAGAGGAAAAATGGACATGGATTGAGGCAGGAATCAAGCTATGCGAAGATGGTGTCTGGAGACAAAGAGTTACCGACAAGCCAGTCGCGCCACAAGCGCTTATGCCTTTTTTAGCCCAACAGATCCACTCGTGGGGACACTTGGCCTCAACAGATGACGGCACGGTTCCAGAAAAGCTGGTGAGGTCGGGGATTTAAAAAACATGCCCAGCTGGTAACAGACCGCTGTGTGGTCTGCCAGAAAAATAATTCTGGACCCATCACGGTAATGCCCCAACTGAGGCCCCCTGCCCCTGTCGGACCATTCCAGCATCTGCAGGTTGATCATATATCTCTTCCTTCATGCCAAGGATACACTAACATTCTTGTCATGGTCGACAGATTCTCTAGATGGGTAGAAGCTGTCCCAACTAAAAGAGCCACAGCCAATCACACTGCAAAGGTCTTGTGTAAGGATTACATTCCCCGATGGGGAGTCCCGAGTAGTATTGACTCACATCAGGGAACACACTTCACAGGTGCTGTCTGCCGAGAAGTCTGCAGGTTACTGAACATTATGTGGGATTTACACTGTCCTTATCATCCACAATCATCAGGACAAGTAGAGCGAATGAATCGAACTCTGAAACAACGGCTTGCTAAATATCACCAAGAAGGAACACCATGGCCCCAGGCACTACCAATAGTGCTATGCAGCATTAGGGCAACCCCGAACAGAACTACAGGTCTAAGCCCATTTGAAATTATAACAGGAGGACCCATGTCGCTGCCAGGAACTATCGATTTACGGAAAGCTGATGTTCACTTAATGAGTGACACTCTGTTATCATACTGTCAGAACCTAACCAATGCTATTAGTTCTGTTTCCCGACAAGTATTCGGCAGCTTGGGGTAATCCACCCGAAGGAGGACACATCATCATCCCGGGAGTCTGGGTCTATGTGAAAAAGTTGCATAAAGAACCTTTGGGTGCCAAGTGGGAGGGATCTTATCAAGTGTTATTGATCACCCAGGCAGCTGTTAAAGTCCAAGGAAAGAAAGCCTGGACCAAGCTTCACACGTTAAACGAGCACCCGTAACTGAAGCTGAAATCTAATAAGGACAATTACTTTTTGCCAAAATGTATAAATTTACTGTATTATTGATTGTAGGTATTCTAGGCATAGGCCTACTTCTTACTAGCCGACCTTCTGCACCAAAGGGAAATAGTAGGGTAGCAAGTAAATACCTTCTTATATATGTCATACATTTATGCCAAACAAAGTAACATTTCTAGTTGTTGGGTGTGTGCGCATATTCCTATTCACTCAAAGGGAGGGACTCCCTTGAGGCCAGTTCCCTTGAATATCTCGGAAATGGCTGAGTGGATAATTAATCAAAACAAAATAGGCAATGCGTTTCAGGATACGGAAAACTGGGCACCTAAATGGAAGTCAGCAGGTTACAATTTGACTACCTTTGAAGGGGGATACCAACCGTGCTACAATAATTCCAAACGGCCCCCATTTTTTGTTATCACTAATACAACGGGAATAGGAAGACCGGGGGAAATCTGTCTGTCTGATTAGAAACATCAAAGGAGGCCAAAATATGGGGTATAGTAACTGCTCCCGGAATTATAATATAATCAAGCCACAGAACCGTCCAAACTGGGCCGATGTGGGAATTTTTAACGTAACGGGGATTCTGAATAAAACAGATGGAAAAGCCTGAACAGGCCCTGGAGTGTTGCTGACAAAGAAACAGCTAACATTCATTGCCGATAATGGCACCTATTGGGTGTGTGGCCACAAGGCCTACCCTTGGCTGCCCCAGAATTGGATGGGATCCTGCTATTTAGCCTACATTGTGCCTTATATGTATCATATAAAGTCACTGTTGGAACATTGACACTGTCCTAAGAGAGCTATCACAGAAACAGAGAGGTTCTTTGCCATTCTGATCCCTGGGTATGGGACCGCCAAACTGGCAAGGGAATCCATTAACATGGTATCCGTTGTGGAACGAGTAGCCAATGATACCTCAGAGGCCCTAGTTAAAATCAATGCAGAAATGGTAGCAATCCGCACAGTAGCCCTACAGAATAGACTGGCCCTTGATTACATCCTTGCTGAAAAGGGAGGTACTTGCACCCTACTCGGAACGGAGTGTTGCACATATATCCCAGATAGCTCCGAAGAAATTACCCACTTAGCGGAGCATATCCAAAAGGAGGTAGAAAAACTTAAGCAACCCCCATCATTCACTTTGTGGAGTGGAGCCACTGAATGGCTAGGTTCAATAGGAACTTCATTGGTGGAAGGTTTAATTCTATTTGTTGTAATTGTTTTATTTTTATATTGTTTGTTTATGTTGATTAAATGTTGTTGCGACCAGGCGGTTGTAGCTGCTGTCCCGCAGGTGAGACACCTTGCAGGTCCCAGCAGACCGTCTGTACGTGGCACAGGAGTATGTTATGCTTAAGGGAAGGTTGTTCACTGGTTGAATTAAGATATTGATTTGGATTAAATTGGAATAAGGTTAATTAACCTACTAAAACCAGACTTCCATTGTGGCCACGATGGAACTCGGGTTGGTGTAAATGTGTGTGGAAGTTACTAGTCCAGACATGTGGCGAAACACATCAACGAATTTTAGAAGGAAACTCCATTAACATGTATGAAATTATTTTGTAGAATGTTTAAGCAGTGATACCTGAAGTTTTATGATTCAGTTTGTGAAAGAATCAAAGGGGGGATTGATAGAGAATTCAAACAGGCTGCATTTAGACAGACTGTGAAAATTCACAGACAAGTCAGAGATGCTACATGCATTTCAGCATGTTGCATTAAGGCACCAATCAACTTGACATTTTAGGCCTTGGGTAGTGAGCCAATAAGGTCAAAGGCGGCAAGTTCTTTTCTGTAAATTGATCCAGGCACAAATACAGCCATTTTGACCATGTGGTTTCAGTAAGACAAAGGAACTGGCAATCAGCCAGCAGCTTGTTACTCTCTGCCAAGATTAAAAAGTTAAAACTACCATCGGAGTTCGTATTTCATTGGAAATTAAGAGATCTAACAATGGTGGATCCACTGTCGGGACAGCTGATGGGGAAATTGTCTGACATATGTGACGAAAATTTGCAGGCAGCTGCTGCAATAAGGGAACACATCCAGATTGTCATTCAACAACACCAATTGGAGCCATCAACTGCTTCCACTCAAATCATCCCCAGACCACCCTCAGGGACTATGCCGCAGGGTGATCCACAGCTTGAAAAAGACGAAGACGAATCCGGGACTTCCAGAAAGGTGTGGACTAGGTCTGCCTCTATCCAACTCCACCACCAATGAAAAACAATAAAATATAACCTTGGGCTCACCGGGGGGCCGAGGAAGTCTGCTGCACCAACATATAGGGCTAAGGGTAGAGGCACCAGGGCAGGCAGTGGTCGTTGAATAAGGGTGAGGAGAGATATTTGTATCTAGCTGTTAATTGAATCAAACTTTTCTATCAACAAAACAAGGAACAAAACTTCATTGTAAATGTTAAAGCTCGCGAGAAGTTAGACACAAAATGTTTTATTAAAGTTAAGTACAAATGTTTAATAAACCTATTCTTTTAATTTAACCAGAATCAGTGTATTATTTTGTGAATTTAACCAACATAAACCAACACATTATTAAAAGTGCAAACAGGTATAAACATGGTGAGATACTATAATCAATCTTGCTGCCGTTTCGCCTTCAGTCAGAAAAACGTTCACGGATTAGCCACTGACGCAAGTCTCTAGCAATGGCTAGACATCCCCTTGGTTGCCCCACCCTCCTCTGGCGTCACCCTGCGGCTTGAGGTGGTTCCTCCTCCTCCTCCGAATCCTCATCCCTCCTCCTCCTCCGAATCCTCATCCCTCCTTCTCCCCTCAGGAGGATCTTCAATATCCAGTACCTGTCCCCTCATGGTAGCCAAGTTGTGCAGCATATGACTGAACTGAGCAACATGGTGAGGGGAGTATTGCAGGTAGCCTCCAGAGTGGTTGAGGCATCAGAAACGCTGCTTTAAAATGCCAATTGTCCTCTCTATGATGCTCTTAGTCATTATGTGGGACATATTGTACTTACTTTCTGCCTCAGTGCGTTTGCATATGGGGGTCATAAACCAGGTGGCGAGCCCGTAACTGCTGTCCCCGAGCAACCAGCTCTGGGCTTCTGGCAGCTCTTGAAACATCGCAGATCTAATGCTCTAACGTAGAATGAAAGCATCATGGATGCTATTGGGATATTTGGCATCCACTGCCATGATCCGCTGCAGATCGTCGCACACCAGCTGCACATTTAGGGAGTGGAACCCTTTCCTGTTGTGGTAAACTTCAATGCACCCTGTACCCTGGGGAAGCCAGCAATTCTGGAGAACCCCACAGCCCTGTCTCTCGTTGCCTGTGTGGTCATAGCGAAAGTGATGAACTGGTCCCTTTTGGCATACAGTGCAGCAGTCACCTGGCAAATGCAGCAAAGGGTGGCGTGTTGCGAGATCAAGCATACATCCCCAGTTGAAGCTCGAAATGACCCCGTAGCATAGAAGGCAAGTGCCACTGGTACCTTTACTTCTACAGGTAGGGCAGTCGTCCTTCCACTTCTTGGCCATATGTCTGCCCGGATTAGTTGGCAGATCTCAGTGATGACCTCCTTTCTGAGTCGCAGCCTGAGAACGCAATCTGCCTCACTCAGTTGCAGGTATGAGTGCCTCTTCCTATAGACTCACTGAGGGCAAGGGCTTCTCCCCATTAATCTGTCTCCCCGATATCGGCGTCGAATTATTCATCACCTCTGCATGGCCTTACCACATCAGGCATGCTAAAAATTGCACGCATTATTGTTATTAAGCAGATAAATACTTAAATCACTGACATCTTCCCTCTCTGTTTTGCTCCACAAGGCTGGGTGACGCCCTAGATCGGACCACACCCTGATCTGCGCAGGCGTGCGCTTGTTTGTATAGTGATTCTCTTGGGTCACCTGTGACAAATGCTGATTTCCAGCTTGCTGCTGTGCCTGAGCACAAAACGTCCCGTTCGGATGCTGACCGAGCTCGAGGCACAGGTCGAAGAAGGATTGCAAGCTCAGCCGGACACAAGCACAACAACTCGACACTCGGCTTCAAAAGCAGCCCGGGCTCTGGTGCTTGTGTCAGCCGAGCTTGCGATCCAGCCCAGCAGGCACTCCTTCGACCCATGCCTGGAGCCTGATCAGCAACAATTGTGTTGGGGTGAACAGTCGCGATTTGGGTGAAAGGTCGCGATTTGGGTGAAAGAGAACCCAGCAAAGTTATTTCAGTTCCCTCCAAAAAAAAAATGTATGCATTTTTACTTTATTTTGTCTTGTTTTGCCTGGCCCCAATGTCCTTTTGTGTGCCATGCCGATTTCCTTAAGTTCACCGATGGTTTTTTCTCCCCCCAGGGCTTTTTGGCAGTGTGTGCCCCGTTGAAAAAAGCTGTGAACGGCCAAAATTGCCTAACTGAACAAAAACAGTGCCCGAGCCCGTTTTCATTCGTGTCTACAGCAAAAATTTTTAAACTGGCACACATGGTCGCGCCGGCATACAAACATTGCCGAAAATTGGAAACGGAGGATTTTACGCCAAAGTACGCGCACAATCGTGGCGAAAATAGGGGCCTATATCTTTACTTACACTGATTTCAAGTTTCTCATTCTCTCTAGATCCTTGTTTCCCCATTATTTCTAGAATGTTTTTTGTGTCTTCTACAGTGAAGACAGATACAAAGGCATCATCATAGGCAGTCCCTTGGGATCGAGGAAGACTTGCTCCCACTCCTGAAGTGAGTTCTTTGGTGGCTGAACAGTCCAATACGAGAGCCACAGACTCTGTCACAGGTGAGACAGATAGTCGTTGAGGGAAGGGGTGGGTGGGACTGGTTTGCCTGCGCTTGATTTTTGCATGCCATCAACGTTGAGACTCGAGGTACTCAGCGCCCTCTCAGATGCACTTCCTCCACTTAGGGCGGCCTTGGGCCAGGGATTCCCAGGTGGGGATGTTGCACTTTATCAGGGAGGCTTTGAGGGTGTCCTTGTAGTGTTTCCGCTGCCCACCTTTGGTTAGTTTGCCGTGGACGAGTTCAGAGTAGAGCACTTGCTTTGGGAGTCTCGTGTCTGGCATGCGGACTATGTGGCCTGTCCAGCGGAGCTGAGCGAGTGTGGTCAGTGCTTCAATGCTGGGGAAGTTAGCCTGAATGAGGACGCTGATGTTGGTGCGCCTGTCATCCCAAGGGATTTGTAGGATCTTGCGGAGGCATCGTTGGTGATATTTCTCCAGCAACTTGTGGTGTCTACTGTACATGGTCCATGTCTCTGAGCCATACAGGAGGGCAGGTATTACTACAGCCCTGTAAGACCATGAACTTGGTGGCAGTTTTGAGGGCCTGGTCTTCAAACACTTTTTTCCTCAGGCGGTTGAAAGCTGCACTGGAGGCAGTGTTGGATCTCGTCGTCGATGCCTGCTCTTGTTGATAGGAGGCTCCCGAGATATGGGAAGTGGTCCACAGTGTCCAGAGCCGCGATGACTGGGGGGCAGTGCTGTGCGGTGAGGACAGGCTGGTGGAGGACCTTTGTCTTACGGATGTTTAGCGTAAGGTCCATGCTTTCGTACGCCTCAGATACAAAGTATTTGTTTAATGTCTCTGCCATTTCCTTATTGCCCATTATTTCTCCTGTCTCCGCCTCTAATGGGCCCCATGTTTACTTTCACTAATTTCTTCCTATTTACATACATATAGAAACATTTACAATCTGTTTTTATGTCTCTTGCTAATTTACTCTCATTCTTTTTTCTCTTTCCTGATCAATTTCTTGGTTCTACATTGCTGAATTCTAAAATCCTCCCAATCCTCAGGCTTACTACTCTTTTTGGCAACATTATAAGGCTCTTCCATTGATCTAACATTATCTTTAACTTCTCTTGTTGGTCACGGTTGGACCACTTTTCTGTGGGGTTTTTGTACCTTAAAAGGAATGTATATTTGTTGCAAATTATGTATTAATTCTTTAAACACTAGCTATTGCTTGTCTGGCATACTTTTTAATGTAGTTTCCCAATCTTCCATAGCCAACTCGCCCTCATACCGACATAGTTTGCTTTGTTTAGATTTAAGACCCTAGTTTTGGATTTAACTAAATCACTTTCAAACTCAATATACAATTCTATCATATTATGGTCACTCTTCCCTAAAGGCCCCTATACTACAAAAGGTTATTAATTAACCCTTTCTCATTGTACAATACTAAATCCAATATAGCCTGTTCCCTAATTGGTTCCTCAACATACTGATCTAGAAAACTATCTTATATACATTCCATGAACTTCTCCACCACATTATTACTGAAAATGTGGTTTGCCCAGTCTAGATGTAGATTAAAGTCCCCCAAGATTACTGTGTTACCCTTTATGCATGTGCCTCAAATATCCTGATTTATATCGTACCCTACACTGCAACTACTGTTTGGGGGCCTAAAACAACTCCCACCAATGTTTTCTGCCCCTTGCTGTTTCTTAGCTCCACCCAAACTGATTCTACTTGATTTTCCAAGCTAAATTCCTTTCTCTCTACTGTCTTTATTCCATCCTTTATTAGCAGGGCTATCCCATCTCCTTTTCCATTTTGCCTACCTCTTCTAAAAGTTAAGTATCCTCAAATATTTAGTTCCCAACCTTGGTCACTTTGCAACCACGTTTCTGTAACTTATTAATTTTTATCTGCACTAATAATTCATCTATTTTGTTCCAAATGCTTTGCACATTCAGATAAAGTGCCTTTAGCTTTGACTTTTCTATTTTTCCCTGGTATCACTGTAATCACTGATGCCCTATTACCTTTGTTACTCTCTGTCCCTTTCTGACCCACTCTGCTCATTTTTACCCAAAGCTCTGCTCTAGAGCCTTGACATTTCTCTTGCTGCTTTTAAATTTGCTCTGTCCTGAATTCTCCCACCACCAACCCCCTCTTCTTCATTAGTTTAAAGCCCTGCTGCACGAGGCGACTGTGAGAGCCTCCCTATAGCTCAGCTTCCTTATGCACTACTCCCAAGAGGATTGCAGATACGTTGTCCTGGGCCTGTAGTCTCTGTTGGGAGCTTAAGGACCACGCTTGCCTCCTCCCTGCAGGTCTCCCAGCAGCTCCTCTTTCTCCAGACAGAATAGGATTGCAGCAAGGATGCCCATTTCAAAAAATGTGCATTGCCAGTACCTGCTTAAGATTTCAGAAGGTTGCCCAGCCACTTCAAGCACTTTAAAATTGAGTAATGTGCCATAACCCACTATAAACAACCAGCAAAACATCACCCAAACCTTTCCAGCATTTTAAATAAGTGTAGCTGCTTATCCCTTTAAGTAGCACTGGAAATGGCCATCTCCTGACCTGCAGGAGCCTGTTCAGCCATGATTTAATTGAATAGCAGATCACATCTACCAGTCTTGGTTCCATAAGACTTCCCCTTGCCCAACAAAAGTTAAGTCCAGCAATCTCAGATTTGAAATTTGTCACTGACCCCCACCCTCAACAGCTTTTTGGGGAGTTTTCCTGATTTGCACTACCCTTTGTGTGATGAAGTGCTGCCTGACTTCACCCTTAAACAGCCTCGCTGTAATTTAAGGTTATGCCCCTTTTTTAATATAACGTTTCATTTTGATTCTCCTTACTGAGACCTGCACTTCTTGAATGTTGTTTTAATATAATGGCATCAGAATCTGACATTTAAAAAACCCTTCTATAATTGCAGATCCTCAAACCAACTGTGCTTAGTGTATAAATAATGGTTTACTGACTTCAAACTTTAATTATTATAACAAGATAAAGAGAGACTTGAACAAAGGAAATTGTGCACACTGATTTCTGCTGATCTCGTGCCAGTTTTTTTTTTATGTACCAGCATCCGCCAATGAATTCTAAGGAAATTTCAGCGCATGTTGCTGTTGAAAAGATTGGCATAGAAAACGGCGTCACCTACAGCCTAAATCAGGTTGAGGAAATTCAATCTCAATTTGAGCATGTGTGAGCTGAACACAGGACTGAATGAGTGAGACAGTCAATTTTCAGATAGTCAGTTTGCTTTATACAATCTGCCTCTGTTACATTTCAACCATGGCTTAGTGGTAGCACTCTCACCTTGGAGTCAGTTCAAGTCCCACTGCAGAAACTTGAGCAGATAATGTAGGCTGACAATCCAGGGGAGTACTGCACTGTCAGAGGTGCCGTCTTTCGGATGAGACGTTAGAACAGACTGGGCCTCGTTTTCTCAGGAGGAGAAAAAGATCCCATGGCACCATTTTGAAGAGGAGCAGGGGAGCTCTCCCTGGTGTGCTAGCCAATAGTTATTCTCTCAACCAACATCACTATTTGTTGTTTGTGGGAGCTTGCTGTGCACAAATTGACAGCTGCTTTTCCCACATTACAACAATGACTACATTTCAAAAAGTACTTCACTGGCTGAAATGCACATTGGGACACCCTGGGGTTGTGAAAGGGGTAATATAAATGCAAGTTATTTTTTCTTTAATTTAACCAGCTCAATTCCCCGTTACAAACTGCCACACTCGTTAAAACGTGGCCACAATGCACCAAACTTCCAACCTGTTTGAAACTTCAAATTATTTTAGTATCTTTTTAATTTCATCGGTTGAAAAGAAACAAAAACTTTTTTTTCAAAAGAATAAACTTTATAATGGATCATTATAGCTTATCTTTTTTTTTAAAAAGGTGCAATTTACAACTAAACAGCCAGTTTGCATTATAAGCTTTCATCAACTGTAACTCACTGGTCCTGGCTGAAGTCTTTTATGTGCAAAGTTTTCTTGGGACACTCTCTCTCTTACCCGGCGCCTGGATTCCCACGAAATGCTACGTGCGGCTGGTCTGGCTCCACCACTCCAGAACTGCTGACGTGCTTCACTGCATGTAACTTGGAGTAACTTTTCCTGGCCCTACAAATAATTCTCCATGTCAACTTCACAAATCATCAAAAAAAAGTAAAAATAAATATATGCTTATTCTATCTAGGAAAATATGTTAGGTGAAGTATTTCAGGATTATGCAAACTCTACTTCAGAAAACACAAGCCAACATTAATTGCAAACTAAAAGAAAGCCAAAGTAAGTTTCGAGGTCAAAAGAAGCAAGAGGTCAAAGATTGCAAATCGACAAGGGTTTTGACCTCCAAAAAGGACCCACTCCCCCTTTTCAGTTGCACAGGCGTTGTTTTATTTTTACCTGCTGTCCTGGGTTACTGAGGAAGAGAAGGGACCGTGCAGCGGCTGCACGGATTCTGCTGAAAGTGCTCCTCAAGCTGTACATGGCAATGGGAAGTGGAACGCGGAGGACAATGGATTCGAGCTTTGCGACAATCGGCTGGAACGCGGCGCTTGCTGCTGAACGTTCCAAGCCGCCCGGACTCTACCCTGTCGCTTTCTCAATCAACCCGAGTCCTTCTACGGAAGCCGAGCCGAACCGCCCTCACACACAACCGTTCAGGATACCATACACACACCCTTTTGTGTATTTCACTCCCTGTAAATGCTACTTGTGGATTTTTTAAAAATATACTCATGTGCATCTATTATTTCTGAAGGATGAACCGATTATTAGGAGAATGCTGTTTCCCTTTAAAAAAAAATGTGTAACAGTGATGCTAACACTGGAGAAATATGGAATGTCATATTTTCTGTGACCAGATTTGAAGCTAGGGTTGCCAATTGTCCAGAATTGCTCTGCCAACGTGGCAATAACCGAAACCTGGCTCAAAGATATTAAATATTCTGCTTATAAGGTGTTCACGAAAGATAGGGAAGGAACAATAGCAGGTGGTGTGGCAGTATTGGTTAAGGTGAATGCAACAGGGCTGGAGAGGGAGGATGTCCCTGTGGGATCAAGGACAGAACCTAAATGGCTAGAGTTACGAAATAATAGAGGTGCCATTACACTACCTAGTGTATTCAAAAGACCACCAAATAATGAGAAAGACATGGAGGAGCAAATTTGCAGCAAAATTACAGAGAGGTACAATAACTATAGGGTAGTGATAATGGGGGACTTCAACAATCCGAATACAGACTGGGATTGAAATAGTCTAAAGAGCAGAGAAGGGGAAGAATTTCTGAAGTGTGTTCAGGAGCATTTTCTTGAATATCAGTACATAAGAACATAAGAAATAGGAACAGGAGTAGGCCATTTGGCCCCTTGAGCCTGCTCTGCCATTTAACAAGATCGTGGCTGAACTGATCATGGACTCAGCTCCACTTCCCTGCCCGCTCCCTATAACCCTTTATTCCCTTATAGCTCAAAAATCTGTCTATCTTCGCCATAAATATATTCAATGACCCAGCCTCCACAGCTCTCTGGGACACACAGATTTACAACCCTCGGAGAGAAGAAATTTCTCCTCATAGAAATATAGAAACATAGAAAATAGGTGCAGGAGTAGGCCATTCAGCCCTTCAAGCCTGCACCACCATTCAATAGCATCATGGCTGATCATCACCTCAGTACACCTTTCCTGCTTTCTCTCCAGACTCCTTGATCCCTTTAGCCGTAAGGGCCATATCTAACTCACGCTTGAATATATCCAATGAACTGGCATCAACAACTCTCTGCGGCAGGGAATTCCACAGGTTAACAACTCTCTGAGTGAAGAAGTTTCTCCTCATCTCAGTCCTAAATGGCTTACCCCTTATCCTTAGACTGTGTCCCCTGGTTCTGGACTTCCCCAACATCGGGAACATTCTTCCTACATCTAACCTGTCCAGTCCTGTCAGAATTTTATATGTTTCTTTGAGATCCCCCCTCATCCTTCTAAACTCCAGTGAATACAGGCCCAGTCGATCCAGTCTCTCCTCATATGTCAGTCCTGTCATCCCAGGAATCAGTCTGGTGAACCTTTGCTGCACTCCCTCAATAGCAAGAACGTCCTTCCTCAGATTAGGAGACCAAAACTGAACACAATATTCCAGGTGAGGCCGCACCAAGACTCTATACAACTGCAGTAAGACCTCCCTGCTCCTATACTCAAAATCCCCTCGCTATGAAGTCTAACATGCCAATTGCCTTCTTCATCACCTGCTATACCTGCATGTCAACTTTCAATGACTGATGTACCATGACACCCAGGTCTCATTGCACCTTCCCTTTTCGTAATCTGCCGGCATTCAGATATTATTCTGCCTTTGTGTTTTTGCCACCAAAGTGGATGACCTCACATTTATCCACATCATACTGCATCTGCCATGCATTTGCTCATTCACCTAACCTGTCCAAGTCACCTTGCAGCCTCCTAGCATCCTCCTCACAGCTCACACAGTCACCCAGCTTAGTCTCATCTGCAAACTTGGAGATATTACACTCGAATTCCTTCATCTAAATCATTGATGTATATTGTAAATAGCTGGGGTCCCAGCACTGAGCCCTGCAGCACCCCTGACTAATAAGGATTTCCTTCAGTTCCTCCTTCTCACTAGACCCTCGGTCCCCTAGTATTTCCAGAAGGTTATTTGTGTCTTCCTTCGTGAAGACAGACCAAAGTATTTGTTTAACTGGTCCGCCATTTCTTTGTTCCCCATTATAAATTCACCTAATCTGACTGCAAGGGACCTACGTTTGTCTTCACTAATCATTTTCTTTTTACATATCTATAGAAGCTTTTGCAGTCAGTTTTTATGTTCCCACCAAGCTTCCTCTCATATTCTATTTTCCCCCTCCTAATTAAACTCTTTGTCCTCCTCTGCTGAATTATAAAATTCTCCCAGTCCTCAGGTTTGCTGCTTTTTCTGGGCAATTTATATGCCTCCTCCTTGGATTTAACACTATCCTTAATTTCTCTTGTTAGCCACGGTTGAGCCACCTTCCCCATTTTATTTTTACTCCAGACCGGGATGTACAATTGTTGTAGTTAATCCATGTGATCTTTAAATGTTTGCCATTGCCTATCCACCGTCAACCCTTTAAATATCACCCGCCAGTCTATTCTAGCCAATTCACGTCTCATACCATCGAAGTTACCTTTCCTTAAGTTCA
Source organism: Pristiophorus japonicus (assembly GCF_044704955.1). Classification (NCBI taxonomy): domain Eukaryota; kingdom Metazoa; phylum Chordata; class Chondrichthyes; family Pristiophoridae; genus Pristiophorus; species Pristiophorus japonicus. The sequence goes on along the minus strand of NC_091977.1, from coordinate 240,654,174 downwards.
GGACCCTAGTCTCTGAATTAACTGTGTCACTCTCCATCTTAATAAAGAATTCTACCATATTATGGTCCTTCTTCCCCAAGTGGCCTCGCACAACAAGATTGCTAATTAGACCAACACAAAATATTTGTTCAAGGTCTCTGCCATTTCCCTGTTCCCCATTATTAATTCCCCAGTCTTATCCTCCAAGGGACCAACATTTACTTTAGCCACTCTTTTCCTTTACCTGTAGAAACTCTTACTATCTGTTTTTATATTTTGTCCTAGTTTGCTTTCATAATCTATCTTCCCTCTCTTTATTATTTTTTTAGTCGTTCTTTGCTGGCTTTTAAAAGTTTCCCAATCTTCTGGCCTCCCACTAGTCTTGGCCACTTTGTATGCACTTGTTTTCAATTTGATACCATCTCTTATTCCGTTAGCCACGGATGGTTGTCCCTTCTCTACCGGTTTTTCCTTCTCATTGGAATATATTTTTGTTGAGAGTTGTGAAATATCTCCTTAAATGTCTGCCACTTGCTCATCAACCATCCCACACTTTAATCTATTTTCCCAGTCCACCTTAGCCAACACTGCCTTCATACCTTTGTAATCTCCTTTGTTTAAGCTTAGGACACTGGTTTGAGGTCCAACTTTCTCACCCTCCAACTGAATTTGAAATTCAACCATGCTATGGTTACTCATCCCCAGAGGCTTCTTTACTAGGAGATCATTTATTAATCCTGTCTCATTACACAGTACCCGATCTAAAATAGCCTGCTCCCTGGTTGGTTCCGCAACGTACTTTTCAAGGAAACTATCCCGGATACACTCTATGAAGTCTTCCTCAAGGCTACCCTGGCCAATTTGCTTTGTCCACTCAATATGATTATTGCCATTCCTTTTTTACAAGCCTCCATTATTTCTTGATTTATACTCCATCCAACAGAGTTGCTACTGTTAGTGGGCCTATAGGCTACGCCCACAAGTGATTTTTTTCCCCCTTATTATTCCTTACCTCCACCCAAACTGATTCAACATCTTGATTTTCTGAGTCAATATCGTTTGTCACGAATGCACTGATCTCATCAGTATGTTTCTGGCCTGATGAGGGAGGAGGGATTGCTGAATCTGGTTCTGGGGAATGAGGTAGGTCAAGTGGAGCAAGTGTCAGTAGGTGAACAGTTAAGGAACAGTGATCATAGTATCATAAGGTTTAGATTAGCTATGGAGTAAAAATGTTTAACTGGGGGAAGGCCAATTCCAGTGGGATGATAATGGATCTGGCCTGGGTAAACTGGAATCAAAGATTGAGCAGACAAAACTGTAGTGGAACAATAAGCTGCCTTTAAAGAGCAAATAGTTCAGTTACAGTTGAGGTACATTCTCACGAGGGGGAAAGGTAGGGCAACTAAAGCCAGAGCTCCCTGGATGACAAAATAGATAGAGAATATGATGAAGCAGAAAAAGAGCGCATATGACAGATATCAAGTTGCAAATACAACTGAGAATCAGGCTATATATAGAAAGGTCAGAGGAGAAGTGAAAAAGAAAATGAGGGGCAAAGAGAGGGTATGAGAATAGAATGGCAGTCAAAATAAAAGGTAATGCAAAAGTCTTCTATAGGCATATAAATAATAAACGGGCAGTAAGAGGGGGGGTCGACCGATTAGATACCAAAATGGAGACCTATGCATAGAGGCAGAGGATATGGCTCAGCTACTAACTGAGTACTTTTCATCTGTCTTCACTAAGGAAGAGGATGCTGCCATGGACATAGTGAAGGGGGAGGTAGTGGAGACACTTGATAGAATAAAAATTGACAAAGAAGAGGTATTAGAAAGGCTGGCAGTACTTAGAGTAGATAAATCATCAGGAGCAGATGGGATGCATTCTAGGATGCTGAGGGAATTGAGGACGGAAATCGCGGAGGTACTGGCCATAATATTCCAATCTTCCATAGATACGGGGGTGGTGCCAGAGAACTGGAAAATTGCAAATGTTATTACCATTGTTCAAAAAGGGAAGTAAAGATAAACCCAGCAACTACAGGCCAGTCAGTTTAACCTCGGTAGTAGGAAAGCCTTTAGAAACAGTAATCGGGGACAAAATTAACAGTCACTTGGACAGGGGTGGATTAATTAAGGAAAGCCAGCTTGGATTTGTTATAGGCAAATCATGTTTAACCAACTTGATCGAGTTCTTTGATGAGGTAACAGAGAGAGTGGATGAGGATAACGCGGTTGACGTAGTGTACATGGATTTTCAAAAGGCGTTCGACAAAATGCCACATAATTGGCTTGCCAGCAAAATTGAAGCCCATGAATAAAAGGGACAGTGGCAGCCTGGATATGAAATTGGCTAAGTGACAGGAAACAGAGAGTAGTTGTGAATGGTTGTTTTTCAGACTGGAGGAAGGTGTTCCCCAGCGGTCAGGTCCAGGACTACTGCTTTTCTCAATATATATTAATGACTTGGAGATGAGTGTACAGGGCACAATTTCAACATTTGCAGATGACACAAAACTTGGAAGTATAGTGAACAGTGAGGAGGAGAGTGATGGACTTCGGGAAGACATAGGCTGGTGAAATGGGCTGACACATGGAAGATGAAATTTAACCAGAAAAATGTGAAGTGATGCATTTTGGTAGAAAGAATGAGGAGGGAACATATAAACTAAATGTTACAATCCTAAAGAGGATGCATGAACTGGGAGACCTGGGGGTATGTATGCATAAATCGTTGAAGGTGGCAGGGCAGGTTGAGAAAGCAGTAAAAAGGCTTATGCAATCCTGGGCTTCATAAATAGAGGCATAGAGTACAAAAATGTGGAAAATATGATGAACCTTTATAGAAAACTGGTTCGGCCCCAACTGGAGTACTGTGTCTGTTATGTAATGATGTGTGTATCGTCCCAGTACCTTAAATGTAATGTAAGTACTATGCCACACCACAGAGGGCGCTGCGGTGGGAAACCCTGGTAGTACCTGTAACAAGGACGATATAAGGGTGACCACCACACCTGAGAGGCACTCTGGAGCTGAATAATAAAGGACGAAGGTCACAGCAGTTAGATTTACACCAGACCGTGTGGAGTCAGTGATTTGTGTGCTACATACACCACATTGGCAATGGGGAAGCGGATGAACTCCACGCAACCATGGCTAGTCTGGGCTCGCTAAAGGATTTTACCGTGGGCAATGATTGGGAGGCCTTTACGGAAAGGCTCGAGTACTACTTCACAGCAAATGACCTGACGGAGGACACATACGCAATGAGAGAGAAGCGTAAGGCGATATTGCTCTCCAGTTGTGGAGATGAGGTTTACTGTCTCATCAGGGATTTGCTGGCACCCAGGAGCGCCAGGGACAAGTCATACGAGGAGCTGACTGAACTCATTCGTGACCAGTTAAACCGAAGGAGAGCATCCTCACGGCCAGATACAAATTTTACCATCACTGCAGATCTGAGGGCCAGGATGTCACCAAATATGCTGCGGACCTCAGGAGACTCGCGGCGCCGTGTGATTTTGGGGCACACCTTGACGAGGCTTTGCGGGACGTTTTTGTCATGGGGATTGTCCACGAGGGCCTCCTTCACAAGCTGCTGGCCACGGAACCCACAGTCACTCTGACAAAGGCCATCGCCATCAGCCGGGCATATATGACCTCGACTTGCAGCACCAAGCAAATGATCCACACAGTCTCGAACCCGGCAGGCACTGTCCACAGGATAGCGTCCACCATGGACAAAACTGCAGAACATGGCTCTGCCCGGGACAGAGAGCACGGACCTCGGGATCCTGGAGCTCAGAGTCCGCCGAGGGGGGCCAATCAAGCAGCACCATGCTGGCGCTGTGGAGGAAGCCATGGGGCTCACCGGTGCAGGTTTGCGGAATACACATGCAATACCTGCCACCTGAAAGGCCACCTTCAGCGTATGTGTAAAAGAAATCGGACTCACCGTGTGGCTGAGGAGATGGGGGATGATCCACTGTTCAGCGAGGAGCAGGTCGAAGAAGATGAGGTGCTTGGACTGTATACGTGCACCGACGATTCGCCCCCAGTGATAAGGGAAGTAAAAATCAACGGAGTCCCAGTGAGTATGGAAGTGGACACGGGCTCGGGTCCGTCGTTGATGAGTCGGAGAACTTTTGATAAACTGTGGATTAACCCAGCTGCACGACCCAAGCTGGTCCCGGTCACGGCGAAGTTGCGTACCTACACCAGGGAACTAATACCTGTTCTCGGCAGAGCGATGGTGCAGGTATCCCAAGGGGATGAGACGCACGCTTTACCTTTGTGGGTCGTTGCAGGCGATGGACCGACACTCCTCGGCCGGAGGTGGATGGGGAAGGTCCGTGGGAGCTGGGAAGACTTCATTCCTCCACAGGCTGCTGCTCCCCAGGGTGCTGTCGTGCCCCGGATCCCCAGAGAGCAGCGCCGACCGAGCTGGAGCTGCAGCCTCAATCCACCCACAGGCAAGTCCCAGCCCCGGATCTCACACAGAGACCCTGCAGCCTTAATCCCCACAGGCAAGTCCCAGGCCCGGATCTCACACAGAGACCCTGCAGCCCCAGCCCCCACAGACAAGCAGCCCTGCACAGAGGGGCCTAGTGGGGGGGGGAGTGAGCCGGCGGGGCGCTGCGGGCGGGGTGCTGAGGGATCCAGGGGCCGGCGGTTCGGAAGGGCCCCGCAGAGGAAGAGGCCGTTGGGCGGGCCCCGCCGAGGAGCTGGTAGCGTCGGGCGGCGGCAGCCGCAGGGGAGGCCGCTACAGAGGCAGCGGGGGACGCGGCAAGTGCGGCCGCTGGAGAGGCCACGATGGCCGCAGGAGAGGCGGCAAGTCAGGTGGCAGCGGAGGGGAGCGGAGGCTGCGACGGCGGAGGGCATTCGGAGCGACGGAGAAGAAGATGGCGGCGGCATTGTGTCGGAGCTGCAGTGCATCAAAGATGGCGGCGCCCAAGGAGAAGCCTCGTGGAATCCTCCTGCATCAAAGATGGTGCCTTAAAGAGGAAATGCACCCGGGAGTCTTAAAAGGGCCTTACAAAGAGGTGGTCCCCACAAAGGACTTCTGTTTGGCAGAGCGAGTCTAAAATGAGCTATGTTAATGTGAGATAGTGAATTTATAATAAGAATTACTTTTTTTTATGCTGAATGGCCATTTTATTTGTGTAAAATAATGGATGAAGTACAATTAATGATAACAGTTAACAAGGAAATCAAGGTTCCGCTACCAGTCAATAACCAGTTAATGTACCAGATAATATGTACCATACTAACGCACTGTCTATGTCCACCTGCCTTCCGTTGAACAAGTGTGATGTTATGTAATGATGTGTGTATCGTTGTCCTGCGTCCAGGTGGGGGTGGGGGGAAGGTGATGTTATGTGATGATGTGTGTATCGTCCCAGTACCTTAAATGTAATGTAAGTACTATGCCACACCACAGAGGGCGCTGCGGTGGGAAACCCTGGTAGTACCTGTAATAAGGACGATATAAGGGTGACCACCACACCTGGGAGGCACTCTGGAGCTGAACAATAAAGGATGAAGGTCACAGCAGTTAGACTTACACCAGACCGTGTGGAGTCAGTGATTTGTGTGCTACATACACCACAACCGGGATGCTGGCCCAGCTCCCATGCAGTACACAGTTTTTTACTAGGGACAGCAGAGGATCTTGGCTGGTCCAAGTCCTAATCTGGTGGGCCGTGACAGGTGATTTATCATTTTCAAACACTTCCATGACCATCAACAAGTCTGCGGGCTGCACCACCATCAACAGGTTTGCAGGCTGCGCCATTTCAACCCCTGTGGTGGGCAATGGTAGCCAACTGAGAGCATCCGCACAGTTCTCGGTGCCTGGTCTGTGGCGGATGGTATAGTTATACGCTGATAGCGCGAGTGGCCACCTTTGTATGCAGGCTGAGGCATTAGTATTTATCCCTGTGTTTTCAGCGAACAGGGAAATGAGGGGCTTGTGATCGGTTTCCAGCTCAAATTTGAGGCCAAACAGGTACTGATGCATTTTCTTTACCCCAAACACACACGCTAATGCCTCTTTCTCAATCATGCTATAGGCCCTCTCGGCCTTAGACAGCTCCTGGAGGCATAGCCGACAGGTTGCAACTTCCCCGCAACGTTAGCTTGTTGTAATACACACCCGACTCTGTACGACGACGCATCACATGCTAGCACAAGTCTTTTACACGGGTTATACAATACAAGCAGCTTGTTGGAGCATAAAATGTTTCTGGCTTTCTCAAAAGCAATTACTTGTTTTTTTTCCCCATACCCAGTTCTCACCTTTACGCAATACCACATGTAGGGGCTCTAAAAGGGTGCTTAACCCCGGTAGGAAGTTACCAAAATAGTTGAGGAGTCCCAGGAACGACCGCAGCTCCGTGATGTTCTGTGGCCTGGGCGCGTTCCTGATAGCCTCTGTCTTGGTGTCTGTGGGCCAAATGCCGCCCGCCGCGATATTGCTCCCCAAAAACTCCACTTCTGTTGCCATGAAGACGCAGTTCGGCCTCTTCAGCCGCAGCCCTACGCGATCCAGTCGCTGGAGGACCTCCTCCAGGTTTTGTAGGTGCTCGATGGTGTCTCAACCCGTGACCAATATGTCGTCTTGAAAAACCATCGTGCGTGGTACCGATTTGAGTAGGCTTTCCATGTTTCTCTGGAAGATCGCTGCAGCCGACCGAATTCCAAACGGGCATCTGTTGTAGTTGAACAGTCCCTTGTGCGTGTTGATGCAGGTGAGGCCCTTCGAAGTCTCCTCAAGCTCCTGCATCGAGTAGGCCAAAGTCAGGTCGAGCTTGGTGAACGTCTTGCCTCCTGCCAGCGTCGCAAATAGGTCGTCTGCCTTAGGTAGCGGGTATTGGTCCTGTAGCAAGAAACGATTAATAGTTACTTTATAATCGCCGCAAATCCTGACCGTGCCATCACTTTTGAGTACTGGAACAATTGGGCTGGTCCACTCGCTGAATTCCACTGGTAAGATGATGCCCTCGCGTTGCAGCCTGTCCAGCTCGATTTCCACTCTCTCCCTCATCATGTGAGGTACTGCTCGCGCCTTGTGGTGGATGGGTCATGCCTCTGGGACCAAGTGGATCCGCCCCTTCGACCCGGAAACGTTTCCAATGTCTAGCTCAAAAAGGGAAGGAAATTTGTTAAGAACCTGGGTACATGAGGCCTCATCAACATGTGATAGCGCTCGGATGTCATCCCAGTTCCAGCAGATTTTGCCCAGCCAGCTCCTTCCAAGCTGTGTGGGGCCATCGCCCGGGACAATCCAGAGTGGTCTTGTATGTGATGTTGACCATGTCGCTGCCCAGGACAGTGATAAGCTCTTTGGTGTACATTCTCAGTTTCGTGTTAATGGGGCTCTGGGCTGGTCTGAGTGCCTTGTTGCACCACAATCTCTCAAACATCTTTTTACTTGTAGAATCGATACCTCGCCATCAGCACACTCTCCCTCGGGTTAAGATGCTCCCGAACCAGTGTGCACAGCTCCTCATACGACTTATCTGTGGGTTTCACCGGAGCCAGAAGATTCTTCATGAGGCTGTAGGTCGGTGCCCCGCAGACCGTGAGGAGGACCGCTCTCTTTTTTGCAGCGCTTCCTTCTCCGTCCAGCTCATTGGCTACAAAGTACTGGTCTAGCCGTTCGACATCGGCTTCCCAGTCCTCACCCTCCTCGAACTTCTCCAGGATGCCCACAGTTTACTGCATCTTTGCGTTGGATTCGTTTACTTGTCACCAGTTATTGTGTTCCTAACACAGATGAAACTGCACACAGGGAGGTTAAAGTAACAGTGACCTCAGTCTTTATTAAGACACTCCAGAGTGAGGAACAGGCCTTAGAGGCCGGCTTATATACAGTGCTCTCAAGGGATGCTGGGATCCCTTGGGACTTCAGGGGATGCACTCCCTGGTGGCGGAACATGGGAGTGCATGCTTTACAGATACACAACAGTTACCATTGTATAATCTATTATATTCTGAGTGTTACATTCAAGAGAAAAATATTTTGTCTGCGGTTCCTTGCAGGTGGTCAGTTTTGAAACCATGTTGTATACGTGTATATGCAGAAGTGCAGATGTTACAGTGGATGATTAAGCTAGATCGAGACTAGATTTCCCCCAAATAAATGGCTTATTTGGCAGGTTTTGTTATTGCAGAAGTATTTATCTATCCAAGTGTGAATGGGAACCGGGAGCTTGAATGAGTTTGCAAAATGCCCTTCCACTGTTGAAGCTTGAGTATAATTCCAACCCAGTGTGATGGGATGTAAGTGTTTTCTCTTGTTTGGCTGCAAAGTTGTGTAGCTGTGAGTTTGGGCAGTGTCAGCCTAGCCACTAGCGGGTGTAGGCCCAGGCAACATACTTGCCTATAATTTGACACTAAATTGTAGAACATTTTCAACCTGCCTCAGGGAGATTGCTGTGGTGATCCATGTGGAAAGTTAAAAAGAAAAAAAAATAAAGACTTGCATTTATATAGCACCTTTCACGACCTCAGAATGTCCCAATGCACTTTACAGCCAATGAAATACTTATGAAGTGTAGTCACCATTGTAATATAGGAAATGCAGCAGCTAATTTGCACACAGGAAGCGCCCAAAAACAGCAATGTGATAGTGACCAGATAATCTGTTTATGTGATGTTTATTGAGGGATAAATATTGGCCAGGACACCAGGGAAACTCCCCTGTTCATCTTTAAATAATGCCATGGAATCTTTTACGTCCACCTGAGAGGGCAGACAGGGTCTTGGTTTAACGTCTCATTTGAAAGACGGCACCTCCAACAGTGCAAGACTCCCTCAGTACTGCACTGTAGTGTCAACCTAGATTTCTGTGCTCAAGTCTCTGGAGTGTGACTTGTATCTCCCACTGAGTCAAGTGTGCTACCAACTGAGCCAGGGCTGAATCTATTCTGTTACTGTCCTTCTCGCATCTGGCTTGGTCTCAAGGGACTTCAGATATGGGTCAGACCTTCAGGCACTGGAGTGGGATGTGAACCCACAAGTTGGAAAAAAAGACTCACATTGGTGCAATAGGAGATGTTTGTTGTGATTGGGACTGAGTTCCATTATAAATGGGCCTTTACTGTGCAGCTGCGTGTCCTGTATCTGACCTGGGAGTGCTTGATGGTGACAGTGGCTGATAAAAGCGAAAGAAGTATTCCAAATCTCTAGCACTGAAGACTTCGGTTTGATGAGCAGAAAATTAACCCCCCAAAAACTACTTTGAAAGAGTACCAATACAATTAGGTGGACAATATTAAATTGGGAAAATTTGGCCACACCCAAATATACATTTTCTTCCTGATTTAAACCACGTGGAAAACTTGGGTCAATTCCATCTAAGATGTCTACCACATGCATGTTGTGCAATGCTATCCTTCATCTGTACCCCATTATTATTCATCTGGCTGTTTGTAATCTAATTGTTACTATTGTACAAGGGATGTGCTAGAGATTGTACTTTGTTGGTAAGCAGAGCAGCATTCAATGACATGTATTGTTTTTTGTTAGTTTTAATGAAATCTGTAATAGAAAATAGGAATCTGCAGCAGAGAAGTTTTCACCAAAACAGAGGAGCTATCCAACCTGGCATGGGATTTCCCAGGAACTAAACCTGTTCAAAAAATGCTCACGAATGTAGTCTAAAACGTAATCATTATTTCACAGCAAAGTAAGGTTTCATGTGCATGAAACAATCTGAAAGTGGCAAACCCTGATTTTATTCTCCTCACACGACTTGCTTACCCAATCCCCTTGCTGCTGAAAATGAGTAAATGTTGGTCCCCTGGAGGCTGAGACTGGAGAATTAATAATGGAGAACAGGGAAATGGCAGAGACGTTGAACAAATATTGGTCTTCACGGTAGAAAACATTAAAAATATCCCAATAGTGGATAATCACGGGGCTATAGGGAGGAAGGAACTTAATACTATCACTATCACTTATGAAGTAGTACTCGGTAAAATAATGGGACTAAAGGTGGACAAGTCCCCTGGACCTAATGGCTTACATCCTAGAGTCTTAAAAGAAGTGGCTGCAGAGATAATGAATGCATTGGTTATAATCTATCAAAATTCCCTGGATTCTGGGGCGGTCCCAGCAGATTGGAAGACCTCAAATGTAACACCACTATTTTAAAAAGGAGGCAGACAAAAAGCAGGAAACTATAGACCAGTTAGACTAACATATGACATATGTTGTTGGGAAAATGCTGGAGTCCATTATTAAGGAAGTAGTAGCGGGACATTTGGAAAAGCATTAATTCAATCAAGCAGAGTCAGCATGGTTTTATGACAAATTTGCTGCCATTCTTTGAGGATGTAATGAACAGGGTGGATAAGGGGGAACCAGTGGATGTGGTGTATTTGAATTTCCAGAAGGCATTCGATAAGGTGCCACATAAAAGGTTACTGCACAAGATAAAAATTCACGGGGTTGGGGTAATATATTAGCATGGATAGAGGATTGGCTAACTAACAGAAAACAGAGTCAGGATAAATGGGTCATTTTCCAGTTGGCAAACCGTGACTAGTGGGGTGCCGCAGGGATCAGTGTTGGGTCCTCAACTATTTACAATATATATTAATGACTTGGATGAAGGAACTGAGTGTATTGTAGCCAAGTTTGCTGATGATGCAAAGATGGGTATGAAAGCAAATTGTGAGGAGGACACAACAAATCTACGAAGGGATATAGACAGGCTAAGTGAGTAGGCAAAAATTTGGCAGATCGAGTATAATGTGGGAAAATGTGAGGTTTTCTTCTTTGGTGGGAAAAATAGAAAACCAAATTAAAATTTAAATGGAGAAATATTGCAAAGTGCTGCAGTACAGAGGGACCTGGGGGTCCTTGTGCATGAAACACAGAAAGTTAGTATGCAGGTACAGCAAATAATCAGGAAGGCAAATGGAATGTTGGCCTTTATTGCAAGGGGGATGGAGTATAAAAGCAGAGAAGTCCTGCTGCAACTGTACAGGGTATTGGTGAGGCCACACCTAGAGTACTGCACACAGTTTTGGTCTCCATATTGAAGGAAGGATATACTTGCATTGGAGGCTGTTCAGAGAAGGTTCTCTAGGTTGATTCCGGAGATGAGGGGGTTGACTTATGAAGATAGGTTGAGTAGATTGGGCCTAAAGTCATTGGAGTTCAGAAGAATAAGAGGTGATCTTATCAAAACATAAGATAATGAGGGGGCTCGACAAGGTGGATGCAAAGAGGATATTTCCACTCATAGTGGAAACTAAAACTAGGAGGACATAGTCTCAGAATAAGGGGCCGCCCATTTAAAATGAGATGATCAGAAATTTCTTCTCTCAGATGGTTGTAAATCTACGGAATTCTCTGCCCCAGAGAGCTGTGGAGGCTGGGTCATTGAATATATTTAAGGTGGAGAGAGACAGATTTTTGAGTGATAAGAGAGTGACGGATTATGGGGAGCAGGCTGGGAGTCCATGATCAGATCAGCCATGATCTTATTAAATGGCGGAGCATGCTCGAGGGGCCAGGTGGCCTGCGGCTGCTGCTATTTCTTATGTTCTTATGTTCTTATCTTGTGTGCTGAACCAAAGAGCTATACTGTACGGTGCATTTAAATATTTATTTTCTCGTCGATTTTCCTTTCTTCATTTTTCTCCTGAAGGCATTTGCCTCTTGCTGAGGTACGAGACCATTCCTTGTACAAGACCTTGGTCAGACATCAGTCGGAACACTTGTGTCTTTATTTGCTCTCCTCACATGGAGGGTGATATTGAAGCTTTTGAAAGGGTGCAGAGGCGGGTCACTGGAATAATTCCCAGTTTAAAACATCTTGGTTATCAAAAAGAAAGACATTTATATAGCGCCACCAATGACCCATAGCACTTTACTGAGAATTAAGTACTTTTTGACGTGTAGTTCCTGTTGTAATGTAGGAAACACAGCAGCCAACTTGCTAACAGAAAGCTCCCACAAACAGCACTGTGATAATGACCAGATAATCTGTTTTAGTGATAAATATTGGCCCAGGACACCGAGGATAACTCCCCTGCTCTTCTTCAAAATAGTGCCATGGGATCTTTTCTGTCCACCCGAGAGGGCAGACAGCTCATCAGTTTAATGTCTCCGACAGTGCAGCACTCCCTCAGTACTGTACTGGAGTGTCAACCTAGGTTTTTGTCCTCAAGTCTCTGGAGTGGGATTTGAATCCACAACCTTCTGATTTAGAGAAGCAAAGGTGCTACCCACTGAGCCATGGTTGACACTGTCACAATAGGCTCTAAGAGTTGGGACTCTACACTTGAAGTGTAGATAATCTGATAAAGATTTTTAAGATAATGCAGGGAATAGATTGTGTTCTAGTTGACAGTTTGTTCCAATAGCTTAGGGAGGACCAAGGGCCACAAATTTAAGTTGTACAAGGCCAGATGTAGATTAGATGTCAGGAGAATAGTGGACCTCTGGAACAGGCTTGTGTGACAGACAACGATTCGCTGAGTTCCTTCAAAAGAAAGCTGGACCTGTTTCCGGCTGGGGCAAAGATCACCTCTTACAAACGGTAGATACTTCATGAAATTATCAGAGCCAGAGTGACCTCCTGGACTAGTTTTGATCACTTAATTTGCCTGGGTTTTTATCTTTTTTTCTCCTCTCCCAGGCAAGCACAGGGTTTGGGGTCAGATGTGTTAAGTCTTAGATAAAGAGTCAGACTAGATACTGCAAGCTCAAAGTAAGTGTGACCGTAGTCCTTTATTGCAGATCTCAGAGTGCCTCTCCAGCCTGTGAGGCCTCCTTATATACAGGTGCTCCCAAGGGATTGTGGGATCCCTTGGAACTCCAGGGGATAAGCTCTCTGGTGGTTAGACATGGTAATTACAGGTTTTACATACATAACAACACTCCCCCCAAAGTCAATAGTGTAACTATTTAAAATGTGAGTCGAGTTGGAACCTTCCTTTCCCTGGTTGATCATCTCGGTGCAAATGCTGGTGTTGGTGAGTCATTTGTTGGGCCTTCGCTGGGCTGCTGTGCAGCTGGCCTTGCTGGACTGCTGAGAGTGATGGGTTCTGCTTCGTGGTCAACCGCTGGGTCGGTTGACACTTGTGTGTGTGTTGGAGGATCGAAAAAGGTAGAGTCTATTGTGGGTTCTTCTGGATAGTCCGTAAATCTGAGATTGGTTTGGTCCAAGTGTTTTCTGCAGGTGAGTCCATTTGCGAGTTTGAGCACAAACACCCTACTCCCCTCTTTGGCCCAAATAGTGCCAGCAATCCAATTGGGACCTTGTCCATAGTTCAACACAAATACAGGATCATTTACTTCAATTTCTCATGACACATTTGTGCGATCATGATATGTATTCTGTTGAAGCCGCCTGCTCTCTACCTGTTCGTGTAGATCAGGATGGACTAACGATGTCTTAAGTACTCTTTTCATGAGCAGTTCAGCAGGAGGAACCCCGGTGAGCGAGTGGGGTCTTGTGCAGTAACTAAGCAGGACTTGGGATAAGTGAGTTTGCAGTGAGCCTTCAGTTACCCTTTTGAAGCTCTGCTTCATTGTTTGAACTGCTCGTTCTGCCTGACCATTGGACGCTGGTTTAAACGGGGCAGACATGACATGTTTGACCCCATTGCGGGTCATGAACTCCTTGAACTCGGCACTGGTAAAGCACGGCCCATTATGATGATAGATTGAGTAGACTGGGTCTTTACTCGTTGGAGTTCAGAAGGATGAGGGGTGATCTTTTAGAAACATTTAAAATAATGAAAGGGATAGACAAGATAGAGGCAGAGAGGTTGTTTCCACTGGTCGGGGAGACAAGAACTAGGGGGCACAGCCTCAAAATACGGGGAAGCCAATTTAAAACCGAGTTGAGAAGGAATTTCTTCTCCCAGAGGGTTGTGAATCTGTGGAATTCTCTGCCCAAGGAAGCAGTTGAGGCTAGCTCATTGGGCCCAAGTTTCCACATGATTTGCACCTGATTTTTAGGAGCAACTGGTGGAGAACGGACTATCTTAGAAATCGCAATTCTCCACATTTTTTTTTCTGCACTTCTAGTCAGGTAGAACAGTCTACTTTGGAACAGAATTTTTTCTTCAAAAGGGGGCGTGTCCGGCCACTGACGTCTGATTTGAAAGTTTCCACAGTGAAAACGTACTCCAAACTAAAGTAGAATGGAGCAAGTGAAGATTTTTGTAGAACTGAAAAAACCTGTTCTACACATTAAAAAATCAGGCGCAGGTTACAAATTAGGCGTCCAGAACGAGGTGGGATGGGGGGAAGGGAAGTCATTAAATTCTATAATAAATCCTTATTTATACTTATACAAATATTATACAAATAAATCCAACCTGAATAAACATTTATAAGCAAAGAAAAGATTAAATGAACCATCTTCCTACCTGTGTGAAAGTGCTTCAGGCAGGCCTTTCAGGACCTCGGGCAGGGCCCGTCCCCAGCACCAGATTTACAGGTAGGTGGCGTTGGGTTGGGTCGGGTCGGGGAGGGGAGGTTCGGTTCGGGTCGGGGGGGAGAGAGAGAGGGAGAGAGAGGGGGGGGAGGGAGAGAGGGAGAGAGGGGGGGAGAGAGAGGGAGAGAGGGAGAGAGAGAGAGAGAGGGGGAGAGGGAGAGGGGGAGGTCAGGTCGGATCCAGTCTGGGAGCGGGAGTCGGGTCGGGTCCAGTGGGGGGGGGTCGGGTCGGGGGGGCGGGAGTGTGGGTCGGGTCGGGTCCAGTCGGGGAGTCGGGGAGGCGGGGAGCGGGAACAGGAGCGCGGGTCGAGTCGGGTCAGGCGGGGGGGGCGCGGGTGTCGGGTCTGGTCCGGAGGCAGGGGGGGGCGGGGAGCGGGTGTCGGGTCTGGTCTGGTCCGGAGGCGGGGGGGGGGGGGGGGGGGAGCGGGTGTCGGGTCTGGTCTGGTCCGGAGGCGGGGGGGGGAGCGGGTGTCTGGTCTGGTCCGGAGGCGGGGGGGGGGGGTGGGGGGAGCGGGTGTCGGGTCTGGTCTGGTCCGGAGGCGGGGGGGGGAGCGGGGGGGAGCGGGTGTCGGGTCTGGTCTGGTCCGGAGGCGGGGGGGGGAGGGGGGGGGAGCGGGTGTCGGGTCTGGTCTGGTCCGGAGGCGGGGGGGGGAGGGGGGGGGAGCGGGTGTCGGGTCTGGTCTGGTCCGGAGGCGGGGGGGGGAGGGGGGGGGCGCGGGTGTCGGGTCTGGTCTGGTCCGGAGGCGGGGGGGGGAGGGGGGGGGCGTGGGTGTCGGGTCTGGTCTGGTCCGGAGGCGGGGGGGGGAGGGGGGGGGAGCGGGTGTCGGGTCTGGTCCGGAGGCAGGGTGGGTGCGGGGAGCAAGTGTCGGATCTGGTCGAGGGGAGGGGGGGGGGAGCAGGAGCTGGCCGTGGGAAGAGCCTTATTCATGCAGCCCCAGTGAGGCCATTGGGCCAGGGCTAGGGGCTGCGTGCTTCGGGCCCCTCCCACACAGTTCGGCGCCTGGAGCTACTGCACTTGCGTGCCCACTGTAGCGCGCATGTGCAGAGGTCCCGGCGCTGGCTCCGCCCCCCCCACAGCTCGTGCTGGCTGCGCCGAGGGCCTGAGGACCTGCAAGTAGGTGGAGAATACTGAGTATTTTTTAGGCGCACTTTGTGGCACGAAAAACGGGCGTCCAGGTCGGGACTGCGCCGTTCTAGGCGCGTGTGGAAACTTGGGCCCATTGAATGTATTCAAGTCACAGATAGATAGATTTTTAACCAATAAGGGAATTAAGGGTTATGGGGAGCGGGCGGGAAAGTGGAGCTTAGTCCACGATCAGATCAGCCATGATCTTGTTGAATGGCGGAGCAGGCTCGAGGGGCTAGATGGCCTACTCCTGTTCCTAATTCTTATGTTCTTATGTTCTTATGTTCTTATAACTTACAAGGACATCAGGGAGGCTGTGCATGGCAAACATGGCCAGTAGGCTTTCAATGGTGGCAGTGGACGTGCTTGCCGACATTATCACACATTCAATCCACTTGGAGTATGTATCTACAACCACTAAAAACATTTTTCCCAAGAATGGGCCTGCATAGTTGACATGAGCCCTAGACCATGGTTTGGAGGGCCAAGACCACAAACTTAGTGGCGCCTCCCTGGGTGCATTGTTTAGCTGGGAACATGTATTACATGTGTGCACACAGGACTCTAAGTCTGCATCGATACCGGGCCACCACACGTGGGATCTGGCTATCGCTTTCATCATTATGATGCCTGGTTGGGTACTGTGGAGATCACTAATGAAACTGTCCCTGCCCTTTTTTGGCACAACCACCTGATCACCCCATAAGAGGCAGTCTGCCTGTATGGACATTTCATCTTTGCGCCACTGGTACGGCTTTATTTCTTTCTGCATCTCTAATGGGACACTAGACCAACTCCCGTGGAGAACACAGCTTTTTACTAAGGACAGCAAGGTGTCCTGGCTTGTCCAGGTTCTAATCTGTCGGGCGGTAACAGGCGATTGCTCACTCTCGAATGCTTCATTACCATAACTAGATCTGCGGGCTGTGCCATCTCCACCCTGGTGGTGGTCAATGGTAGCCTACAGAGAGCATCGGCACAGTTTTCTGTGCCTGCCCTGTGGCAGATGGCTTAGTTGTATGCGGACAACGTGAGTGTCCATCTCTGGATGCAGGCCGATGCAATCGTATTTATCCCCTTATTTTCCGAAAAGAGGGATATGGGCGGCTTATGGTCGGTTTCCAATTCAAATTTGAGCCCAAACAGATATTGATGCATTTTCTTTAACCGTAAACACATGCTAATGCTTCTTTTTCGATCATACTGTCGGCCCTCTCGGCCTTAGACAGACTTCTGGGTGCATAAGCAACCAGTTGCAATTTCCCAAATTCATTAGCTTGTTGCAATACACATCCGATCCCATATGACGACGCATTACATGCTAGTACCAAACATTTACATGGGATCGTACAACATAAGCAATTTGTTTGAACATCACAGCTTCCTAGCTTTCTCAAAAGCATTTTCTTGGCTTTTACCCCATACCCATTCATCTCCTTTATGCAGTAAAGAGTGCAGGGGTTCTAACAATGTTCTAAGACCTGTTAAGAAGTTACCAAAATAGTTCAGGAGTCCTGGAAACGACCGCAGCTCCGTCACGTTCTGTGGTCTCGGTGCGTTCTTGATTGCCTCCGTCTTCGAATCAGTGGGCCTGATGCTGTCCACCGCGATTCTTCTCCCCAGGAACTCCACTTCAGGCAGCAGGAAAACACACTTCAGAGCGTTTTAGCCTAAGTCCCACACTATTAAGCCGACTAAGAACCTCCTCCAGGTTCTGCAGGTGCTTGACGGTGTCCCGACCTGTAACCAAGATGTCGTCCTGGAAGACCACGGTGCGTGGGACTGACTTCAGCAAGCTTTCCTTGTTCCTCTCGAATATTGCCGCGGCTGATCGAATCCCAAACGGGCATCTGTTTTAAAAGAGAAGACCTTTGTGCGTGTTTATGCAGGTGAGGCCTTTCGAAGATTCCTCCAGCTCCTGCGTCATGTAGGCCGAGGTCAAGTCCAGCTTCGTGAACGTTTTCCCTCCCGCCAGTGTCGCAAATAGGTCATCTGCCTTTGCTAGCAGATATTGATCCTGTAGTGAGCAACCATTGATAGTTACTTTGTAATCACCACAGATTCTGACGGTGCTGTCTCCCTTGAGGACTGGAACAATCGGACTGGCCCATTCATTGAATTCGATCGGCGAAATGATGCCCTCTTGTTGCAGCCTGTCCAGTTCGATCTCCACCCTCTCTCTCAACATGTAAGGTACTGCTCTCACCTTGTGATGGATGGGTCCTGCTCCCGGAATCAAATGGATCTGCACTTTTGCTCCCTGGAACTTCCCGATGTCTGGTTCAAACAGCGAGGGGAACTTGCTTAGGATCTGGGAACATGAGGTGTCATCGACGGACGAAAGCGCTCAGACGTCGTCCCAGTTCCAGCCTATCTTTCCCAGCCAGCTCCTGCCGAACAGCGTGGGGCCATTGCCTGGTATTACCCAGAGTGGTAAATCATGCACCGCCCCATCGTAGGAGACCTTTACGGTAGCACTGCCAATTACGGGAATCAGTTCCTTTGTGTACGTTCTAAGTTTGGTACGAATGGGGGTCAGGACTGGACTTGAAGCCTTGTTGCACCACAACTTATCGAAAGTCCTTTTACTCATTATGGACTGGCTTGCGCCCGTGTCCAGCTCCATGGACACCGGAAGTCCATTTAATTCAACATTCAGCATTATCAGGGGACACTTTGTGGTAAATGTGTGCACCCCATATACCTCTGCCTCCTCGGTCTGAGGCTCTGGTTCATCGTGATCCACCGTGGATCTGTCCTCCTCTGCAACATGGTGGTCTGCAGGATTAGCAGGGTTTGCAGCTCGCCTGCACATACGTTGGAGGTGTCCCATTGTTCCACAGCCCTTGCAAACGTATCCTTTGAAGCGGCATGAATGAAATCGATGATCACCCCTACAGTGCCAACATGGTATTAATTGTTTTGTATTCACCACCCTTGATGGTGGACTCTGAGTCATCTGCGGACGTGCAGCAACAGGTGTGTAAGTCCTGCCATGTGCATTTCAATTCAAAAACAACGTTACTTTGTTCACAGTATTTGCAGCAGCACTATTGTGCTTGGAAATTTGTTTGGTATTGTCAATGGTGGCGCTAAACGCCTGGGCTATCGCTATGGCTTTACTCAAGGTTGGGATCTCTACAGTCAAAAGTTTGTGAAGTATTACTTCATGGCCAATGCCAAGTACAAAGAAGTCCCTGAGCATAAGCTCCAAGTGTCCTTCAAATTCACAATGTCCTGCAAGGCGGCTTAGCTCGGTGACGTAGCTCACCACTTCCCGGCCTTCGGACCTCTTGTACATGTAGAATGAAACCTCGCCATCAGAATGCTTTCCTTCGAGTTTAGATGCTCCCAGACCAGTGTGCACAACTCATCGTATGACTTGTCTGGGGTTTTGCTGGAGCGAGCAGGTTTTTCATGAGGCCATACGTTGGTGCCCCGTAAACGGTGAGGAGGATCGCCCTTCGTTTGGCAGCGTTCTCTTCTCCTTCCAGCTCGTTGGCCACGAAGTATTGGTCAAGTTGCTCCACGAAGGTTTCCCAATCATCTCCCTCCGAAAATTTTTCCAGGATGCCCACAGTTCTCTGTTGGGGTTCGTCATCTGTATCTCATCGCCAGTTGTTATGTCTTGGATAAAGAGTCAGCCTAGATACTGCAAGCTCAAAGTAAGTGTGACCGTAGTCCTTTATTACAGATCTCAGAGTGCCTCTCCAGCCTGTGAGGCCTCCTTATATACAGGTGCTCCAAAGGGATTATGGGATCCCTTGGGACTCCAGGGGACAAGCTCTCTGGTGGTTAGACATGCTAATTACAAGTTTACATACATAACAGGATGGAGAGTGTATATATTGTGATACACACGGTATCACAACTGTGTGGGACAAGCTGGATGGACCAGAGGGTCTTTTCCTGTCCATCATTGTTCATAGGTTTGTATATCCACCAGCACTGGTTGCTCTCTGGTATTTTGCCCAAATTATCATTATTCATGAGTGTGTTTGGCTCGTGAGTGTCAACAGGTTAGTCCACCATGGCAGGACATTACAGTTGAGCCTGACCCTGTTTTCACCTGAGGTCCACACTTATGCGCATCCACCACAGATCACTGGACAGCAGCAGCCCGGCTAATGTGTCCTTCTTATCCTGGGTCTGCCTTTGCACTCTTAATACTACCTGTGTTAAAAAAAAAACAGTCAGTATTGTAAGAGGAGGAAACCTGGTACCTGCCTAATGTAGCTCAGCTACTCACTGAATAAACTGGTTGAGTAATGGAGGGCACGGTTTAGGCTGAAGTAGGATTTTAATTTCTCTTTGTGCTAAACTCATATCCCTTTTGGAATTGTTCCATCTTTTTTCTGCTAAATATCAATCTGCTGCAAATAATGCAGCTACAGGTAGCCATTGACATCCATTGTAATGCCATCAGAGTAGATTTTCATCATTTTACAGCAATGCAAAGCATATGAAACAACCTACTATAATTCCATTGTCTTAAAGGGACAGTATGAAACATGACATTTACAGATTTGGCCCCGATTTTAACTCCAGGTGGATTCTCTGCTGAGGCCTGAGTTAAAATTACAGTTGGATCTCAATGATGTCAGTAGGCTGCAACATGCGTATGTAAAGAAGGACCCTGTTGGCTCCGGGCGCATGTCCTTGTTGTCTGCTCAGGAGAGCAGGTTAAGATTGCAGGTGTTGCGATCATGGCATTTCGGAAAGGTCAGAGCCAGGGAGATGTTAACGTAAGGCATACGGTAGCATTGTGGTTATGTTACTGGACTAGTAATCCAAAGGCCTGGACTAATAATCCAGAGATGTGAATTAAAATCTCACCATGGCAGCTGGGGAATTTAAATTCAGTTAATTCAATAAATCTGGAATTAAAAAGCTAGTGTCAGTAATGGTGACCATGAAATTACTGGATTGTTGGAAAAACCCAACTAGTATGCTAATGTCCTTTAGGGAAGGAAATCTGTCATCCTTATCTGGTCTGGCCTATATGTGACTCCAGACCCAAGTCAATGTGGTTGACTTTTAACTGCCTTTTTAGTAAATAAATTAATTTAAGGGTTAAGTCATGGCAGGAGAGCTCGGACCCGTGTCATGCTCCTCCTGTGCTATGTGGGAAGTCAGGGATGCTTCCAGTGTCCCTGACTACAATGTGTGCGGGAAGTGTGTCCAGCTGCAGCTCCTGACAGACCGCATGACGGCACTGGAGCTGCGGATGGACTCACTCTGGAGCATGCGCGATGCTGAGAATGTTGTGGATAGCACATTTAATGAGTTGGTCACACCGCAGGTAAGGGTGAGGACAGAGAGTGAATGGGTGACCAAGAGACAAGGCAAGAAGGAAGGTAGTGCAGGAGTCCCCTGCGGTCATCTCCCTCCAAAACAGATATACCGTTTTGGGTACTGTTGGGGGAGATGACTTGCCAGGTCAAGGCACCAGCAGCCAGGTTCATGGCACCGTGGGTGGCTCTGCTGCACAGAAGGGTGGGAAAAAGAGTGGGAGAGCTATAGTGATAGGGGACTCTATTGTAAGGGGAATCGATAGGAGTTTCTGCGGCCGCAATCAAGACTCCAGGATGGTATGTTGCCTTCCTGGTGCAAGGGTCAAGGATGTCTCGGAGCGGCTGCAGAGCATTCTGGAGAGGTAGGGTGAGCAGCCAGTTGTCGTGGTACATGTAGGTACCAACGATATAGGTAAGAAGCAGGAAGAGGTCCTACAAGCTGAATTTAGGGAGCTAGTAGTTAAATTAAAAAGTAGGGCCTCAAAGGTAGTAATCTCTGGATTGCTACCAGTGCCACATGCTAATCAGAGTAGAGGGAGCAGGATAGTTAGAATAAATATGTGGCTTGAGCAGTGGTGCAAGAGGGAGGGATTCAAATTCCTGGGACATTGGAACCAGTTCTGGGGGAAGTGGGACCTGTACAAAAGGGACGGTCTGCACTTGGGCAGGACTGGAACTGATGTCCTTGGGGTAACATTTGCTAATGCAGTTCGGGAGTGTTTAAACTAATATGGCAGGGGGATGGGAACCTAAGCAGCGAGATAGGGTGAAGTAATATGGAGTCAGAGACAGATGGTAGAAAGGTAAAAGGCAATATTGGAAGGCCAAGTAAACAAAGGCAAGAAACAAAAAGGGCCACACCACATCATAATTCTAAAAGGACAAAGGGTGTTAAAAAAACAAGCCTGAAGGCTTTGTGTCTTAATGCAAGGAGTATCCGTAATAAGGTGGATGAATTAACTGTGCAAATAGATGTTAACGGATATGATGTGATTGGGATTACAGACACGTGGCTCCAGGATGATCAGGGCTGGGAACTCAACATCCATGGGTATTCAACATTCAGGAAGGATAGAATAAAAGTAAAAGGAGGTAGGCTAGCATTGCTGGTTAAAGAGGAGATTAATGCAATAGTTAGGAAGGACATTAGCTTGGATGATGTGGAATCTATATGGGTAGAGCTAAAGAACACCAAATGGCAAAAAACGTTAGTGGGAGTTGTGTACATACCTCCAAACAGTAGTCGTGATGTTGGGGAGGGCATCAAACAGGAAATTAGGGGTGCATGCAATAAAGGTGCAGCAGTTATCATGGGTGACTTTAATATGCATATAGATTGGGCTAACCAAACTGGAAGCAATACGGTGGAGGAGGATTTCCTGGAGTGCATAAGGGATGGTTTTCTAGACCAATATGTCGAGGAACCAACTAGGGGGGAGGCCATCTTAGACTGGGTGTTGTATAATGAGAGAGGATTAATTAGCAATCTCGTTGTGCGAGGTCCCTTGGAGAAGGGTGACCATAAAATGGTGGAATTCTACATTAGGATGGAGAATGAAACAGTTAATTCAGAGACCATGGTCCAGAACTTAAAGAAGGGTAACTTTGAAGGTATGAGGCGTGAATTGGTGAGGATAGATTGGCGAATGATACTGAAGGGGTTGACTGTGGATGGGCAATGGCAGACATTTAGAGACCGCATGGATGAACTACAACAATTGTACATCTCTGTCTGGCGTAAAAATAAAAAAGGGAAGGTGGCTCAACCGTGGCTATCAAGGGAAATCAGGGATAGTATTAAAGCCAAGGAAGTGGCATATAAATTGGCCAGAAATAGCAGTGAACCCGGGGACTGGGAGAAATTTAGAACTCAGCAGAGGAGGACAAAGGGTTTGATTAGGGCAGGGAAAATAGAGTACGAGAGGAAGCTTGCAGGGAACATTAAGATGGACTGCAAAAGTTTCTATAGATATGTAAAGAGAAAAAGGTTAGTAAAGACAAACGAAGGTCCCCTGCAGTCAGAATCAGGGGAAGTCATAACGGGGAGCAAAGAAATGGCAGACCAATTGAACAAGTACTTTGGTTCGGTATTCACTAAAGAGGACACAAACAACTATAAAAAGGGTCAGAGGGTCTAGTAAGAAGGAGGAACTGAGGGAAATCCTTATTCGTCAGGAAATTGTGTTGGGGAAATTGATGGGATTGAAGGTCGATAAATCCCCAGGGCCTGATGGACTGCATCCCAGAGTACTTAAGGAGGTGGCCTTGGAAATAGCGGATGCATTGACAGTCATTTTCCAACATTCCATAGACTCTGGATCAGTTCCTATGGAGTGGAGGGTAGCCAATGTAACCCCACTTTTTAAAAAAGGAGGGAGAGAGAAAACGGAATTATAGACCGGTCAGCCTGACATTAGTAGTGGGTAAAATGATGGAATCAATTATTAAGGATGTCATAGCAGCGCATTTGGAAAGAGGTGACATGATAGGTCCAAGTCAGCATGGATTTGTGAAAGGGAAATCATGCTTGAAAAATCTTCTGGAATTTTTTGAGGATGTTTCCAGTAAAGTGGACAAGGAAGAACCAGTTGATGTGGTGTATTTGGACTTTCAGAAGGCTTTCGACAAGGTCCCACACAAGAGATTAATGTGCAAAGTTAAAGCACATGGGACTGGGGGTAGTGTGCTGACGTGGATTGAGAACTGGTTGGCAGACAGGAAGCAAAGAGTAGGAGTAAATGGATACTTTTCAGAATGGCAAGCAGTGATTAGTGGGGTACCGCAAGGTTCTGTGCTGGGGCCTCAGCTGTTTACATTGTACATTAATGATTTAGACGAGGGGATTAAATGAAGTATCTCCAAATTTGCACATGACACTAAGTTGGGTGGCAGTGTGAGCTGCGAGGAGGATGCTATGAGGCTGCAGAGTGACTTGGATAGGTTAGGTGAGTGGGCAAATGCATGGCAGATGAAGTATAATGTGGATAAATGTGAGGTTATCCACTTTGGTGGTAAAAACAGAGAGACAGACTATTATCTGAATGGTGATAGATTAGGAAAAGGGGAGGTGCAACGAGACCTGGGTGTCATGGTACATCAGTCATTGAAAGTTGGCATGCAGGTACAGCAGGCGGTTAAGAAAGCAAATGGCATGTTGGCCTTCATAGCGAGGGGATTTGAGTACAGGGGCAGGGAGGTGTTACTACAGTTGTACAGGGCCTTGGTGAGACCACACCTGGAGTATTGTGTACAGTTTTGGTCTCCTAACTTGAGGAAGGACATTCTTGCTATTGACGGAGTGCAGCGAAGGTTCACCAGACTGATTCCCGGGATGGCGGGACTGACATATCAAGAAAGACTGGATCAACTGGCTTGTATTCACTGGAGTTCAGAAGAATGAGAGGGGATCTCGTAGAAATGTTTAAAATTCTGATGGCTTTAGACAGGTTAGGTGCAGGAAGAATGTTCCCAATGCTGGGGAAGTCCAGAACCAGGGGTCACAGTCTAAGGATAAGAGGTAAGCCATTTAGGACCGAGATGAGGAGAAACTTCTTCACCCAGAGAGTGGTGAACCTGTGGAATTCTCTACCATAGAAAGTTGTTGAGGCCAATTCACTAATTATATTCAAAAAGGAGTTAGATGTAGTCCTTACTACTAGGGGGATCAAGGGGTATGGCGAGAAAGCAGGAATGGGGTACTGAAGTTGCATGTTCAGCCATGAACTCATTGAATGGTGGTGCAGGCTCGAAGGGCTGAATGGCCTACTCCTGCACCTATTTTCTATGTTTCTATGTTTCTATGCCTTCAGAAATGGCCTAGCGAGCTACTTAGTTGTACCAAACCGCTACAACAAAGTCAGCACTGTGGGAGAACCTTCACCGCAAGGACTGCAGAAGATCAAGAAAGTGGCTCACCACCACCTTCTCAAGGGCAATTAGGGATGGGGAATAAATACTGGCAATGTCCACATCCTGTAATGGATAAATTTTTTAAAACTACTCACCCGCCAGGCTTCTGCTGAGCGAGTAGGTTTAAAATCGCTCTATCTGCTGCAGCTACTCTTATTATCACCACATATTCAGAAGTGAGCACTCCAGTCGATATGGTTTCATCTCAATTGAAAAAAGATTGGTACCATTCTACATTAAGTAGTGATTATTATTTTTTCTCTATTGCAGCTCATCGCTAACCTTGTTCTTCTTTTATTATAAGCCAGTTGAAATTGTGCCACACTCCGTCATTCAATTCTTTCCTATATACTTTGTTGAACTTTGGGCTGTTTTAGTCAGTTACTTTGCCATGTACAAGTTGTTTGCATTTTTGTTTAACAACTCCAAGATTTTTAAACAAATTGCTAGACCATTATATGGGTAAAATTTGCCATTTCTAGAATTTTCTGCTTCGGTACTGCTTTCTGCATTGTACAACCTGAGCACTGTATGGGCCCAATTTTCGGGCCGCGCCTAGAACGGCGCTGCCCCGACCTGGACGCCCGTTTTTCACGCCACAAAGTGTGCCTAAAAAAAACTTCTCTATTCTCTCAATAAAATCTTACCATCCTCTAGAGCTGGGCACGGCGCAGCACGAGCTGTGGGGGGCGGAGCCAGGTCCCTGCGCTGAAAACAGTGCCGGGACCTCTGCACATGCGCGCTATAGTGGGCGCGCATGTGCAGTAGCTCCAGGCGCCCAAAACTGTGTGGCAGGGGCCCGAAGCATGCAGCCCCTTGCCCTGGCCGAATGGCCTCACTGGGACTGCGTGGATAAGGCTGCCTCCCACGCCCAGCTTTTGCTTCCTCCCGACCGGACCCGACTTGACTCGACTCCCACTACCCCACCCCCCCGCCGCCCCTGGACCGGACCCGACCCCCGCTCTCCCCCCCCCCCGGACTCGACCCCCTCCTCCCCACCCCTGGACCCGACCCGATCCGACTCGACCCGACCTCCCCCCGACCTCCCGACCCCCCACCCCGCCCCGACCTGCGCTTCCCCCCCCCCGCCCCCGGACCCGACCCGACCTCCGCTCCGCTCCCCCCCACCCCCCGACACGACATCCGCTCCCCCCCGCCCTCACCCAACCTCCGCTCCCCCCCTCGACCCGACCTCCGCTCCCCCCCCGACCCGACCTCCGATCCCCCCCCAACCTCAGCTCCCCCCCGACCCGACCTCCGCGCCCTCCCGCCCCGACGTGACCTCTGCTCCCCCCCCGACCCGACCTGCGCTGCCCTCCCCCCCCGATCCGACCTCCGCTCCCCCCACTCCCCCGACCTCCACTTCCCCCCGACCCGACCTCTGCTCCCTCCCCCACCCCCGACCCCAGACCCCGGACCCCGGACCCGATGCCACCTACCTGTAAATCGGGTGCTGGGCTGAAGCCGGGCCTGGCCCATTCAGCCTCCCTCTCCTTTCTCTCCTTTCTCCCTCCTATCCCTCCCTCCCTTCTTCCTCTCCCCTCGTCCCCTACCCCCCTCGCCCCGCTCCCCTCCCCCTTCTCTCCCTCCCTCCCTCCTTCCTCTCCCTCCCTTCTCCTCCTCCCTCCTTCCTACCCCCTCCCTCCTTCCCCTCCTCCCCCTCCCTTCCTCCCCCCCTCCCCCTCCCTTCCTCGCCCCATCCCTTCCTCCTCCCCTCTCCCCTCTCCTCCCCCCTCCGCCCTCCACCCCCCCCTCCACCCCACTCCTCCCCCTCTCCTTCCACCCCATTCCCCTCGCTGTCAGAAACACAGACACCGACAGACAGAAAGTGAGAGACACAAAGATACAGTGTGTGTGTGTGTGGGGCGGGTGGGGGGGTGCGTCCCAGCACGCTGTTGCAGGGCTCCTGGTGCTGCAGTCGGTAAGTAGAAAATGTTTTATTTATTGATTTTTAAATTTTTTTTATTTTTTATTAATTTTTTTTGATTGATTTATTGGTTGATTTATTGATGTATTTATCATTTATTATTGATGATGGCTCTTTATTTGTAAAACTGAAGTTTTTAATGTTTGTAAACTTCCCTTTAACTCTTTTAGAGTCTACCTGCAAAACATAAACATTAAACTGTGCCACCCGACCTGGGTGACACACCAGACATTTACAAGGCCCTTTTTTTTCCTTTTTTTGTTTTTTTTTTGTGTTTTTTTTTTTTTTTTGGGCACTAAAATCACAATTTTTCCGGTGCCCCCTATAAAAGGGAAGGGGACACTAAAAACACCGGCAATTAAAACAAATTAAACTTTAAAACGTAAAATCAAATTAAAATTTGGTTTAAACTTCCCTTTAACTCTTTTGAGTTTACCTGCGAAAACATAAAACATTAAACGGTGCCACCCGACCTGGGTGACACTCCAGACATTTATAAGGCCCTTTTTTTTCTTTTCTTTTTTTTTTCCCCCCTTTTTTTTGTGTGTTTTTCTTTCTTTTTTTTTTTGGCACTAAAATCACAATTTTTCCGGTGCCCCCTATAAAAGGGAAGGGGACACTAAAAACACCGGCAATTAAAACAAATTAAACTTTAAAACGTAAAATCAAATTAAAATTTGGTTTAAACTTCCCTTTAAACCCCTCCCACTCCCTACACCTGATTTGTAACCTATGCCTGATTTTCTTAGTGTCGACAAGGTTTTTCTGAGCGTACAAAAATCTACACTTACTCCATTCTAAGTTAGTTTGGAGTATGTTTTCACTGCCTAAACTTTCAAAACGGGCGTAAGTGGCCGGACACGCCCCCTTTTGAAAAAAAAATCTGTTCCAAACTGAAACTGTTCTAACTGACTAGAACTGGAGCAAACTAAATGCCGAGAATTGCAATTTCTAAGATACTCCATTCTAAACCAGTTGCTCCAAAAAAACAGGAGCAACTCAGGCCGAAACTTGGCCCCAGAGAAACAGCCATGAACAATGGCTCATTTTCTGTTGATAAGGAAAATTTGGATCATTTTATCTAAGTTATTTTTATTAGAACATTTATTGCTGGTGGCAAATTACTGAAAGGGAATATGAAAATTCCTGTCAGGTCTTCCAGCACTGTGGTAAGCAGAGGGTTTATGATTGTTTACTACCAACATGCCTTAATATGTGGACAAAGAGCAGTCAAGCTCCACCTCCTTCCTCTCCCTCACCCCCCTTCCACACACACACACACACGCATTCACATATATACACACGCACACATATATATACACACATATACAGCCCCCCACAAACATATATGCATGCCACACACACACATATATACACACATATGCCCCCCCACCCTCCCACATACACACACACACACACACCACATATACATACACTCACAGGCAAACATACTTCTCTCAAACTTTAACATTCACACTGAAACATCAAAGAAAAACAATAGAACAGTAGAAAAGAGATATGATAGTTTGGCTTTCCACTGAACATCTCATCATATTTGTTACAATTCAAATTTTTGACTTAAACTAAAACTAGAAGACAATAGCAATTTTATTTTAATCCAATAAATAACAAAATACTTTGTCTGGTTCTCTTTTTAAACTCCTTTCTGATTTTTTAAGCAGTCACCATAGCAACTAACTTCAAGGCTGAACCTTATCTTTTGCAGTATAAAAGAGGCCTCTCTACATTTCATGCATTAATTTTGCCTTGAAGGGGAAAAAATGGGTAGAACTAAAACAAACAGAACAAACTTTCTTTTAAAAACAGACTTTCAAACAAATGAAAATTCTTCCACTCCCCAAACATACACAGCCGGTAAATTTCAGTACAAACACACATTTTCTCTACAAACTGAAAACTTTTCCAACATTCTTTCAAGGTCTTTTCAATAAATGAAATTCCTATGTTTTTAATTTGTTTTTCTTGGCACAAAAGCTGGCCGCTCAAGTGCAGATTTCATAGAATCCTAGAAATTATTATTTTTCTGTCTTTTAAACAATCGGCGTAGCACACTCCAACTTATATGATGCTCTCAATGAATTCCCTTCAGGATCTGCATGGATATTGGGCGACATGGGCTACCTGCTAAAACCGTGGCTGATGACACCATACCGCAGGACCAATAATGACGCACAAGAGAGATACAACCAAGCACATGTGGGCACACGGCAAGTGGTCGACAGGACAATCGGGGTACTGAAATCACACTTCCGGTACCTGGACAGGTCAGGGGGAACATTGCAGTACAGTCCTGTGAAAGTGGCAAGGTTTGTGGTGGTGTGTTGCACTTTGCACAACTTTGCCCTGCAGGAAGGACTAACTCTTAACCCAGCAGATGAGCTCTCTGCTGAAATGGAAGATTTTGAAGATCCCAATGTCTTTGTTAGATAACTTTTTGCTACTTCGTAAACATTTACAAAACTGTTTGATAAAAACATGTAAACAGTTTAAAGTGATTTTTTAAATTTCGTAATAAAGACTCAACAATCAAGATGTAAACTAGTTCTTTGCTACTTTTCAAACAGTTGCAACATTTGGTTGTCAATAAAAAAGTTGAATCAAAATTTCAAGTGACTACAGGCTGTAAATATTAAATAAAATAGTGAAATACAATATTCATTTTAAATAATAACACACCTACGTTCAAATACAACATTAAAGAACATCTGTGCCTAAGGGTCGAAAGAGATGGCTTGTGCACAGCATGGCACCCGACTGTCTCCTGTGCTTTCCCTTTCCCCTTCCCTGTCACAGGACTACTCTCCCACCTGTTGAAATACCCGCTGTTTCCCTTCAGCAGTTGGCTCATTACCGGGTTGCTCCTCCTGTTGCTGCTGCTGAAAGGCAACATTCCCTTCCACCATCGCTAGTGCGGCTCCTATCCCATGGTCCTGCACTGTGTCTTTGCTGGGATCAGGGAAGGTGTTATCTGCAGTAGTCAAAATAATGGCATCAGAACCTGCGGTCTTCAAATGCAATAGTTGAATGAGAATGTTACCAATCTGATTAAGCGCAGCTGTATTTGACTGCAATGGTTCAGTGTGAGTGTCGCTAATCTGCGACAACTGCGATAGTGGAACGAGAACCCTTTTAATCTGGCTTCCAACACCATCAACCTGAATGATAGAGGGAAGAAAGTCTATTAAATTAGTACAATGACCAAACATCTCTTGCCTCAAATGTGCAATTTGTAGCGCCTCAGCTTCTATCTCCATTCTTAGATTTTCTGCTTCTCCCACCCGCTGTGTGGTATCAGGTTGGTGTGTGGCTCTGGAACCACAGTCACCTGTACCTCACACAGAGACAGAGGGGCTGGGAGATGGAGAGGTGGTGTACAGATACCCAGGGTCACTACCCTCCCCTTCCACTGGCTCTAACTCCATCCATTTCTCCTGCGATGCCTCACTCACTGCTGGCACCGGATCGGAAACCCCTAGCACAATGTTCTCTGCAGCCACTGTCTCTTTGAACTGTTCACTGCCTGTGTACGAGGGCAGCTGTCCAGCTGTGGGAAATAAACAGTAAACATTTAAAAAGTTGACGTGTGATCTGCTGCATCACAGAAACTGATATTATGTGTACACCGAACAGTGTTAAACATGCGACTGCACAGAGCCACTCACCTTTTGTCATTCCAAAGTTTACTTGGGCAACAGACGCAGAACCACCAGGTACGATGCCCAACAACTGTGTGACCCTTTCCTCGAGGTCCAATAACTGCCTTAGAGTGGGAATGACCCTGCCCGTTGGAGACACACAAATGTTGACTTTGTACAACTTAGAAGCAGTTCAAAGATAAATGTAAAAAAGCCCTTGAACCCCAGCCATAAACCTTCACAATGAGCTCATGTGACAAGATGCTTAAGTCAGTTAGCAATGGACTTTTAAATAGGTTAAAAACATTTGAGATTTCTTTTAACGATACAAACCCTGGCAGATCTCATCAAATCATTTAATTTTTTGCGGCATTGTTCCGCTGTCGGTGGAACGGTGAAGTTGGCGCTAACAACCATCGCAACCTCATTCCATGCTACCATTTGTCCTTTTCACGGTGCTTTCGACTTTGCGGTCCCAATTAGCTGTAGGCGTTTCACCTCAACCTCATTGAGGAGTGTGGTCAGATCACCGTCAGTGAAATCCTGAGCTCTTTTCATGACGACAACGTTAGATATTTCCATTTGAATCATCTGTTTAATTATAATTATTGCAAATTATTTAAAGGTTTTTAAAAGTCTTTAAATTGCTTTAAATCTCTTTTAAAGTCTTTAAAGCTATTAAAATGTTTCAAATCAATTTGACAGTCTTTTAAATTTTCTTAAAGATTAATAATGTCTTTGAAAAATCTTACCTTGAAAGCCTTTACAGTAATTTTCAATGCTGCAGACTGTGAAATGTTTAAAAAAACAGAGGCACGGCCGATTTAAATGAGCTTTCTTGACAGCTCTTGTGGGCGGAACTACTTTACAAACAAAGCCACAGGCTTCGCATGTGCAGCATTTCCTGGCAGCGTGACATCATATGCTGCCCGGGAACCTCCCAGAGAAAAATGGAATCGCAGGAGGGTGCAGGAGCTGAAGGTAGGTGCAGATCGTATCTGTTGCTTGTAGGCGAATGCCCACGGGAAGCCTCCAACAGGGACTTCAGCCCCATTGTATTTTTAATCTTTTTTAATAAAGTCCATTGTATTGGAAAATCTCTATGTTCTTATAAGTCTTGGTGCTTGAAACCCGTAGGTAAAGTCCTACAGGAGCAACATAATAAGCTGACCTTGTTATGGGATGAGGTCATCCCATTCAGGCATTGGCGTGTCCTGGGACATAGGAACATTAGGAATAGGAGAAAGCTATATCTCTATAATAACAACAATAATTTGTGTTTATATAGCACCTTTACATAGTAAAACGTCCCAAGGCGTTTCACAGGAGTGTTATAAAACAAAATTTGACACCCAGCCACATAAGGAAATATTAGGGCAGATGAACAAGAGCTTCGCCAAAGAGGTAGGTTTTAAGGAGCATCTTAAAGGAGGAAAGAGAGGTAGAGAGGGAGAGGTTTAGGGAGGGAATTCCAGAGCTTAGGGCCCAGGCAGCTAAAGGCACGGCCACCAATGGCTAAGCGATTACAGTCAGGGATGCTCAAGAGGGCACAATTAGCTCATTAGCTAACAGCACTGTGGGAGTACCTTCAACACTCGGGCTGCAGCAGTTCAAGAAGTCGGTTCACCACCACCTTCTCAAGGGCATCTAGGGATGGACAATAAATGGAGGCCTTGCCAGTGACACCTATATTCCAAGAATGAACTTATAAAAACTCAGCCCACACCGCCATTCAGTTAGATCATGGCTGATCTGCATCTCATTCCATTTAGCTGCCTTTGCTCCATGTTACTTGATACCCTTAACTAACAAAAATCGATCAATCTCAATGACGAAAGCTCCAATTGTCCCAGCAATCACATCGACACTGATCGTCTCAACACTGATCAGCTGGGATTACATTGTTGGCCCTATTGTTTGTTCTGTCATTGTAAAACACTGCCTCTTCTGAGAGATCTCCAGAAGATTTGCTATATTGAAGGCCACTCCAGGATATGAGTACTTGTACTTAATCTCGGCAGTGAGGTATTGAGAGTGCTGCATTGTTGGAGGTGCCGCCTTTCGGATGAGATATTTAGGGGTTAAAATTTGTTTTTTAAAACCACCCATTGCCGCTGGAGAGGGGCGGCTAACCAGATGAGTTCCTGGGCTGACTGGAAATTTAGTTGGGTGGTGGGGGCAGCGACAAGATGTACTGCTGCACGGTCGGCCGCCACCCATGTGGTGATTTCATCGAGCGGGCAACGCCCTCTTGGTGCCGCGGTTCCGAAATTAGGTGAGTACAGTGACCTTACCGGTCGACGTCTGTACAGCCTGGGAAAGTTGGTGATACATCGAGGATCCCGGGGCGGTAGGGTCCAGAGATCAAGGTAAGTGTTAATTTTTTTTTGCATTTAGGTATTAATGGGATCAGTGGGGAAGTATGGGTGAGGGAAAGTTTTTTAATTTTTTTTTCATTTTTTTAAACTCGCATGCCATCATCCTACCTTCGGGAAATTCAGCATGCCTCCTGAGATGCTGCTCCGTTGGGCTTGAGGATGAGTGTGCAATGTCACTTTTAATGCTGCTTTCTCATTTTTGTGCGGCAAAACTAAATTTTGCAGTTTGAGGCGGCACCTACCACCTGGCGTTAAAATCAGCACTCAGCCGGTGTCACCACCTCAAAAGTGGCGGGACCGAATTTTGACCCCTAAATCCCCATCTGCTCATGACACAATAGCTGCAAAGAGCTGTCCCAGTGTCCTGACAAACATTTCCCCCCCTCAACCAATACCAGCAGAAAACAGATTAACTGGTTAATCATCTGGCTTGCTGTTAGTGGGATCTTTCTGTGTGAGAATTGGCTGCATATTTGCTTACATAATGACAGTAACTACACTTGAAAAGTAATTCATTGGATGTTAGGTGCTTTGGGATGTCGGATAATAAAAGTAATACAAGTGTGTGTTTTCCGGTTATATTACTCTTCTTGTGTCACACCTAATTCTTGGGGAATTTGTACCAAGCAAAACTATTTGCAAGTGTTTTGCTCTTATTTCAATCAAACACTTCACTGACATGGCAGTCAGAATGTCTCTGTAGCAAGCACATTTAAAAAAAGAAAGACCAGCATTTTAACCTGTTTTCTGGCCTAAAAAGCAATGAGATACTGCCTCACCCTGTCCTCCAGATTGGCTCCAGAAGCTCTGGAGAAAGAGTCAGACTGAACACTGTGAGTTCAAAGTAAAGTGTGACCTTAGTCTTTTATTGCAGGTCTCCAGAGTGCCTCTCCAACCTGTGAAGCCTCCTTAAATATCTCTGCTCCCAAGGGATTATGGGATCCCTTGGGACTCCAGGGGATGAGCCCTCTTGTGGCTGTATAGAGTAAATACAAGTCCACATATATAACAACACTCCCCTGCAAAGTCAATAGTGAAACTATTTACAATGTGAGTCGATCTGAGGCCCTTCTTGCCCTGGTTGATCATCTCGGTGTGAAAGCTGGTGTTGTTGATTCATTTGTTGGGCCCTCGCTGGGCTACTGTGCAGCTGGCCTTGCTGGCTGCCTGGTGTGTTGGGCCCTGCAGGGTTGCTGTGGATGATGGGTTCTGCTTCGTGGTCAACCGTGGTGCCGGTTGCCACTGGTGTGTATGTTGGGGGATCAAAAAAGGTAGGGTCCAAGGTGGGTTGCTCAGGATAGTCTGTGAATCTGAGTTTGATTTGATCTAAGTGTTTCTGGTGAATGAGTCCATTTGAAAGTTTGACCAGAAACACCCTGCTCCCCTCTTTGACCACGACAGTGCCGGGAAGCCACTTGGGACTTTGTCCATAATTTAATACAAATACAGGATCATTGATTTCAATCTCGCATTATCATGATATGCACTTTGTTGAAGCCGCCTGCTCTCTACCTGTTCATGTAGATCAGGGTGAACCAACGGGAGCCTTGTCTTAAGTGCCTTTTTCATGAGCAGTTCAGCAGGTGGGATCCCAGAGGGTGAGTAAGGTCTTGTGCGGTAGCTAAGCAGGACTCGGGATAGGCGAGTCTGTAGTGAGCCTTCAGTTACCCTCTTCAAGCCTTGCTTGATGGTTTGCACTGCTCTCTCTGCCTGACCATTGGACGCTGGTTTACACGGGGCAGATGTGAAATGTTTGATCCCGTTACGGGTCATGAATTCTTTGAACTCAGCACTGGTAAAAACATGGCCCATTGTCGCTCACCAGGACATCGGGTAAGCCGTGTGTGGCAAATATGGCCTGAAGGCTTTCAGTAGTGGCAGCGGATGTGCTAGCCGACATTATCTCACATTCAATCCACTTGGAGTACGTGTCGACAACCACAAGGAATATTTTACCCAAGAACGGGCCTGCATAGTCAACGTGTACCCTCGACCACGGTTTGGAGGGCCAAGACCATAAACTTAGCGGCGCCTCCCTGGGTGCATTACTTAATTGCCAGCATGTGTTACATCTGTGAACGCAGGACTCTAAGTCCGCATTGACACTGGGCCACCACACGTGGGATCTGGCTATCGCTTTCATCATTACAATGCCTGAGTGGGTACTGTGGAGGTCATTGATGAAAGTGTCTCTGCCCTTCTTGGGGACCACTACTCAATTGCCCCACAGAAGGCAGTCTGCCTGAATAGACATTTCATCTTTGCGCTGCTGTAACAGCTTTATCTCTTCCTGCATTTCCACTAGGACACTGGACCAGCTCCCATGAAGCACACAGCTTTTGACTAGAGATAATAAGGGGTCCTGGCTTGTCCAGGTTTTGATCTGCCGGGCAGTGACGGATGATTGCTCACTCTCAAATGCTTCCATAACCATGGCTAGATCTGCGCGCTGCGCCAATTCCTCCCCGTGGTGGACAATGGCAGCTGACTGAGAGCATCGACGCAGTTTTCTGTGCCTGACCTGTGGCGGATGGCGTAGTTGTATGCGGACAACGTGAGCGCCCATCTCTGGATGCGTTGGTATTTATCCCTTTACTCTCGGAAAACAGGGATATAAGTGGCTTATGGTCAGTTTCTAATTCGAATTTTAGCCCAAACAGGTATTGATGCATTTTCTTTACCCCATAGGCACATGCTAACGCATCTTTTTCAATCATGCTGTAGGCTCTCTCAGCCTTAGACAGACTCCTGGATGCATAAGCAACCAGTTGCAGTTTCCCGAAATCATTAGCTTGTTGCAATACACACCCGACGCCATATGGCGACGCATCACATGCTAGTCCCAAACGCTTATATGGATCATACAACACAAGCAATTTGTTTGAGCATAACAATTTTCTCACTTTTATGAAGGCATTTTCTTGGCTTTTGCCCCAAACCCATTTGCCCCCTTTTCATAGTAAGACATGTAGTGGTTCTAACAATGCTGAGACCCGGTAAGAAGTTACCAAAGTAGTTCAAGAGTCACAGAAACGACCGCAGCTCCGTCACGTTCTGTGGCCTTGGTACATTCTCGATTGCCTCTGTCTTCGCGTTAGTGGGCCTGATGCCATCCGCCGCAATCATCCTTCCCAAGAACTCCACTTCAGGTGCCAGGAAAATGCACTTCGAGTGTTTTAACCTGAGCTCCACGTGGTTGAGTCGACTAAGAACCTCCTCCACATTCTGCAGCTTCTCGAAAGTGTTCTGACCCGTGACCAAGATGTCGTCCTGGAAGATCACGGTGTGCGGGACCGACTTCAGTAAACTTTCCATGTTTCTCTAGAATATCGCCGCCGCTGAGCGGATTCCAAACGGGCATCTGTTATAAACAAAAAGACCTTTGTGCATGTTGATACAGGTGAGGGCCTTCGATGATTCCTCCAGTTCCTGCGTCATGTAGGCTGAAGACAGATCCAGCTTCGTGAACTTCCCGCCAGCGTTCCAAAGAGGTTGTCGGCCTTTGGTAGTGGGTATTGGTCCTGCAGGGAGAAACAATTGATAGTTATTTTGTAATCGCCGAGCAGCGTGGGACCATCACCCGGTACCACCCAGAGTGGTAGCTTGTGCACCGCTCCATCGTAGGAGACCTTTATGGTAGCACTGCCGATTACAGGAGTCACTTCTTTAGTGTAAGTTCTTAGTTTCGTGCGAACTGGAGTTAAGGCTGGCCTTGAGGCCTTGTTGCACCACAACATTTCGAAAGTCTTTTTGTCATGTTGAAGTGGCTCGCGCCCATGTCCAGCCCCATTGACACCGGGAGTCCATTTAGTTCAACATTAGCATTATCGGGGGACAATTCGTGGTGAATGTGTGCACCCCATGTACCTCTGCCTCCTCTATCTGAGGCTCTAGTTCATTGTGATCCTCCATGGATCTGTCCTCCTCTGCAACATGGTGGTTTGCAGGTTTAGAAGGCTTTGCAGCTCACCTGCACACTCGTTGGAGGTGTCCCATTGTTCCACAGCCCTTGCAAACGTACTCTTTGAATCGGCATGAATGGAAATGATGAACACCCCTGCAGCGCCAACAAGGTGTTAATGGCCTTGCATTCATCACCTTGATGGTGGACTCTGAGTCATCTACAGACGTGTAGCTGCAGGTATGTGTGACCTGCCATGTATGTTACAATTCGAAAACAACATCACTTTGTTCACAGTACTTGTAGCAGCACTTGTGTGCTGAGAGATTTGCTTAGTATTGTCACTGGTTGCAATGAACGCCTGGGCTACCTCTGTGGCTGTCATGTATTCAACCAGCAATGTAACCCATGTATAATCTGACCTAAGATGTACACTGTGAGAACAATGACCACTAGGTGGTGAACTTGTGGGAGACACTCCTAACCTGGACCTTCAGAGATAAAAGGGGAAGCTCCACCTACTTCCTGCACTTGAGTGCTAAGGAATAAAGGACAGGTCACAGACTGACCTTCTCTCAAGCATGGGCCTCGTGTGCATTTATACTGTATAGTAAGGACATATCAGTGGCCTTACTCAAGGTTGGGGTCTCCACATTCAAAAGTTTGCGAAGTATGGTTTGGTGGACAATGCCAAGTATGAAAAAGTCTCTGAGCATGTGCTCCAAATGTCCTTCAAATTCGCAATGCTCTGCAAGGCGTCTTAGCTTGGCGATATAACTTGCCACTTCCTGCCCTTCAGACCTTTTGTAGTTGTAGAACCGTACCTCGCCATCAGAACGCTTTTCTTTGGGTTCAAATGCTTTCAGACCAGTGTGCACAAATCATCGTACGATTTCTCTGTGGATTTCGCTGGAGTGAGCAGATTCTTCATAAGGCTATACATTGGTGCCCCACAGGCGGTGAGGAGGATCGCTTGGCAGCGCTCTCTTCCCCATCTAGCTAATTGGCCACGAAGTATTGGTCGAGTCGCCCCACAAAAGTTTCCCAATCATCTCCATCCGAGAATTTGTCCAGGATGCCCACTATTCTCTGCACCTTTGGGTTCGCTATCTGTATCTCGTCACCAGTTGTTGTGTATGGAGAAAGAGTCAGACTGAACACTGTGAGATCAAAGTAAAGTGTGACCTTAGTCTTTTATTAAGGCGTCTTAGCTCGGCGATATAACTCGCCACTTCCTGACTTTCAGACCTTTTGTAGGTGGAGAACCGGTATCTCGCCATCAGAACGCTTTCCTTCAGGTTCAAATGCTCTCAGACCAGTGTGCACAAATTGTCATACGATTTCTCCATGGGTTTCACTGGAGTGAGCAGATTCTCCAGAGTGCCTCTCCAACTTGTGAAGCCTCCTTAAATATGCATGCTCCCAAGGGATTATGGGATCCCTTGGAGCTCCAGGAGATGAGCCCTCTGGTGGCTGTACAGAGTAAATACAAGTCCACATATATAACTTAACAACAATTATACTTAATGGGCTCAATTTTCCCCAAGCCTGTTTCCTGGCGTATTGCCAGAGTTACACCCGTTTTCTAGGCCAGAAATGCGGCAGAAATAATTTGCCAAAGTTTCCGTGATGTATAATTCGAATTTGATGCCGCGCATTGTGTCCAGTCGACTCGGAGGGTGGAGCCTGCTGTCTGTGCCGAAAAACAAAGTCCCACCTTCTGCGTATATGCGGAAAAAAAAAGTTATGTTTTTGACGTAATTGCAATGTACGCACTTGCGCAGTACTGCTTGGAAATGGAAATCGGCCATTTTTAAAGAGCCAGTTGTGTGTGTGAAAATATTGAGTGCTGTGAGAGAGCATTGGGAAAATCACAGCTGCAGCAATACAAGATGCAACGCGGTGAAAGGACCAAGAATTTCTTACAGGAAGACATGGAGGCACTAGTTACTGTGATTGAGAACAGATGGCAGGAGCTGGACACCAGCAGAGGTCACATAAAAGTTCCACCCAAAGAAATGAAGAAATGCTGGAACCAAGTTGCAGAAGATTATTGCGCAATAGTGACCACCACGAGATCTGGAGGCCTGTGTAAAAAGAAATGGCAGGATCTTGGTCAAGTAGTTAATGTAAGTAATATTTTCATTTATTCAATGGAATTGCAATTGTAAATGTGACCAGCTGTATATGTCCCACCCAGCAGAAAGACATCCTTTTTAAAAAGTTAGGTTTTCATCTTTGCACAGGAAGGTGGCACATAATAAAAGGGAAAGAACTCAAACAGGAGGAGGCCGGCAAATCTGCACCCACTGACACGCTTGGAAGTAAGAGTCGCAGCTTTGATGGGTCCTGCCTGGAGAAAAACAATCAGTACTGCACAAACTGGGCCCACACTCGAGAGGATAAGTCCTGCAAATTCATCATGGTCCTTCAAATTAGCCTGCTGCCTGGCCTGCGATGTGTGAGCCTACTCATGCCACCCATCCTGCCCCCTCCTCTGCTGCTAACCATTTGACTGTTCTGTTATATTTTGCAGAACTTGAGGCCAACCCTGACAATGCAGAAGATTCAGACGTGGACGAGCCTGAAGAAGAGAATATCTTTCAATCCAACCCTCCAGACCAAGAACATGGGGGGAGGAGGAGGGGATGGAGCTGGATGAAGCTCCCACTGTTGTACTGACTTTGGAGGAGGTGCTGCTCATGGAGGTGACAGCTCCTTCCGTGACTAGTGGTTTGAGTGTTGGTGAGACATTCCATTGTTTCACACCTTCCGAGGTTGCAGGTCCCAGTGGTGTGGTACAGCGAGGCACACCCAGGGCCCCATCTTCTGAGGTTGCAGGTCCCAGTGGTGGGGTGCAGTGGGAACACCCAGGGCCACAACGTCCCAGGCTGCGGGTCTCACTGTTCGGTTGTGAGCCACACCCGTGGGGAGGAGGGGAAGGAGAGCTCGACCATGCTCTCCTGAGGTGCAGGATCTAAGAGATGTGGTTCAGATGATGTCATAGAGTGCGGAGAGCATTGACCTTACCTGATCACTCCTGGACGCCATCAGTGGGGTGAGTGATGAAGTAGTGGGACTGTTGAGAGAAGTAACAACAATGACACGAGAAATGGGAACGATATTCGGGATCACCAGTGAGGGAATAGTGACCATGAGGGAGGGAATGTCAGAGGTAGTGCAAACCATGTCACTGACCATGAGGGAGGGAATGTTGAAGGTAGTTGAGACAGTTTCAGAAACATAGAAAACATAGAAAATAGGTGCAGGAGTAGACCATTCAGCCCTTCGAGCTTGCACCACCATTCAATGAGTTCATGGCTGAACATGCAACTTCAGTAGCCCATTCCTGCTTTCACGCCATACCCCTTGATCCCCTTAGTAATAAGAACTACATCAAACTCCTTTTTGAATATATTTAGTGAATTGGTCTCAACAACTTTCTGTGGTACAGAATTCCACAGGTTCACCACTCTCTGGGTGAAGAAGTTTCTCCTCATCTCGGTCCTAAATGGCTTACCCCTTATCCTTAGACTGTGACCCCTGGTTCTAGACTTCCCCAACATTGGGAACATTCTTCCTGCATCTAACCTGTCTAAACCCGTCAGAATTTTAAACGTTTCTATGAGATCCCCTCTCATTCTTCTGAACTCCAGTGAATACAAGCCCAGTTGATCCAATCTTTCTTGATATGTCAGTCCCGCCATCCCGGGAATCAGTCTGGTGAACCTTCGCTGCTCTCCCTCAATAGCAAGAATGTCCTTCCTCAATTTAGGAGACCAAAACTGTACACAATACTCCAGGTGTGGCCTCACCAAGGCCCTGTACAACTGTAGTAACGCTTCCCTGCCCCTGTACTCAAATCCCCTCGCTATGAAGGCCAACATGCCATTTGCTTTCTTAACCGCCTGCTGTACCTGCATGCCAACCTTCAATGACTGATGTACCATGACACCCAGGTCTCGTTGCACCTCCCCTTTTCCTAATCTGTCACCATTCAGATAATAGTCTGTCTCTCTGTTTTTACCACCAAAGTGGATAACCTCACATTTATCCACATTATACTTCATCTGCCATGCATTTGCCCACTCACCTAACCTATCCAAGTCACTCTGCAGCCTCATAGCATCCTCCTCGCAGCTCACACTGCCACCCAACTTAGTGTCATGCGCAAATTTGGAGATACTATATTTTATCACCTCGTCTAAATCATTAATGTACAATGTAAACAGCTGGGGCCCCAGCACAGAACCTTGTGGTACCCCACTAGTCACTGCCTGCCATTCTGAAAAGTACCCATTTACTCCTACTCTTTGCTTCCTGTCTGCCAACCAGTTCTCAATCCATGTCAGCACACTACCCCCAATCCCATGTGCTTTAACTTTGCACATTAATCTCTTGTGTGGGACCCTGTCGAAAGCCTTCTGAAAGTCCAAATACACCACATCAACTGGTTCTTCCTTGTCCACTCTACTGGAAACATCCTCAAAAAATTCCAGAAGATTTGCCAAGCATGTTTTCCCTTTCACAAATCCATGCTGACTTGGACCTATCATGTCACCTCTTCCCAAATGCGCTGCTATGCCATCCTTAATAATTGATTCCATCATTTTACCCACTACCGATGTCAGGCTGACCGGTCTATAATTCCCTGTTTTCTCTCTCCCTCCTTTTTTAAAAAGTGGGGTTACATTGGCTACCCTCCACTCCATAGGAACAGATCCAAATCCATGGAATGTTGGAAAATGACTGTCAATGCATATGCTATTTCCAGGGCCACCTCCTTAAGTACTCTGGGATGCAGTCCATCAGGCCCTGGGGATTTATCGGCCTTCAATCCCATCAATTTCCCCAACACAATTTCCCGGCTGATAAGGATTTCCCTCAGTTCTTCCTTCTTACTAGATCCTCTGACCCCTTTTATATCCGGAAGGTTGTTTGTGTCCTCCTTAGTGAATACCGAACCAAAGTACTTGTTCAATTGGTCTGCCATTTCTTTGTTCCCCGTTATAACTTCCCTGATTCTGACTGCAGGGGACCTACGTTTGTCTTTACTAACCTTTTTCTCTTTACGTATCTATAGAAGCTTTTGCAGTCCGTCTTAATGTTCCCTGCAAGCTTCCTCTCGTACTCTATTTTCCCTGCCCTAATCAAACCCTTTGTCCTCCTCTGCTGAGTTCTAAATTTCTCCCAGTCCCCGGGTTCGCTGCTATTTCTGGCCAATTTGTATGCCACTTCCATGGCTTTAATACTATCCCTGATTTTCCTTGATAGCCACGGTTGAGCCACCTTCCCTTTTTTATTTTTATGCCAGACAGGGATGTACAATTGTTGTAGTTCATCCATGCGGTCTCTAAATGTCTGCCATTGCCCATCCACAGTCAACCCCTTAAGTATCATTCGCCAATCTATCCTAGCCAATTCACGCCTCATACCTTCAAAGTTACCCTTCTTTAAGTTCTGGACCATGGTCTCTGAATTAACTGTTTCATTCTCCATCCTAATGTAGAATTCCACCATTTTATGGTCACCCTTCCCCAAGGGGCCTCGCACAACGAGATTGCTAATTAATCCTCTCTCATTACACAACACCCAGTCTCAGATGGCCTCCTCCCTAGTTGGTTACTCAACATGATGGAAGGAATGTCGCAGGCCGCTGAGACACTGTCAGGGCGCATGAGGGACGGCATGTTGGAGTTAGTTGCTGCAATAAGGGAACATGCCCAAACCCCGCGCCCATTGACAGAATCAACTATCACTCCCACTCCAATCCTCACACCAGCCTGTTAAGAGCCCAAAGCCGGGCCCTCCAACTTGCCACCAGAGACCGACGCTCTCGCCCCCCACCCCCCCGCCACCCCCCCGCACCCTGCCACCGCCTGCAACAGGTGCGCAGTGCACAAGAACGTAAAAAGAAAAGGCTCGGTACCAAGCCCAGAAACACTGTGCCACCGCCTGTGGGCAGGGGTGGTGGAGAGTCCAAGACCAGGCGTAGCGGGCGCTCTTAGAATAAGGGGGATGAGAGATGGGTGCAGCCTTTCTTTCCTGCTGTTGTTATTATTATTGTTACTGTTGTATCTGTTCTCAAATTAAAAGTATTTTGTAAGTTATGTAAATTTGCAAGTTTAAAAATTTGTCAGTGACATTAAAGTTTTTAAGTGATCTTAATGAGTGACCTTAAAGTAAAATTTGATACAAGAATAATTTTATTAAAGTTAAGTACAAAATGTTAAACTTTTTAATAAAATATATTTT
Source organism: Pristiophorus japonicus (assembly GCF_044704955.1). Classification (NCBI taxonomy): domain Eukaryota; kingdom Metazoa; phylum Chordata; class Chondrichthyes; family Pristiophoridae; genus Pristiophorus; species Pristiophorus japonicus. The sequence goes on along the minus strand of NC_091977.1, from coordinate 240,611,284 downwards.
ATATTAAAACTGAATTATGTTCCATTAACACATCACAACATTATAGAACAGCTCCAAACAGTAAGCATGTCCATGTGGAATAGTTGTCGCTGAGCCCTCAGCCATCAGTAAAGCGTTCAAGGATGAGCTGCTGGCGCAAGGCTCGAGCAATCGTTAAAGGGGCACGATGGCCTGCCCTCCTCCGCCGTCGTGATCCAGCCTCAGGCACTTGCATGGCTTCCTCATCCTCGTCGTCCTCCTCCTCCTCCTCCTGTTTGTAACCTGCATCTTCCACATCATTATCATCAGCCACTCCCACCGCAGGTGGGTCTTCTACTACCAGGTGCTGCTGTCTCATGATGGCTAAGTTATGCAGCATGCAGCACACAACAGTGAACTGACCGACAGTACAGTAAGTAGCCTCCGGAAAGGTCCAGGCATCGGAAACGTTGTTTCAAGATGCCAATGGTCCTCTCTATGATTGCGACACGCAGTATTCACGGTCAGCTTCCGTCCGGGTTACGCGTAGGGGCGTCATGAGCCAGGTGGCGAGGCTGTACCCTTTGTCTTCCTGTAGCCAGTTGTGCCTTTCTGGCTGCTGCTGCTGAAACATGGCAGATGTAACGCTGTCACGTAGGATGAACGCATCATAAGAACATAAGATATAAGAACAGGAGTAGGCCATACGGCCCCTCGAGCCTGCTCCGCCATTCAATAAGATCATGGCTGATCTGATCATGGACTTAGCTCCACCTCACTCGCCCGCTCCCCATAACCCCTTATCCTCTTATCGTTTAAGAAGCTGTCTATTTCTGTCTTAAATTTATTCAATGTCCCAGCTTCCACAGCTCTCTGAGGCAGCGAATGCCACAGATTTACAACCCTCTGAGAGAAGAAATTGCTCCTCATCTCTGTTTTAAATGGGCGGCCCCTTATTCGAAGATCATGCCCTCTAGTTCTAGTCTCCCCCATCAGTGGAAACATCCTCTCTGCATCCACCCCGTCAGGCCCCCTCATAATCTTATATATTTTGATAAGATCACCTCTCATTCTTCTGAATTCCAATGAGTAGAGGCCCAACCTACTCAACCTTTCCTCATAAGTCAACCCCCTCATCCCTGGAATCAACCTAGTGAACCTTCTCTGAACTGCCTCCAAAACAAGTATATCCTTTCGTAAATATGGAAACCAAAACTGCACACAGTATTCCAGGTGTGGCCTCACCAATACCCTGTACAACTGTAGCAAGACTTCCCTTCTTGTATACTCCATCCCCTTTGCAATAAAGGCCAAGATATCATTTGCCTTCCTGATCACCTGCTGTACCTGCATACTATCCTTTTGTGTTTCATGCACAAGTACCGCCAGGTCCCGCTGTACTGCGGCACTTTGCAATCTTTCTCCATTTAAATAATAACTTGCTCTTTGATTTTTTTCTGCTGAAGTGCACGACCTCACACTTTCCAACATTATACTCCATCTGCCAAATTGTTGCCAACTCACTTAGCCAGTCTATGTCCTTTTGCAGATTTTTTGTGTCCTCCTCACACATTGCTTTTCCTCCCATCTTTGAATTGTCAGCAAACTTGGCTACATTACACTCAGTCCCTTGGTCATTGGGTGCTGCCAGGGTATCTTGCATCGACTGACATGATATGATGCATATCATCACACATGAGCTGTGCATTAATGAGTGGAAGCCTTTTCTGCTCCTGTACATCTCTGAATCCTCCAAAGATGCTCACAAGGCGATGTAGGTACAATCAATGCAGCCCTGTACCTTTGGGAAGCCAGCAATCCTGGAGAAGCCCACAGCCCTGTCATGGATTGCTTGGGCGCTCATGGGGAACGTTATGAAGTCATTCCTCCGCGCATACAGTGCAGCCATCATCTGGCGAATGCAGACATGTGTTGCATGTTGAGAGATGGCGCACACATTTCCAGTTGTAGCTTGAAATGAGCCGGAGGCATAGAATGAAAGTGCAGCTGTAACCTTCACTTCAACTGACAAAGCAGTCCTCTTGATCTGCTTTGACCAACTCACAGATCTCAGTTACAACTTATTTGTGGAAATGGAGCCTTCTGACACAGTCTGCATCACTCAGGCGGAGGTATGAACGCCTGTCCCGATATGCCCGAGGTGGGTAAGGCCTCCTGCCCAGCACCCTATGGGCTCTGATGTTCCCGATGCGATGACGTCGAATCAATTGTCTCCTACATAGCACCATGATGCAGAACACTCGCACAAGGCATGGCATTGTCAGTATTGCCCCCATACTTAAATTTAACCTTTGAAAGCTCAAGACGGGGAAAGCAGGCAGCACAGGTTCCAGTTGTATCTCTCTCCAAGGTCTGTATGGATGGACCACACCCAAGGTTTGTGACTTCTCCTCTTTCCCCCCAACCCCTTAACTAATTGCAGTCTTATGACATCTCCTCTCTTCCCCCAGCCTCCCTGCCCTCACCAACTCATTGCAGTCTTCAGAAGCCTTCCGATTGGCACTTCGCTCCCCGGCCTCAGTGCAGAATGCTTCCGATCGGCACCTCACTCCCTGGGCTCAAAGCTTTCCGATCAGCACCTCGCTCTCCCTCTCTTCCCACCCCGCTTCCCCCACAGCTTGTTTTCTAGCTGAGCCCGAGCAGCTGTGTCCGGACGTGGGGCCAATTCTGCCGGCACAAGCTACGACCCTCCAGCCCTGCTTCAAGACGTTCGGTGGTGGCGCGTGAGTAAGTAAAAAAAATGAAAAAACTTCTGAAATCCAACAAATTTACATTTACTACGTTGACAGGCAAATCAAGTTGAACTTTATTACTGATTTTTACAGTGTTCTCGACTCCCTCCAAAATCTTCGATTTAAAAACAATGGCATCTTTCAGCGCTGATTTGTCAATGTGCGCTGGTTTTCTTAACTCACCAGAATGTTATTCGGGAGTGACCAGATACGCCGACCTAGGAGGAAAAAATGTTGGCGAAACTGCGAAAAATTATAAAAACCGGCACAGACATGAGTGATGACGTAAAAAAAAACTGGCCTAGAAAAATCGTAACTAAGTCAGTTACGCCGGCGCAGATCATAGGGGGAAACTTGGAAAAAAATAAATACGCCAAAAAAAACAGCTTGCGCCAAAAAAACAGCGCAAATGACCGTGGAAAATTGAGCCCTAAGGCCCGAAGGAGCTGTTTTAAATTGGTCTGCCTGGACATTTCTGTCTGACTGGCTTGTCTGCTGTGAGGAAAACCCCACACACTTATCGGACCAGTGGTCTGCTGACTTGGGATGATGATTGATTTACTTGCTTCTATTTTCTGCCCGAATGGAGCATTATCTGAGTGAGGTGACTTGCTTGGAGGCCAAGCAGGGCGAATTGGCTCTCATGAGTCCCTACCAAGTGTAAATCAAATTTCATTGGCATATGACAGAAATTCTGAATAACTAATTTTTGCATGTTCTGATAAAACACAGCTTTCCTGCCTTTCTGAAGGTCATCTCTGTGGGTCCATTGACTGGTTTTATAAACAAAATGCCCATCCATCTAGTCCTTCAAGCGGATCATTGGAATATTCAGCCTCTCGAGTCTGTTCTGCCATTTAATTAGATCACAGCTGATCTGTGTCTTAATTCCATTTATCCATAACCTTAAATACTCTTGATAACAAAAATCTATCAATCTCCGTTTTGTAATTTTCAATTGACCCCCAGTCTCAACAGCTTTTTGGGGACAGCTTCAGATTTCCACGCCCCTTTGTGTGAAGAAGTGCTTCTTGACATCACCTCTGAACGGCCTGGCTCTAACTTTAAGGTTATGCCCCTTGTTCTGGATTACGCCACCAGAGGATATAGTTCCTCTCTATCTACCCAATCAAATCCTTTAATCATCTTAAACACCTCAATTCGATCATCCATTAATCTTCTATATTCAGAGGAAATACAAGCCTACTCTATACAACCTGTCCTCATAATTTAATCATTTTAGCCTTATTAATGTCGCTAGTTCTCTCAGCCATTTGGTGGCTGGTTTTGAGATTTATCTGTAGCTCACATTTCTTACAGAGCTACTTGCTTTGAATTCAGAAGACACTTTCAGGTTTCCTAGAATTCCTTTAATGTAATTCAAAACTCCACAGCTTCCGAACATTTATTGCAATGTTTGGGGCCACCCATTTTGCTATAATATTCTTGTCCTTCTAAAGCAGTATTTCATCTGACTTATCATTGATAGTACATATTGATAATGATGATGATGATCCTAACTCACACCAAGTCCTGTTCACCCATCAACTCTGTGCTCGCTCCTGATCCAACAACGCCTTGATTTTAAAATTCTCATTCTTGCCTTCAAATCCCTCCATGGCCTCCCCCTCCCTATCTCTAGCCTCCTCCAGCCCAATAACCCTCCGATATCTCTGCGCTCCTCCATTTCTGGCCTCTTGAGCACCCCCGATTTAATCACTCCACCATTGGCGGCCGTGCCTTCTGCTGCCTAGGCCCAAAGCTCTGTAATTCCCTACCTAAACCTCTCCATCTCTCTATCTCTCTCCCCTCCTTTAAGTCACTCCTCAAAACCTACCTCTTTGACCAAGCTTTTGGTCAATCTGTCCTAATATCTCCTTATGTGGCTCAGTGACAAATTTTGTTTGATAACGGTCCTGTGAACACCTTGGGATGTTTTACTATGTTAAAGAGCTATATAAATGCAAATTGCTGTTGTTGCACATACAGACATTGGACTGCAGATGTCACCCTGTTATAGATACAACACAACCTTAAAATGCTGGGTGTTTCTGAGCTGCAAGCTGAAACTGACAAGTATATTCTCATCTGCAAATTTCCCAAACTAAACAACAATGAAACTCTGAAACTTATACCTGTGTTTACATACTAACAATTAGACATTGTGCTCGTAAAAGAATTTGGCTCGATATAAGCAGAGAATGACATGTTATGCATATCACGGTATACACTCCTGTCATGTTATAGAGCACTGTGCTAGCTGATTCACCATGAGCTGGTAATAAAATAAAAGTTTGACAAAGAGGATGTGTCAGACTTTAAACTTGCTTATAGCACAAAAAATCTGACTTGTGATGAACTTCTTTGATCCAATCAAAAAACACGTTAATACTACCTTCACTGGCTCTGAGTACATCTCTCACAAAATCATCAGCAAAGTGATGGAAGGTGCCGGCAAAAGTGCGATCAAGCAGCACTTACTCACCAACAACCTGCTCACTGATGCTCAATTTGTGTTCCGCCAGACCTTATTCCAGAGGTGAGGTGAGAGTGACTGCCCTCGACATTAAGGCAGCATTTGACCGAGTATGGCATCACTAGTAAAACTGAAGTCAATGGGAATCAGGGGGAAAACTCTCCACTGGCTGGAGTCATACCGAGCACAAAGGAAGATGGTTGTTGGAGGCCAATCAGTTCAGCCGCAATGTATCGCTGCAGGTGTTTCTCAGGGCAGTGTCCTGGACCCAACCATCTTCAGCTACATCATCAATGACCTTCCCTCCATCATACGGTCAGAAGTACGCATGTTCGCTGATGATTGCAGTGTTCAGTCACATTCGCATCTTCTCAGATAATGAAGCAATCCATGCCGCATGCAGCAAGACCTGAATGACATTCAGGCTTGGGTTGATAAGTGGCAAGTAACATTCGCGCCACACAAGTGCCAGGCAATGACCATCTCCAACAAGCGAGAGTCTAATCTTCGCCCCTTGACATTCAAAGGCATTACCATTTCCAGCCCCCCACCATTGACATCCTGAGGATCTCCATTGACCAGAAACTTAACTGGACTAGTGTAAAAATAAAAGTGATTTGTAATGATAAAATTGATTCTGTATATATATATAAATGTTATAAGTGTAGATTGTACGGAAAGGCTGCTGTGTTGAAAAAAACAAAATGGATGACTTCCCCAAGTTCATGTCTCCATGGCTTTGAAACACACCAAATTAGAAAAGGTGTAAATTGGAAAGCCATTACCTAATCAAGGAATGGCACTGGCCCTCCAGACAGACATATGTATGAGGAGAAGCCAATCAGGAAAGCCCCTGGAACCAAGATCCAATCCTGAGGCTTTCTGAGAAACTATGGCTGAGACGTGAGTCCGGGGATCGACAGAGGCCTATAAAGGCCGCGAGAGGCAGCGGGAGTTCGTGGTCGCTGAGGGGTGAGTCCGGGGATCGGCAGAGGCCTATAAAGGCTGCGAGAGGCAGCGGGAGTTCGTGGTCGCTGAGGGGTGAGTCCGGGGATCGGCAGAGGCCTATAAAGGCCGCGAGAGGCAGCGGGAGTTCGTGGTCGCTGAGGCATGAGTCTGGTGATCGGCAGAGGCCTATAAAGGCCGCGAGAGGCAGCGGGAGTTCGTGGTTGCTGAGGCGTGAGTCCGAGGATCGGCAGGGGCCTATAAAGGCCGCGAGAGGCTGTGGGAGTTCGTGGTCGCTGAGGCGTGAGTCCGGCGATCGGCAGAGGCCTATAAAGGCCCAGCTTGTGCAGCTACACGGAAAGGCAAAAAAGAAGTAGAAAGAAATAGAAAGGTGACGTCACAGACAAGGGGGTAAGTGATTGGCTGGTGATTGGTAAGTAGCTTTTCTTTTTTCTTTTCTATATCAGTAAGTAACATTTAGCATTGTTGTTGCCAATTTAAGTGTATCTAAGGACGCCTCCAGTGTCCCTGACAACTACATGTGCGGGAAGTGTATCCGCCTCCAGCTCCTGACGAACCGCGTTGCGGAACTGGAGCTGCGGGTGGATTCACTCTGGAGCATGCACGATGCTGAGAATGACGTGAATAGCACGTTTAGTGAGTTGGTCTTACCGCAGGTAAAGGGTACATAGCCAGATAGGGAATGGAAGACCAACAGGAAGAGCAGTGCAAGGAAGGAAATGCAGGGATCCCCTGCGGTCATCCCCCTGCAAAACAGATACACCGCTTTGAGTACTGTTGAGGGGGATGACTCATCAGGGGAGGGCAGCAGCAGCCAAGTTCATGGTGCCATGGCTGGCTCGGCTGCACAGGAGGGCAGGAAAAAGAGTGGGAGAGCGATAGTGATAGGGGATTCAATTGTAAGGGGAATAGATAGGCGTTTCTGTGGCCACAACTAAGACTCCAGGATGGTATGTTGCCTCCCTGGTGCAAGGGTCAAGGATGTCTTGGAACAGTTGCAGGACATTCTAAAAAGGGAGGGTGAACAGCCAGTTGTCGTGACATAGGTAAAAAACGGGATGAGGTCCTACGAGGCAAAATTTAGGGAGCTCGGAGCTAAATTAAAAAGTAGGACCTCAAAAGTAGTAATCTCAGGATAGCTACCAGTGCCACGTGCTAGTCAGAGTAGGAATCACAGGATAGCTCAGATGAATACGTGGCTTGAGGAGTGGTGCAGAAGGGAGCGATTCAAATTCCTGGGATATTGGAACCGGTTCTGGGGGAGGTGGGACCAGTACAAATCGGATGGTCTGCACCTGGGCAGGACTGGAACCAATATCCTAGGGGGAGTGTTTGCTAGTGCTGTTGGGGAGGAGTTAAACTAATATGGCAGGGGTATGAGAACCTATTCAGGGAGAGAGAGGGAAATAAAAAGGAGGCAGAAGCAAAATATAGAAAGGAGAATAGTAAAAGTGGAGGGCAGAGAAACCCAAGGCAAAAAACAAAAAGGGCCACATTACAGCAAAATTCTAAAGGGGCAAAGTGTGTTAAAAAAACAAGCCTGAAGGCTCTGTGCCTCAATGCAAGGAGTATTCGGAATAAGGTGGATGAATTAACTGTGCAGATAGCAGTTAACGGATACGATGTGATTGGCATCACGGAGACTTGAACTCAACATCCAAGGGTATTCAGCATTTAGGAAGGAATAACAGATAGGAAAAGGAGGCGGGGTGGCGTTGCTGGTTAAACATGAAATCAATGCAATATTAAGGAAGGACATTAGCCTGGATGATGTGGAATCGGTATGGGTGGAGTTGCGGAATCCCAAAGGGCAGAAAACGCTAGTGGGTGTTGTGTATAGACCACCAAATAGTAGTAGTGAGGTTGGGGACAGCATCAAACAAGATATAAAGGATGTGTGCAATAAAGGTACAGCAGTAATCATGGGCGACTTTAATCTACACATTGATTGGGCTAACCTAACTGGTAGCAATGCGGTGGAGGAGGATTTCCTGGAGTGTATTAGGGATGGTTTTCTCGACCAATATGTCGAGGAACCAACCAGGGAGCTGGCCATCGTAGACTGGGTATTGTGGAATGAGAAGGGACTAATTAGCAATCTTGTTGTGCGAGGCCCCTTGGGGAAGAGTGACCATAATATGGTAAAATGCCTTATTAAGATGGAGAGTGACAAAGTTAATTTAGAAACTAGGGTCCTGAACTTAAGGAAAGGTAACTTCGACGGTATGAAGCATGAATTGGCTAGAATAGACTGGCAAACGATACTAAAAGGGTTGACGGTGGATAAGCAATGGCAAATATTTAAAGATCACATGGATGAACTTCAGCAATTGTACATCCCTGTCTGGAGTAAAAATATAACTGGGAAGGTGGCTCAACCATGACTAACAAAGGAAATTAAGGATCGTGTTAAAGCCAAGGAAGAAGCATATAAATTGGCTAGAAAAAGCAACAAACCTGAGGACTGGGAGAAATTTAGAATTCAACAGAGGAGGACTAAGGGTTTAATTGAGAGGGGGAAAATAGAGTACGAGAGAAAGCTTGCAGGGAATATAAAAACTGACTGCAAAAACTTCGATAAATATGTGAAGAGAAAAAGATTAGTAAAGACAAACGTAGGTCCCTTGCAGTCGGATTCAGGTGAAATTATAATGGGGAACAAAGAAATGGCAGACCAATTGAACCAATACTTCAGTTCTGTCTTCACGAAGGAAGATACAAATAACCTTCCGAAGGTACTAGGGGACAGTGGGTCTAGTGAGCAGGAGAAACTGAAGCATATCCTTATTAGGCGGGAAATTGTATTAGGGAAATTGATGGGATTGAAGGCCGATAAATCCTCAGGGCCTGATAGTCTACATCCCAGAGTACTTAAGGAAGTGGCTCTAGAAATAGTGGATGCATTGGTGATCATTTTCCAACAGTCTATCGACTCTGGATTAGTTCCCATGGACTGCAGGGTAGCTAATGTAACACTACTTTTTAAAAAAGGAGGGAGAGAAAACGGGTAATTATAGACCGGTTAGCTTGACATCAGTAGTGGGGAAAATGTTGGAATCGATCAAGAAGGACAAAATAGCAGCGCATTTGGAAAGCGGTGACAGGATCGGATCAAGTCAGCATGGATTTATGAAAGGGAAATCAAGCTTGACGAAACTTCTGGAATTTTTTGAGGATGTAACTAGCAGAGTGCACAAGGGAGAACCAGTGGATGTAGTCTATTTGGATTTTCAGAAGGCTTTTGACAAGGTCCTGCACAAGAGATTGATGTGCTAAATCAAAGCACATGGTATTGGGGGTAATATACTGATGTGGATAGGGAACTGGTTGGCAGACAGGAAGCAGAGAGTCGGGATAAACGGGTCCTTTTCAGAATGGCAGGCAGTGACTAGTGGAGTGCCGCAGGGCTCAGTGCTGGGACCCCAGCTCTTTACAATATACATTAACGATTTGGATGAAGGAATAGAGTGTAATATCTCCAAGTTTGCAGATGACACTAAACTGGGTGGCGGTGTGAGCTGTGAGGAGGACGCTAAGAGGCTGCAGGGTCACTTGGACAGGTTAGGTGAGTGGGCAAATGCATGGCAGATGCAGTATAATGTGGATAAATGTGAGATTATCCATTTTGGGGGCAAAACCACGAAGGCAGAATATTATCTGAATGGTGGCAGATTAGGAAAAGGGGAGCTGCAACGAGACCTGGGTGTCCTGGTTCATCAGTCACTAAAAGTGGGCACGCAGGTACAGCAGGCGGTAAAGAAGGCAAATGGTATGTTGGTCTTCATAACTAGGGGATTTGAATAAAGAAGAAGGGAGGTCTTACTGCAGTTGTACAGGGCCTTAGTGAGGCCTCACCTGGAATACTGTGTTCAGTTTTGGTCTCCTAGTCTGAGGAAGGACGTTCTTACTATTGAGGGAGTGCAGCGAAGATTTACCAGACTGATTCCAGGGATGGCTGGGCTGTCATATGAGGAGAGACTAGATCAACTGGGCCTTTATTCACTGGTGTTTAGAAGGATGAGAGGGGATCTCATAGAAACATATAAGATTCTGACGGGACTGAACAGGTTAGATTCGAGAAGAATGTTCCCGATGTTGGGGAAGTCCAGAACCAGGGGACATAGTCTTAGGATAAGGGGTAGGCCATTTAGGACTGAGATGAGGAGAAACTTCTTCACTCAGAGAGTTGTTAACCTGTGGAATTCACTGCCGCAGAGAGTTGTTGGTGCCAGTTCACTGGATATATTCAAGAGGGAGTTAGATATGGCTCTTACGGTTAAGGGGATCAAGGGGTATGGAGAGAAAGCAGGAAAGGGGTACTGAAGGAATGATCAGCCATGATCTTATTGAATGGCGGTGCAGGCTTGAAGGGCCGAATGGCCTACTCCTGCACGTATTTTTCTATGTTTCTATGTTTCTATAAAAACTCACGCCAAAGATTGCTCTATTTCTTTTCTTAAGCACACGGCAAAAAAGCAGTACCTTTCTCTACAGACAAAGGAGCAGGCCGTGTGCTTTGCCAGAGGGAAGTAAAGTATACCTTTTTATACCATTTTTTATTGTAACATCATTGTATCTGTTGTAATTAAGTAGAGTCCGTAGGATACTAATAGACTGTTGTTGTGTTTGATAAGCTATTTGCATGTGTTTGTGTTTCATAAACTTATTCCAAATTGTTTTAAAAGTATTGGTCTTGCTGTCAATTTAATGCCAGCGATTTAAAAATTTGACACCAGCTATATAAATATTGTGGCAACAAGAGCAGGTCAGAAGCTGGGTATTCTGTGGCGAGTGTCTCACCTCCTGACTCCCCAAAGCCTTTCCACCATCTGCAAGGCACAAGTCAAGAGTGTGATGGAAAACCCCACATGCCTGGATGAGTGCAGCTCCAAGAACACACAAGAAGCTCGACACCATCCAGGACAAAGCAGCCCGCTTGATTGGCACCCCATCCACCATCTTAAATATTCACTCCCTCCACCACCGCGCACTGTGGCTGCAGTGTGTACCATCTACAAGATGCAGTGCAGCAACTCACCAAGGCTTCTTCAGCAGCACCTCCCAAACCCGTTATCTGTACTACCTAGGAGGACAAGGGCAGCAGGCGCATGGGAACACCACCACCTCCAAGTTCCCCTCCAAGTCACACAGCATTCTGACTTGGAAACATGTCGCCGTTCCTTCAGTGTCGCTGGGTCAAAATCCTGGAACTCCCTCTCTAACAGCACTATGGGAGTACCTTCACCACACGGACTGCAGCAGTTTAAGAAGGCGGCTCACACTCACCTTCTCAAGGACAATTAGGGATGGGCAACAAATGCTGGCCTTGTCAGTGACATCCACATCCCAGGAACAAATATTTAAAAAAATTCTTTCCAGGCATGTAGTCCTGCTTGCCACCTATTTCCGTGTATAACATATGCTAAACCTAAACTGTATTCTGCAATAACATGGGATGGCCCTAGTATATAACGTGCTTCCCAACCCTTCAGTGCATATTCCCCTTGCCTTCAGTTTCCCTCTGATACCCTCCCTTTAAATTTCCTAAGAGAAGCTACTGGGCTTGACAGGGTCAATGCTGGGAGGATGTTTCCCCTGGCTGGGGCATCTAGAACCAGGGATCACAGTCTCAGAATAAGGGGTTGGCCATTTTGGACTGAGATGAGGAGCAATTTTTCTCAAGAGGGTGGTAAATCTGTGGAATTCTCAACCTTAGAATGCTGTGGATGCTCAGTTGTTGAGCATTTCCAAGACAGAGATTGATTGATTTTGGGATATTAAGGGAATCAAGGAATTTGGGGCTAATGCAGGGAGATGGAGTTGAGGTAGACATAGAAACATAGAAACATAGAAAATAGGTGCAGGAGTAGGCCATTCAGCCCTTCTAGCCTGCACCGCCATTCAATGAGTTCATGGCTGAACATGCACTTCAGTACCCCCTTCCTGCTTTCTCGCCATACCCCTGATCCCCCGAGTAGTAAGGACTTCATCTAACTCCCTTTTGAATATATTTAGTGAATTGGCCTCAACTACTTTCTGTGGTAGAGAATTCCACAGGTTCACCACTCTCTGGGTGAAGAAGTTTTTCCTCATCTCGGTCCTAAATGGCTTACCCCTTATCCTTAGACTGTAACCCCTGGTTCTGGACTTCCCCAACATTGGGAACATTCTTCCTGCATCTAACCTGTCTAAACCCGTCAGAATTTTAAACGTTTCTATGAGGTCCATGATTTTATTTAGTGGCGGATCAGGCTCGAGAGGCCGAATGGCCTACTCCTGCTTCTATGGTATCAAATTGAAAACAAAGGCATGCAATGTTGCGAAGATTAGTGGTATGCCAGAGGATTCAGAAAGGATGATGAAAAAAATAATAGAGTGAAGATAGATTATGAAAGTAAACGAGTAAGAAATATAAAAACAGACAGTCAGAGCTTCTACAGGTATATAAAAAGGAAAGACTAGCTAAAGTAAATGTTGTTTCCTTAGAGGATGAGACTAGGGAATTAATAATGGGAAACAGGGAAGTGGCAGAGACAATGAACAAATATTTTGTATCAGTCTTCAGTGTGGAAGACACTAAAAGCATTCCAATAATAATAGAGAATCAAGAGGCTATAGGGAGGGGGATCTTAAAACAATCACTATGACTAGAGAAAAAATAGTCGGCAAACTAATGGGACTAAAGGTGGACAAGTCCGCTGGACCTGATGACCTGCATCCTAGGGTCTTAAAAGAAGTGGCTGCAGAGATAGTGGATGCATTGGTTGTAATCTACCAAAATTCTCTGTATTCTGGAGAGGTCCCAGTGGATTGGAAAATCACAAATGTGTAACACCTCTATTCAAGAAAGGAGGGAGACAGAAAGCAGGAAACTAGAGACCAGTTAGCCTAACATCTGTCATTGGGAAAATGCTGGAGTCCATTATTAAGGAAGCAGTAGCGGGACATTTAGAAAATCATACTACAATCAAGCAGAGTCAGGATAGTTTTATGAAAGGGAAATCTTGTTTGACAAATTTGCTGGAGTTCTTTGAGGATGTAATGAGCAGGATGGATAAAGGGGAACCAGTAGATGTAGTGTATTTGGATTTCCAGAAGGCATTCGATGAGGTGCCACATAAAAGGTTACTGTACAAGATAAGAGCTCACGGGGTTGGGTGTAAAATATTAGCATGGATAGAGGATTGGCTAACTAACAGAAAACAGCGAGTCAGGATAAATGGGTCATTTTCAGGTTGCCAAACTCTAACTCGCGGGGTGCCACAGAGATCAGTGTTGAGGCCTCAACTATTTACAATCTAAATTAATGACTTGGATGAAGGAACTGAATGTAATGTAGCCAAATTTGCTGATGATAAAAAGATAGGTGGAAAACCAAGTTGTGAAGAGGACACAAAGAATCTGCAAAGGGATAGGTTAAGTGAGTGGGCAGAAATTTGGCAGATGGAGTATAGTGTGGGAAAATGTGAGGTTATCCATTTTGGTAGGAAGAATAAAACAACAAATTATTATTTAAATGGATAGAGATTACAAAATGCTGCGGTACAGAGGGATCTGGGGATCCTTGTATATGAAACACAAAAAGGTAGCATGCAGGTACAGCAAGTAATTAGGAAAGACAATGGAATATTGGCCTTTATTGCAAGGGGGAAGGAATATAAAAGCAGAGAAGTCCTGCCACAACTGTACAGGGTACTGGTGAGGCCACACCTGAAGTACTGCGTAAAGTATTGGCCTCCATATTTAAGGAAGGATATACTTGCATTGGGGGCAGTTCAGAGAAGGTTCACGAGGTTGATTCCTATAGGCCACCTATAATACCCCTACCACATCCCAACTGAGTTTAGCTAATGCAGTCCAGATCACTGTATGGCTTAGCGCCACATTACGTGGTACACATACCCAATGAGTTATCAACCTTTGTCCTCTTATGAAGATAATTGTGTAATGGACAGTTTCATTTTGTAAGTCAGCTTATCAGAATATATTTTTCACTAAAAAGACCTTCATTTATATAGCGCCTTTCACGACCTCAGGACATCCCAAAGCGCTTCACAGCCAAAGAGGTACTTTTGGAGTATTGTTGACGGTGTAATGTAGGAAATGCAGCAGCCAATTTATGCACAGCAAGGTCCCACAAACAGCAATGAGATAATGACCAATCTGTTTTAGTGATGTTGGTCAAGCAATAAATATTGGCCATGACACTGAGGGGAATTCCGTTGCTCTTCTTCAAAATAGTGTCATGGAATCTTTTATGCCCACCTGAGAGGGTAGACGGGGTCTCAGTTTAATGTCTCATCTTAAATATGGCACTTCCGACCGTGCAGCATTCCCTCAGTAATGCACTGGAGTGTCAGTCTAGACTTTGAGCTCAAGTCTCTGAAGTGGGACTTTAACCCACAACCTTTTGACTAAGAATTGAGAATGGTACCATTGAGCCGTCGCTAAGGCATACAGCAAGTTATTTTATCTACTGCAAATATTTTATAAAGAATAACTTTATAACACAATGTGCTGGATATTTGATTGTCTATTGCCTCAGTTAGCAGCAAGAGGGGGCGTTAATGTGAGCGTTAGAGCTTAGCGATCGGACGTGCCGCTTTTAGCACCTGACAGAAAATTCATTAGAGGCTCACCGGAGGTGCAAACCATTGGCGACTGGCTGCTGACGATCATGACGTCTTCCTGGTGCAAAGCGCATGTACCCCGGTCGCTAAATTCAGTGCATGCACCTCATTGAGCGGCCACCAATAACAATGTCTGCAAAAACAGTCGGTACTGGCTTACAGAGTCGTTAATTGGTGGCTACTTAAAGGGATGAGGAAGCGCTTCCCTCGGAGAATGGCTTCCGAGTTTGCAGCGGCAGACACACATAACAGTTCAGCGTTTGAAAAAGTAATTTGCTAAACGTTGATGGGTGCATTACTATGCCGCCAGCATCACATTCTACATGCTCTAGCAAGGTGTCATGAAGAGAGAAGGCGGCCGAAGGAGGACAGACCATAGACGTCGGTACAGGAGGCCATACTCCCCACTGCTTCACTGCCGACAATGCTCAGACCTGGACCCGTCTGAGGAGCAGTGTGTCAGAAGGCTTCACTTGGAAAGGAGGTAGTTACAAACCACATGCAGCGCTTCCTCGCAGTCAATGCTCGCTATCCTAGAAGCACACAAGATGCCTTTTAATATGTCCTTACTGCACAGTACAAATGCACACGAGGCCCATACTAGAGAGAAGGGCACTCTGTGACCAGTCCTTTATTCACCAGCACTGAAGTGGAGAAGATGGGTGGAGCTTCCCCTTTTACATCTGAAAGTCCAGGTTAGGAGTACATAAGAACATAAGAACATAAGAATTAGGAACAGGAGTAGGCCATCTAGCCCCTCGAGCCTGCTCCGCCATTCAACAAGATCATGGCTGATCTGGCCATGGACTCAGCTCCACTTACCCGCCCGCTCCCCGTAACCCTTAATTCCCTTATTGGTTAAAAATCTATCTATCTGTGACTTGAATACATTCAATGAGCTAGCCTCAACTGCTTCCTTGGGCAGAGAATTCCACAGATTCACAATCCTCTGGGAGAAGAAATTCCTTCTCAACTCGGTTTTAAATTGGCTCCCCCGTATTTTGAGGTTGTGCCCCCTAGTTCTAGTCTCCCTGACCAGTGGAAACAACCTCTCTGCCTTTATTTTGTCTATCCCTTTCATTAGTTTAAATGTTTCTATTAGATCACCCCTCATCCTTCTGAACTCCAACGAGTAAAGACCCAGTCTACTCAATCTATCATCATAAGGTAACCTCCTCATCTCCGGAATCAGCCTCGTGAATCGTCTCTGTACCCCCTCCAAAGCCAGTATATCCTTCCTTAAGTAAGGTGACCAAAACTGCATGCAGTACTCCAGGTGCGGCCTCACCAATACCCTATACAGTTGCAGAAGAACCTCCCTGCTTTTGTACTCCATCCCTCTCGCAATGAAGGCCAACATTCCATTCGCCTTCCTGATTACCTGCTGCACCTGCAAACTAACTTTTTGGGATTCATGCACAAGGACCCCCAGGTCCCTCTGCACCGCAACATGTTGTAATTTCTCCCCATTCAAATAATATTCCCTTTCACTGTTTTTTTTCCCAAGATGGATGACCTCACACTTTCCGACATTCTATTCCATCTGCCAAACCTTAGCCCATTCGCTTAACCTATCTAAATCTCTTTGCAGCCATTCTGTGTCCTCTACACAACCCGCTTTCCCACTAATCTTTGTGTCATCTGCAAATTTTGTTACACTACACTCTGTCCCCTCTTCCAGGTCATCTATGTATATTGTAAACAGTTGTGGTCCCAGCACCGATCTCTGTGGCACACCACTAATCACCGATTTCCAACCCGAAAAGGAGCCATTTATCCCGATTCTTTGCTTTCTGTTCGCCAGCCAATTCTCTATCCATGCTAATACATTTCCTCTGACTCTGCGTACCGTTATCTTCTGCAGTAATCTTTTGTGTGGCACCTTATCGAATGCCTTTTGAAAATCTAAATACTCCACATCCATCGGTACACCTCTATCCACCATGCTCATTATATCCTCGAAGAATTCCAGTAAATTAGTTAAACATGATTTCCCCTTCATGAATCCATGCTGCGTCTGCTTGATTGCACTATTCCTGTATAGATGTCCAGCTATTTCTTCCTTAATGATAGTTTCAAGCATTTTCCCCACTACAGATGTTAAGCTAACTGGCCTATAGTTACCTGCCTTTTGTCTGCCCCCTTTTTTAAACAGAGGCGTTACATTAGCTGCTTTCCAATCCGCTGGTACCTCCCCAGAGTCCAGAGAATTTTGGTAGATTATAACGAATGCATCTGCTATAACTTCCACCATCTCTTTTAATACCCTGGGATGCATTTCATCAGGACCAGGGGACTTGTCTACCTTGAGTCCCATTAGCCTGTCCAGCACTACCCCCTAGTAATAGTGATTATCTCAAGGTCCTCCCTTCCCACATTCCAGCAAATTTTGGCATGGTTTTTGTGTCTTCCACTGTGAAGACCGAGCAAAATAATTATTTAAGGTCTCAGCCATTTCCACATTTCCCAATATTAAATCCCCCTTCTCATCTTCTAAGGGACCAACATTTACTTTAGTCACTCTTTTCCATTTTATATCTCTGTAAAAGCTTTTACTATCCGTTTTTATGTTTTGCGCAAGTTTACCTTCGTAATCTATCTTTCCTTTCTTTATTGCTTTCTTAGTCATTCTTTGCTGTCGTTTTAAATTTTCCCAATCTTCTAGTTTCCCACTAACCTTGGCCACCTTATACGCATTGGTTTTTAATTTGATACTCTCCTTTATTTCCTTGGTTATCCACGGCTGGTTATCCCTTCTCTTACCGCCCTTCTTTTTCACTGGAATATATTTTTGTTGAGCACTATGAAAGAGCTGCTTCAAAGTCCTCCACTGTTCCTCAATTGTGCCACCGTTTAGTCTGTGTTTCCAGTCTACTTTAGCCAACTCTGCCCTCATCCCACTGTAGCCCCCTTTGTTTAAGCATAGTACACTCGTTTGAGACACTACTTCCTCATCCTCAAATCTGTATTACAAATTCAACCATACTGTGATCACTCATTCCGAGAGGATCTTTTACTCGGAGATCGTTTATTATTCCTGTCTCATTACACAGGACCAGATCTAAGATAGCTTGCTCCCTTGTAGGTTCTGTAACATACTGTTCTAAGAAACAATCCCGTATGCATTCTATGGATTCCTCCTCCAGGCTACCCCATGCGATTTGATTTGACCAATCGATATGTAGGTTAAAATCCCCAATGATTACTTCCGTTTCTTTTTCACATGCCTCCATTATTCCCTTGATTATTGCCCGCCCCACCGTGAAGTTATTATTTGGGGGCCTATAAGCTACACCCACCAGTGACTTTTTCCCCTTACTATCTCTAATCTCCACCCACAATGGTTCAACATTTTGTTCATTAGAGCCAATATCGTCTCTCACAACTGCCCTGATATCATCCTTTATTAACAGAGCTACCCCACCTCCTTTCCCTTCTTGTCTATCTTTCTGAATCGTCAGATACCCCTGTATGTTTAATTCCCAGTCTTGGCCACCCTGCAACCACGTTTCTGTAATGGCCACCAAATCATACCCATTTGTAATGATTTGTGCCATTAACTCATTTACTTTATTTTGAATGCTGCGCGCGTTTAAGTAGAGTGTTTTAATACTAGTTTTTGAACCATGATTTTTAGTTTTGACCCCTCCTGTAGCCCATTTATATTCAGTGGCCCTTTTCGTTTTTTGCCTTGGGTTTCTCTGCCCTCCACTTTTACTTATCTCCTTTCTGGCTTTTGCTTTTGTCTCCTTTTTGTTTTGCTCTGTCTCCCTGCATTGGTTCCCATCCCCCTGTCGTATTAGTTTAACTCCTCCCCAACAGCACTAGCAAACACTCCCCCTAGGACATTGGTTCCGGTCCTGCCCAGGTGCAGACCATCCGGTTTGTACGGGTCCCACCTCCCCCAGAACCGGTTCCAATGCCCCAGGAATTTGAATCCCTCCCTGCTGCACCACTGCTCAAGCCACGTATTCATCTGAGCTATCCTGCGATTCCTACTCTGACTAGCACGTGGCACTGGTAGCAATCCTGAGATTACTACTTTTGATGTCCTATGTTTTAACGTATGTCGCCCACAAGTTCACCACCTAGTGGTCAGTGTTCTCACGGTGTACAACTTCGGTCAGTTTATACATGGATTACAATGACAGTAGAATACATGACATCACCTCCCCCACAAAGTCTTATTGGGATCACAGGTTAAGTCTCTCTGGTGGTTTACACTCCCTTGTAGAGCGCCTGAGTTGGGGCTCCGGTTGTTGGGTGCTGGCCTGAGTGTCTGCTGTTTGCAGTGCCTCAGGCCTGTCTAGACTGCCCATAGTGACTGGGCTCTTCGCCACTTGGTTCCGGTGTTCGGTCACCTGTGGAGGAGTGAACTCTACATCGTGTTCTTCCTCTGCTTCTTCTATTGGATTGCTGAACCGTCTTTTTGTTTGATCCTCGTGTTTGCGGCAGATTTGTCCATTGGTAAGTTTAACTACCAGAATCCTATTCCCCTCTTTGGCAATCACAGTGCCTGCGAGCCATTTGGGCCCTGCAGCGTAGTTGAGGACAAAAAGAGGGTCATTTACCTCAATACATCGCGCCCTCGCATTCCTGTCATGGTAGTCACATTGTGACCGGTGCCTGCTCTCAACAATTTCTTTCATGGTGGGGTGTATAAGGGATAACCTGGTTTTGAGCGTCCTTTTCATTAGCAGCTCTGCGGGTGGAACCCCTGTGAGCGACTGTGGTCGGGATCTGTAGGCCAACAGGAGGCATGATAAGCGGCTTTGTACAACCCCTTGGATTCTGAGCATCCCCTGTTTGATTATCTGCAGTGCTCGTTCCGCCTGGCCGTTTGAGGCCGGCTTGAACGGCGCCGTTCTGACATGGTTGATACCATTTCCTGCCATGAAGTCCTGGAATTCAATGCTTGTAAAGCACGGGCCATTGTCGCTGACCAAGATGTCTGGTAGACCATGGGTGGCAAACATTGCCCGTAGACTTTCTACTGTGGCAGAGGATGTGCTTGATTTGAGAATGTCACACTCGATCCATTTGGAGTAGGCGTCTACTACAACCAAAAACATTTTTCCCATGAAAGAACCTGCGTAGTCCACATGAATGCGTGACCATGGCTTGGCGGGCCAGGACCAGGGGCTAAGGGGGGCTTTCCTGGGCGCATTGCCCAGCTGGGCACACGTGTTGCACCTGCGAACACAAAGTTCCAGGTCTGTATCTATCCCTGGCCACCAAACTTGTGACCTGGCAATTGCCTTCATCATGACAATGCCCGGGTGCTCATTGTGGAGTTCTCGGATGAACACCTCTCTGCCCATCTGAGGCATGACTACTCGGTTTCCCCATAGTAGGCAATCGGCCTGAATCGAGAGTTCATCCTTGCGCCTGTGAAATGGTTTAAACTCCTCAGGGCATGCCCCGTACGTGACTGCCCAGTCCCCATTCAGGACACATTTCTTGACTAAAGACAGTAGTGGGTCTCTATTTATTCAGACTTTGATCTGACAGGCTGTCCCGGGTGAGCCTTAGCTTTCGAAAGCTTCAACAGCCATGACCATCTCAGCATTATGCTCAGCTGCCCCTTCAGTGGTGGCTAGTGGTAGCCTGCTGAGTGCATCGGCACAGTTTTCAGTGCCCGGTCTGTTCCGAATTGTGTAGTCATAGGCGGCTAACGTGAGTGCCCACCTCTGTATGCGGACCGACGTATTTGCATTTATGACCTTGTTGTCGGCCAAAAGGGACGTTAGGGGTTTGTGATCTGTCTCCAGCTCAAATTTCCTGCCAAACAGGTACTGGTGCATTTTTTTTACTGCATATACACATGCAAGCGCCTCCTTTTCTAACATCCTGTAACCCCTTTCTGCTTGGGACAGACTTCTGGGGGCATAAGCTACCGGCTGTAACTGACCCTTGGCATTAACATGTTACAACACACACCCGACCCCATAGGACGACGCATCGCACATTAAAACAAGTTTCTTACATTGGTCATATTGCATTAACAGATTGTTGGAGCATAACAAATTGCGTGCACTGTCAAAAGCCCTTTCCTGGCTGTCCCCCCAGACCCATTTGCGACCTTTGCGTAAGAGCACGTGTCGCGGCTCTAACAGCGTGCTCAATTTGGGAAGAAAGTTACCAAAATAGTTCAGGAGCCCCAGGAACGAACACAGCTCCTTCGTGTTACGGGGTCAGGGTGCTCTCTGGATCGCTTCCGTTTTGGACGCAGTAGGTCTGATCCCGTCTGCTGCTACCCCCATCTCCAGGAATTCTACCTCTGGAGCTAGGAAGGCGCACTTCGCCTTTTTCAGTCGCAGACCTACCCGGTCCAGTCTGCGCAGCACCTCCTCCAGGTTGTGGAGGTGTTCTTCAGTATCGCAACCTGTGATGAGGATATCGTCCTGAAAAACCACCGTCCTTGGAATGAACTTGAGGAGGCTTTCCATGTTTCGTTGAAAGATCGCGGCGGCCGAGCAAATCCCGAACGGACATCTGTTGTACTCAAACAACCCCTTGTGTGTCGTGATGGTGGTCAGCTTCTTCGACTCACTCGCCAGCTCCTGGGTCATGTAAGCTGAGGTCAGGTCCAATTTTTCAAAAAGTTTGCCACCGGATAGCGTCGCAAAGAGGTCCTCCGCTCTCGATAGCGGGTACTGGTCTTGGAGTGACACCCGATTGATGGTGGCTTTGTAATCACCACATATCCTGACCGACCCATCCGTCTTGAGCACCGGCACAATCGGGCTTGCCCAGTCACTGAATTCGACACGAGATAATGCCTTCCCTCAGCAGGCGGTCCAATTCACCTTCCATCTTTTCCCGCATCACGTATGGCACCGCTCTGGACTTGTGGTGTACTGGCCTGGCGTCCGGGTTTATGTGAATCACTACCTTGGTCCCCATGAAAGTGCCAATGCTGGATTCAAGTAGTGAGTCAAATTTGTCCAGGACCTGTGAGCATGATATTCGCTCCACAGAAGAAATTGCATTGTCATCGCCCCATTTACCGGTTCATGACAGCAAGCCAACTCCTCCGCAGCAGTGTGGGACCGTCCCCCGCGACAATCCAGAGTGGCAACCTGTTCTCCAAATCTTTGTGGGTCACGACTACAATGGTGCTGCCTAGCACCGGAATGATCTCCTTTGTCTATGTCCGTAGCTGTGCATCAATCGGCAATAATTTTGGCCTCCTAGCCTTGGACGCCCACAACTTATCGAACTGTTTGATGCTCATCAGGGACTGGCTGGCCCCCGTGTCTAGCTCTATTGATACTGGGATGCCATTGAGGAGCACTTTCATCATTATCGGTGGCGTCCTGGTGTATGAACTGTATATGTGCTCCACATGAACTCGCTGAACTTCAGCTTCCAGCAATTTCCCCCAGTGTCCATTTGGCCTCGTAGGGCTTACATCGGGCCCGTCCTCCTCGTACATCAACCTGGCTGCAGGCTTCCTGCACATACGCGCCAAGTGACCGCTGACATTGCAATTTCTGCAGGTAAATGCTGATACCTGCAAGCTCTGGCTGTGCGTTTGACTCCAACATGAGCCGTTGTTGGAAACAAAAGGTCCATTACCAGTCGATCATCTTTGACTGTCTCTGTAACTGTCCTTAAATGCACAATTGACAGGTGTTGATGGCCCCATTACTGGCCACATTGGCCCTTGTGATGGCATGAATCGCCGTTCAGCTAGCCATTGTTTCTGTTGAATTCCCCCTTTGGGTTCGACTACATGCTCGGGCATGTCCGATTGCCCCTGTCTGCCTGGAGAACTGTGTGCCGCGTTAACAATGTTGACTCCCTGTCCATTTGCTGCATTTAAACCAAGATTTTTGTCAAACAGCATTCTGGTCTCTACCTCCCCTGAGATAAATGTCTGGGCCATCAAAGCCGCCGTTTCCAGGGTCAAGTCTTTGGTCTCAATCAGTTTCCTGAAAACCCCAGCGTGCCCGATGCCCTCAGTAAAAAAGTCTCGCAGCATCTCCACTCTGCATGCATCTGGGAACTTACATTGGCTCGCCAGTCGCCGGAGGTCTGCCACGAAGTCTGGAACGCTTTGCCCTTCTCGCCGCCGGTGCCTGTAAAACCAGTGTCTCGCCATGCGCATGCTGCTTGCTGGTTTAAAGTGTTCCCCGATCAACTTACTGAACTCTTCAAAAATCTTGTCCGCCGGCTTCTCTGGCGCTAGAAGGTCCTTCATCAGGGAGTACGTCCTGGATCCACAAACCGTCAGGAGATGAGCCCTGCGTTTGTCGGCTGAATCCTGTCCCAACCATTCCTTAGTGACGAAACTTTGCTGTAGTCTCGCAATAAAATCGTCCCAATCATCACCTCTCTTCTGTGCTGCTAGTGGCCATGCTCGCGTGGCTTAAATCCCAGTTTCTCATCGGCAATAATATGTCCTTACTGCACAGTACAAATGCACACGAGGCCCATACTAAAGAGAAGGTCACTCTGTGACCAGTCTTTTATTCGCCAGCACTGAAGTGGAGAAGATGGGTGGAGCTTCCCCTTTTATACCTGAAAGTCCAGGTTAGGAGTGTCTCCCACAAATTCACCCCCTGGTGGTCAGTGTTCTCACGGTGTACAACTTAAGTCAGTTTATACATGGATTACAATGACAGTCGAATACATGACACCTTTATCCTGCGGGAGAGCACTGTGTCTCGACTGTTTCAGCCACCACGGGAAGGCCGAGGCTGGCTGCTCAGGGACAAGGGCCTGGACACCGGGCTAATAATCCCCCCTCCGCAAATCCACCACAGAGCTGGAGGAACGCTATAACGAGAGCCATACCCCCACCCGAAACGTCATGGAGCAGACAATAGGGCTGCTGAAGTAGCAATTCCGATGTCTGGACCGTTCTGGAGGAAGCCTTCACTAGGTCTCATTATTCATTGTGGTGTGCAGTGCACCTTGGCCATCATGAGGGCCCAGGTCTTTCCAGTGGGGATCACAGGCCCACCTCAGAAGGAGGAGGATGAGGGAGAGGAGGAGGAGGTAGAGGTTCAAAAGCCTAGCAACGCCACAAATGTCCAGCAACATGATGAAGTCCAGTAGCAGCCATAGAGGAGGCAGCCTGCCAAAGTTGGCGGCACCATGGCTATTCTGTTCCTCCTCAGTGGGTCCTCAGTACCTGTAGCAAGGCTGCTTAAGGGCTGCTGTGTGTCTGAGGGAGGCAGGACAGATGGTCTAGCACAATGCTCTGGCCCAGCTGCTGACAGCACCACCTGAGAATGGGCGGGAACAGACTTTAATGGCTGGGGTGCAGACCGAGGCAGGTGCAAAGGTGGAACGGTAGTGGTGGCAGCCGAAATAATATCCTCCTGAGAGAGGACTTCAAGTTCCATCTCGACCGATGGCCTGCCACTCCCCCGGGGCAGAGCCTCAGCATCCGGAGCAATCTGGTGGTGTGCAGATTGCTGGCCTACTTCGATATCATCAGCTCCCCATTGGACTGATGGGCCCAAGTCACGATGGCAGCAGTCAGTGCTTGTGTGGCATCAATTTGACCCTGCATCAGAGCACAAAGCGCATTGATGCCAGCACGCACTGATGAAATGGCAGAATTCAGGTTTGGCGTTGTCTCGGCCTGCTATTCAATGGCTATTGCCACGTTAGCCATGGCACTCGCCATCATGTCTGGGACCCCATGTTCACTTGTGGCATCCATCATCTGTGGTATCTATCAACAATGGGCTTGATGGACTCCTGAGATGCAAATGCAAAGGTTGAGGCGACCTCCACCACACTCAAAGCAAGTGCATCAGCGCTTGGCAGGATCCTCACCAATGCACCCATGAGTTTGTGGTGCATCTACATAGCTTCCAATCCAGGTCCTCGTCTACCTGTCTGTGAACAGTACCCATGCGCCGACTTACCCTCCGGAGAGCTGGACCTGAGCTTCCCCTCGCGTTGGGTGTTGTTGCAGGCCACTGGGGCCAGGAGCCTCAGGTTCAGCCAACCCCGGGAAGATGTCCTCTTCCATCGAAGTGGTTTCCCCACTCGCTCACAATGAGGACGTTTCGCGCTGTGCCGACACACTGCTCTCCACCTCCTCCTCATCTTCCCCGTCGTCTGAAGACATCTACTCATGGGCAGGCTGCCGTTCTTCTGGCTCATCATCTGTAAGCACAAAGCAACAGAAGTGCGGTTACAGCTGGGGTTGGGGCATGAAGGCAAGAAATAGGGGGGCATTGTTATTTTGGTATCAACATGTTTTAAGGCATGTAGCCTCAGGCTAAGGGGACTCACACAAAATACCCTCCACCAGCACGACTGATGTGCCCATGAGGGCGGACACATGCTCCTTCACCTCGGTGAGGTCCTGGAAGCAGGGTTCACCTCCGCCCCTATGATGCAGCTCACGCAGATTGTGCGCAAGTTTGTCCTGCAATGACAAAAACAATAAGTTGTTGGTGGCTGTGTCGGTGCTGGTGTGCCACATGTGTCTGCAGTAGGGTACTCACAAGTAATATGGCGAAGTGTGCATATCGGCAATTCATCCTGCGTGGCATTACACAGTGGATGTGTGAACGGTGGGTCTGGGGCACAAGCAACTAACACTAAATATGAGGCTCAGGACTGTGACCACATATGAAGAGTTCAAAGGTGCTGCTAGATGGGCTCAAGCTGAGTGAGGAGCTAGAAGGTGAGAGACCCTTAGATGGGCAGGGCATGTCTGCTGAGGCGATGGAGAGGTCTCAGGCTGGCTTCAGCAAGGAGGAGCATGGCCTGGTAGATAGAAGGAGGGGTAGGCACTGCAAAGTCTTTACATTGTGTGAGACAGTGAGGTTCACATGAAGGCATTGGAAGGTGACTGGAAAGGGTACTCACACAGATGACCCTAATAAGGCCATTGAATTTATTGCGATATTCGAGTTAGGGGAGCAGACAGGCGTTTCTGCGTCTGCAGACGTGACTCCAGGATGGTATGTTGCCTCCCTGGTGCCAGGGTCAAGGATGTCACCGAGCGGCTGCAGGGCATTCTGGGGGGAGAGGGTGAACAGCCAGAGGTCGTAGTCCATATCGGGACCAATGACATAGGTAGAAAGAGGGATGAGATCCTGCAGGCAGAGTTTAGGGAGTTAGAAGAGAGATTAAAAAGCAGGACCTCAAAGGTAGTAATCTCCGGATTACTCCTGGTGCCACGAGCTAGTGAGTACAGAACTAGGAGGATAGAGCAGATGAAGGAGGAAGGGCTTTAGATTCCTGAGGCATTGGGACCGCTTCTGGGGGAGGTGGGACCTATACAAGCCGGATGGGTTGCATCCTTACTCAGCTTGAGCCCACCTAGCAGCACAGAGCCGGGACCAATATCCTCACGGTGGGGTGGTTTGCTCGTGCTGTTGGGGCGGGTTTAAACTAGCTTGGCAGGGGGATGGGAACCTGAAAATAGATTCAGTTGGGAGGGGAGTGAAGCTGGAATTAAAAAGCAAAAATGTAGAAAGTGAGTTTGAAGGACAGAGGAAAATAAGCAAGAAAAAGGGAAAAAAACAAATTTAAAGGCTCTTTGTCTAAATGCACATAGCATTCGTAACAAAATAGATGAGTTGATGGCACAAATAGATGCAAATGGATATGATCTGATAGCCATTACAGAGATGTGGTTGCAAGGTAACCAGGACTGGGAACAAAATATTCAACGGTATTTGACAATTCGGAAGGACAGACAGAAAGGAAAAGGAGGTGGGGTAGCTCTATTGATAAAGCATGGAATCACTGCAATAGTGAGAAACAATATTGGCTCAAATAATCAGGATGTTGAGACAGTTTGGGTGGAGATAAGGAACAATAAGGGGAAAAAGTCATTGATGGGCATAGTCTATAGGCCCCCTAACAGTAGCAACTCTGTTGGTTGGAGTATAAACCAGGAAAGAGTGGGGCCTTAAGGGAACAGCAATAACCATGGGTGATTTTAACCTCCATATTGATTGGACAAATCAAATTGGTCAGAGTAGCCTTGAGGAAGAGTTCATAGAGTGCATAAGGGACGGGTTCCTTGAGCAGTATGTACGGAATCAACCAGGGGGCAGGCTATCTTAGATCTGGTCCTGTGTAATGAGACAGGATTAATAAACAATCTCCGAGTAAAGGATCGCCTTGGAATGAGTGATCATAACATGATTGAATTTCAAATTCAGATGGAGGGCGAGAAAGTTGAATCTCAAACCAGCGTACTAAGCTTAAATAAAGGAAACTATGAAGGTATGAGGGCAGAGTTGGCTAAAGCGGACTGGGACAATATATTAAAGTGTAGGACGGTTGATGAATAGTGGCATACATTTAAGGAGATATTTCACAACTCTCAAGAAAACTATATTCCAGTGAGGAGGAAAGGGTGTAAAAGAAGAGATAACCATCCATTGCTAACTAAAGAAATAAAGGACGGTATCCAATTAAGAAAAAAGGCATACAAAGTGCCCAAAAATAGTGGGAGGACAGAAGACTGGGAAGCTTTTAAAATCCAGCAAAGAATTACTAAAAAAATGATTAAGAAAGGGAAGATAGATGATGGGCTAGACTTTCGGCTTCATTGTCGGTGCTACAGCTTTTTTTTTGCCCGGGGAGAGTTAGCACTCAAGTTTTTATCTTGGTATTGCTCACATCAGAAGTCGCCCGCCGGGACCAAACCGCCCACGTGCAACGCCGAGAATAACCGCCAGGGCGTAAATTTGGGCCTCAACCGTCGGCATCCAGATCGCCGAGTGACCCACCCTGTAAAAGCTGCCTTTACACAGTGGTAAGGGGGGGACCCTGCATATAAAGGAAGTAAAAGGTTATTTAATTATTTATTTAAAATTTTACCATGACGATTAGGCTTAAAAGTGCCTTGGGAATGCATTGTATCTGTTCTTTTTTCAATGACAATTTTTTGTTTGGGTTTTCTCCCCTCCGTAGGCCATTCTGAATCTGCCTGACCGAAGCTTCAGCCTAAATTTTTGAACTTACCGTCCATTCCAGTAACGACCGCCCATTTGGCTGACTTTCCATTTGCCCACTGAGAGACCGCTGAGAATGAGTGTGAAATGTCGACTTTTTTCGCTGGGCGAACTGTAAATTCTCGCCCGTTTTTTTGGTTGAGTGTTAACGATCCTTCTCAGCGGCCAATCGGGCGTTGAGGACCAAAGTGGAAATTCTAGCCCTATGAAAGTAAACTAGCACGAAATATAAGTTTCTATAGGTATATAAAAAGGAAAAGAGTGGTTAAAGTAAATGTTGGTCCCTTAGAAGATGAGACCAGTTAATTAGTGATGGGGAACATGGAGGTGGCAGAAACTCTGAACAAATATTTTGTATCAGTCTCTACGGCAGAGGACACTAAAAATATCCCAACAGTGGATAGTCAAGGGGCTATAGCGGGGGAGGAACTTAACATAATCACAATCACTAAGGAGATGGTACTCAGTAAGATAATGGGACTAAAGGCAGATAAATCCCCTGGACCTGATGGCTTGCAACCTTGCATTAAGAGAAGTAGCGGCAGGGATAGTGGATGCATTGATTGTAATTTACCAAAATTCCCTGGATTATGGGGAGGTCCCAGCAGATTTGAAAACTGCAAATGTAACGCCCCTATATAAAAAATGAGGCAGACAAAAAGCAGGAAACTATAGACCAGTTAGCCTAACATCTATGGTTGGGAAAATGTTGGAGTCCATTATTAAAGAAGCAGTAGCAGGACATTTGGAAAAACATAATTCAGTCAGGCAGATTCAGAATGGAATTATGAGGAGGAAGTCATGTTTGACAAACTTGCTGGAATTCTTTGAGGATGTAACGAACAGGGTGGATAAAGGGGAACCAGTGGATGTGGTATATTTGGACTTCCAGAAGGCATTTGACAAGGTGCCACATAAAAGTTTACTGCATAAGGTAAAAGTTCACGGGATTGGGGGTAAAATATTAGGATAGAGGATTGGCTAACTAACAGAAAACAGAGAGTAGGGATAAATGGTTCATTCTCGCATTGGCAATCAGTAACTAGTGGGGTGCTGCAGGGATCAGTGCTGGGAACCCAACTATTTACAATCTATATTAACGACTTGGAAGAAGGGACTGAGTGTAACATAGCCAAGTTCTGCCGATACAAAGGTGGGAGGAAAAGTAATGTATGAGGAGGACACAAAAAACCTGCAAAAGGACATAGACAGGCTAGGTGAGTGGGCAAAAATTTGGCAGATGGAGTATAATGTTGGAAAGTGTGAGGTTATGCACTTTGGCAGAAAAAGTCATAGAGCAAGTTATTATTTAAATGGAGAAAGATTGCAAAGTGCTGCGGTACAGCGGAACCTGGGGGTCTGGTGCATGAAACACAAAAGGTTAGTGTGCAGGTACAGCAAGTGATCAGGAAGGCCAATGGAATCTTGGCCTTTATTGCAAATGGGATGGAGTAGAAAAGCAGGGAAGTCTTGCAACAGTTATACAGGGTATTGGTGAGGTCACACCTGGAATACTTGCTTTGGAGGCAGTTCAGAGAAGGTTTACTCAGTTGATTCTGAAGATGAGGGAGTTGACTTTTGAGGAAAGGTTGAGTAGGTTGAGCCTCTACTCATTGGAATTCAGAAGAATGAGAAGTGATCTTATCGAAACGTATAAGATTATGAGGGGGCTTGACAAAGTGGAAACAGAGAGGATGTTTCCACTGATGGGGGAGATTAGAACTAGGGGACATAATCTTAGAATAAGGGGCCGCCCATTTAAAACTGAGATGAGGAGGAATTTCTTCTCTCACTGGGTTGTAAATCTGTGGAATTCGCTGCCTCAGAGAGCTGTGGAAGCTGGGACATTGAATAAATTTCAGACAGAAATAGACAGTTTCTTAACCGATAAGGGAATAAGGATTTATGGGGAGCGGGCAGGGAAGTGGATCGGAATCCAAGATCGGATCAGCCATGATCGTTTTAAATGGTGGAACAGGCTTGAGGGATCGTATGGCCTACTCCTGCCCCTTGTTTCTTATTTTCTTATCCGTTGCTGTCGTGGCCACCATTTTCCGGCTGAAACGTGGTGTGCCACACCGCCGCCGCCCCCCTCCCACCCCAGATCCTTGTCAGAACCCTCGGCGGTGGCCTTCGTCCCCCTGCAGGCTGGAGGGCATTCCAACGATTCTCCACTGCCTCCAGCAAGGCATCAAGGGCGGTGGCTGAGAAGCGGAGAGATAACTGGCATCCTCCTTGCTCCTCCATTTTTGCGCTCTGAAGACACTGTGAAGCTGGACCTGCTCAAGCGCTAACTTACCTTGCCGCGCCTTTAAGACTCGGATTTTTCCGGGATCTGAATTGGAGTTCGACGCATGCGCAATGGGTCCGCAAAATTTACCAACGAAACTTTCAATATCGTCACTCCCCAACGCTCCCCCACCCCAGCTCTGGTATGCAATGGCTGATTTGTCGCCTCTGTCAGCTCTTCGAACGATGTCAATGAATTTCTGGGCGGGAGTTGCAAAATGTTTCAAGGCGGTAAAAGTACCGCTCCGCCTAGATTAACGCCGCAACAGAGGCGTGACCGAGTTCCTCCCCAATACGTGTTAAAAGTGAATAAAAGACATTTTAAAATAGTTTAGAAATTCCATGCTTTAAGATTATTTCTCCTCACCTCCACAGCTATGGAAACAATATAGATTATTTTACACAAAAACAGTGGGTCTGAATTAACTCAGGGTGACTCAATGGGCTCAATTTCGGCCCACCCCTTTTATCGGCGCACTTACTGGAGATGCGCTGGTTTTCTCCATTGATAAGTGTGCCGAAAAAATTGCTCCCCACTTTGGCTGCTGTCCGGCCTCTCCTCGGTTGTTGCGCAGTGAGGCAATTCGAGTTGGGGGCGGAGCCAGTGTCCTGTGCTGAAAACAGTGTCGGGACGTCTGCACAATGCGCATTGGAGTCGGGTCGCGATGTCCGCGCATGCGCAGTGGCGCCGAAATAGGAACAGGAGGAGTCGGTGGTGGAAAATGAGTTTTGAATGTCCGTGTGTAGGCTTACAAAATCATTTTATGTTAGAAAGGGTTCTTATTCAAATGTTTCCACCATCCTTTCCGAGGATCCTTATATTTGATTAAAGGAGCGCAGCGGCAGTTCCTGCAGCCGCTCTGTGTGCACCGATATCGGCAGTTCAATCGCTCCCGCCCCTAGCCCTGGCCGAGTGGCCTCCCGGTGCGTTGTCGTCCCACATCTATCCCAGACCGAGTGTCCTCCTGGTGCCTTGTCGTACCGCTCCTATCCCAGACCGAGTGTCCTCCCGCACCAGCCGGCCCGCTGCCTTCTCGGGCCAAGTTTTTAGATGAAGGTAGGACTTACTTCTATTTTTTATTTGTTATTGAATGCTTATTACTTTTTGTGCTTTGTTTAGTGCTTTGTGAGTCTTGGTGCAAGGTCCCCTCTGCTTCCTTTCCCATCCCTATCCCAGGCCGAATGGCCTCCGATGTACCTGCCTGCGCTGATTTCTTAACTCCCCGCAAGGGTTTTCTGAAGT
The DNA here is from genome assembly GCF_044704955.1 of Pristiophorus japonicus. Lineage (NCBI taxonomy): Eukaryota > Metazoa > Chordata > Chondrichthyes > Pristiophoridae > Pristiophorus > Pristiophorus japonicus. Next base: position 240,580,022 of record NC_091977.1, on the reverse strand, counting down.
GGCCACATACGCTGGCCTAAGTAGATGTGAAGTAACTATTAGCTGGCCAAAGTGACCTAAATGGCCAAAACTGGCGAAGGTGGCTGGTAACGCCCCCTTTTGAGAAAAACAAACAAAACGAAAAAAATCCTAACTGACTCACTTACACTGGCGCAAATTGAACGTGCAAAATGGGGATTTTTAAGATGCTCCAGAAAAATCAAGTTGCTCCAAAAAAAACGGAGCAATGTCTGGCCAAAATTGAGCCCAATGTAGGGCTGAAAGAACAAGCAATAGGCTTACCCCGGCTACCTGACTTAAGGGCCATTTTAACTCCCAGGCCTCATTATCATAATCCAGGCTCGTCCTACACCTGAATCCAATAGGAATGATGTGGAAGCGGGCAGGCGGAAGTGGAGTGAGTCTGACAGGTGACCGCCGATGATGACCCGCAGGAATGGTCCTTGGCTGTCGCATGAGTGAATCGTAGTGTGGGGGGGGTGGGGTATGGGTGCGTACGTGAATGCAGGTGGGGAGTGGGGCAGGCACAGGTAGCCCAGGGTAGCATAGGCCCAAGATTTTCTTGCGGGGCCTGGAGTAGCATTCCCAGCCCAAAGGAAACATTAACCGAATCAAAATCACTTACCTTCTTAGCCCTCTCGTGGCTCTGCTGCTCCTCGATGCCTGGAGTTCCTGGCAAGGCTGGTACCAGGCACCAAGCCTGGGATGTGAAACAACTATAGCTTTCGGGTCTGAATGATGTCATCAGGTCACGACTTTTGCATCTCAAGGAGGGCCTCACAAGCTGTTCAAAATGTGGCTGCTAAAATGGCGTGTGGTGCAAGACCAGTGAGAAGATGTTGAATAGCTTGCTGCCGCGATTTAAAACCCAACACACACCCGCTTCTGATTGGGCACAGGGAAGAGTACTTAAAAGCAGGCCACATTTAAAACTAACATTGAATAGCCTTGCAAAATGAAGTTTCAGATTGCACCACAAGATGTCACTCTATGAACATTAGCTGAAAATGCATACTTTCGATACAAAGGCACCATTCGACACTATTGCATTTGAAAAGGGAAATTAATAAGTTCCCTAAATCACGGACCTCTTCGTCATTTGTTGTAAACATCGATAACCGACATCATTCAAGTTAAAGTTACCCTGAAAGCAGCTGGCAAAATTTTCAGTGTTTTAGTAATTATGAAATAATTGGGCTGGTATGGTGAAAATGTAGCAGTTAAGCACAACAAATTTAACAAGGTCCTGAGAAAGGTGCATAAAAACCTGACAAAAGATCAGTTGTCTGCCTGCCAAGTGTTACCCTGTGTCAGAACATCATAAGACATAGGAGCAGGAGTAGGCCATTTGGCCCCTCGGAGCCTGCTTTGCCATTCAATAAGATCATGGCTGGACTGACCATGGCATCAACTCCACTTCCCCGCTGGCTTCCCATAAACCCATCATTCAAAAATCTGTTCATTTCCACCTTAAATATATTCAATGACCCTACCTCCACAGCTCTCTGGGGCAGAGAATTCCAATGATTCACGACCCTCTGAGAGAAGAAATTCCTCCTCATTTCCATTTTAAATGGGCGTCCTGTTATTCTGAAACTATGCCCCCTAGTTCGAGATTCCCCCATGAGGGAAAACATCCTCTCTGCAGCTACGCTGTCGAGCCCCCTCAGAATCTTATATGTTTCAATTAGACCTCTTAATCTTCTAAACTCCAATGAGTACAGGCCCAACCTGCTCAATCTTTCTTCATATGACAACCCCTTCATCTCAGGAATCAACCTCATGTACCTTCTTTGAACTGCCTCCAATGCAAGTATATCCCTCTGTAAATAAGGAGACCAAAACTGTATGCAGTACTCTAGGTGTGGTCTTACAGAAACATAGAACCACAGAAAATAGGTGCAGGAGTAGGCCATTCGGCCCTTCGAGCCTGCACCATCATTCACCTCAGTACCCCTTTCCTGTTTTCTCTCCATACCCTTTGATCCCTTTAGTCGTAAGGGCCATATCCAACTCCCTCTTGAATATATCTAACAAACTCACCACGGTAGAGAATTCCACAGGTTAAGAACTCTCTGAGTGAAGAAGTTTCTCCTCATCTCAGTCCTAAATGGCTTACCCCTTATCCTTAGACTGTGATCCCTGGTTCTGGACTCCCCCAACATCGGGAACATTCTTCCTGCATCTAACCTGTCCAGTCCTGTCAGAATTTTATATGCTTCTATGAGATCCCCTCTCATCCTTCTAAACTTCAACGAATCATCATCATCATCATCATAGGCAGTCCCTCGGGATTGAGGAAAACTTGCTTTCACTCTTAGCATGAGTTCTTAGGTCGCTGTACAGTCCAATACGAGAACCAAAGTTTCTGTCAGAGGTGGGACAGATAGTTGTTGAGGGAAAGGGTGGGCAGGGAGCCTGGTTTGCTGCACGCTCCTTCCGCTGCCTGTGCTTGGTTTCTGCATGCTCTCGGCAACGATACTCGAGAAGCTCAGCGCCTTCCCGAATGCACTTCCTCCACTTAGGGCGGTCAATGGCCAAGAACTCCCAGGTGTCAGTGGGGATGTCGCACTTTATCAGGGTAGACTTTGAAGGTGTCCTTGTAACGTTTACGCTGCCCACCTTTGGCTCGTTTGCCGTGGATGAGTTCCGAGTAGAGCGCTTGCTTTGGGCGTCTCGTGTCTGGCATGCAAACTATGTGGCCTGCCCAGCGGAGCTGATCAAGTGTGGTCAGTGCTTCAATGCTGAGGTTGTTGGCCTGGACGAGGACGCTAATGTTTGTGCATCTGTCCTCCCAGGGGATTTGCAGGATCTTGCAGAGACATCGCTGGTGGTATTTCTCCAGAGACTTGAGGTGTCTCCTGTACATGGTCCATGTCTCTGAGCCATACAGGAGGGCGGGTATTACTACGGCCCTGTAGACCCTGAGCTTGGTGACAGTTTTGAGGGACTGATCTTCAAACACTCTTTTCCCCAGACGGGCTGAAGGCTGCACTGGCGCACTGGAGGCAGTGTTGGATCTCATCATCAATGCCTACTCTTGTTGATAGGAGGCTCCCGAGATATGGGAAGTGGTCCACGGTGTCCAGGGCCGCGCCATGGATCTTGATGTTTGGGGGGGGTAGTGCTGTGCGGCAAGGACAGGCTGGTGTAGGACCTTTGTCTTACTAATGTTTAGCGTAAGGCTCATACTTTCATACGCCTTGGTAAATATGCCGACTATGTCCTGGAGTTCAACCTCTGTGTGTGCACAGACGCAGGCGTCGTCCGCTACTGTAGCTCGACGACAGAGGTTGGAGTGGTCTTGGACTTGGCCTGGAGATGGCAAAGGTTGAACAGCTTCCCACTGGTTCTGTAGTTTAGTCCCACTCCAGCGGGGAGCTTATCAACTGTGAGGTGGAGCATGGCAGCAAAGAAGCTTGAGAAGACGGTTGGGGCGATGACGCAGCCCTGCTTGACCCCGGTCCGGACATGAATTGGGTCTGTGATGGATCCGTTGGTAAGCATCACGGCTTGCATGTCACCATGGAGCAGGCAGAGTAGGTGACATACTTTTGGGGGCAGCCGAAACGGAGGAGGACGCTCCATAGACCCTCGCGGTTGACAGTGTCAAAGACCTTTGTAAGGTCGAAGAAGGCCATGTATAAGGGCTGGCGCTGTTCCCTGCATTTTTCCTGCAGCTGTCACGCTGCAAAAACCATGTCCGTTGTGCCCCGGAGGGGACAAAATCCGCACTGCAACTCCGGGAGGAGCTCCTCGGCCATGCGGAGAAGACGATTGAGGAGGACTCTAGCAATGACTTTCCGAGTGGTTGATAGCAAGGAGATTCCTCTGTAGTTGCCGCAGTCGGACTTGTCCCTTTTTTAAAGATGGTCACGATCACTGCATCTCTAAGATCTCCTAGCATGCTCTCCTCCCTCCAGATGAGAGAGATGAGGTTGTGTATTCGCGCCAGTAGTGCCTCTCCGCCATACTTCCAGCGAATACAGGCCCAGTCGATCCAGTCTCTCCTCATATGTCAGTCCTGCCATCTCGGGCATCAGTCGGGCATTACTCCCTTAATAGCAAGAACATCCTTCCTCAGATTTGGAGACCAAAACTGAACACAATATTCCAGGTGAGGTCTCACCAATTCCCTGTACAGCTGCAGTAAGACCTCCCTGCTCTTATACTCAAATCCCCTAGCTATGAAGGCCAACATGCCATTTGCCTTCTTCACTGCCTGTTGAACCTGCATGCCAACCTTCAATGACTGATGTACCATGACACCCAGGTCTCGTTGCACCTCCCCTTTTCCTAATCTGCGGCCATTCAGATAATATTCTGCCTTTATGTTTTTGTCACCAAAGTGCATAACCTCACATTTATCCACATTATACTATATCTGCCATGCATTTACCCACTCACCTAACCTGTCCAAGTCACCCTGCAGCCACTTAGCATCCTCCTCACAGCTCACACCACCACCCAGCTTAGTGTCATCTGCAAACTTGGAGATATTACACTCAATTCCTTCATCTAAACCATTGATGTATATTGTAAATAGCTGGGGTCCCAGCACTGAGCCCTGCGGGACCCCACTTGTCACAGCCTGCCATTCTAAAAATGACCTGTTAATCCTGACTCTCTGCTTCCTGTCTGCCAACCAGTTCTCTAGCAACATCAATACATTACCCCCAATACAATGTGCTTTAATTTTGCACACCAATCTCTTGTGTGGGACCTTGTCAAAAGCCCTTTGAACGTTCAAATACACCACATCCACTGATTCTCCCTTGTCCACTCTGTTAGTTACATCCTCAAAAAATTCTAGAAGATTTGTCAAGCATGATTTTCCTTTCATAAATCCATGCTGACTTGGACCGATCCTGTCACTGCTTTCCAAATGCGCTGCTATTTCATCTTTAATAATTGATTCCAACATTTTCCCCACTACTGATGTCAGGCTAACAGGTCCATAATTCCCCGTTTTCTCTCTCCCTCCCTTTTTAAAATGTGGCATTACATTAGCTACTCTCCAGTCCATAGGAATTGATCCAGAGTCGATAGACTGTTGGAAAATGATCACTAATGCATCCATTATTTTTAGGACCACTTCCTTAAGTACTCTGGGATGCAGACGATCAGACCCTGGGGATTTATCGGCCTTCAATCCCATCAATTTCCATAACACAATTTCCTGGCTAATAAGGATTTCCTTCAGTTCCTCCTTCTCACTAGAGCCTCGGTCCCCTAATATTTCCGGAAGGTTATTTGTGTCTTCCTTTGTGAAGACAGAACCAAAGTATTTGTTCAATTGGTCTGCCATTTCTTTGTTCCCCATTATAAATTCACCTGATTCTGACTGCAAAGGACCTACATTTGTCTTCACTAATCTTTTCCTCTTCACATATCTATCGAAGCTTTTGCAGTCAGTTTTTATGTTCCCTGCAAGCTTCCTCTCATACTCTATTTTCACCCTCCTAATTAAACCCTTTTTCCTCCTCTGCTGAATTCTAAATTTCTCCCAGTCCTCAGGTTTGCTGCTTTTTCTTGTCAATTTATATGCCTCTTCCTTGGATATAACATGATCCCTAATTTCCCTTGTTAGCCACGGTTGAGCCACCTTTCCCGTTTTATTTTTACTCCAGACAGGGATGTACAATTGTTGAAGTTCATCCATGTGATCTTTAAATGTTTGCCATTGTCTATCCACCGTCAACCCTTTAAGTATCATTCGCCAGTCTATTCTAGCCAATTCACGTCTCATACCATTTAAGTTACCTTTCCTTAAGTTCAGGACCTTAGTCTCTGAATTAACTGTGTCACTCTCCATCTTAATAAAGAATTGTACCATATTATGGTCACTCTTCCCCAAAGGGCCTCGCACAACAAAATTGGCAATTAGTCCCTTCTCATTACACATCACCCAGTCGAGGATGGCCAGCCTCTAATTGGTTCCTCGACATATTGGTTTAGAAAACCATCCCTAATACACTCCAGGAAATCCTTCTCCACCGTACTGCTACCAGTTTGGTTAGCCCAATCTATTGTTGATTAACGTCGTCCATGATAACTGCTCTACCTTTATTGCATGCATCCCTAATTTCTTGTTTGATGCTGTCCCCAACCTCACTACTACTTATTAACGCCCTGTACATTTGCAGCAGGAATTCCCTACTTTTATACTCCATCCCCCTTGCAATAAAAGACAACATTCCATTTGCCTTTCTAATTACTTGCTGTACCTGCATATTAACTTTTTGTGTTTCATGTACAAGGACCCCCAGATCCCTCTGTACCGAAGCATTTTTTAATCTCTCCCCATTTAAATAATAATTTGCTTTTTTATTTTTCCTACCAGAGTCGATAACCTCACATCTTCCCATATTATACTCCATCAGGACAGCTGAGATTGAGAATTCAGCAGCATAAGCAGGATGAAACCACTCTCTGGTGCCAGACAGTTGGTTCTGCAATTCATTGTACCATCAAACTGCTTATTAATCTTCTTTTAGGCCTACTACTCGAACATAGCAAATGCCATGTTACCTTATGCTGGTAATCCTTTTGATCCCTGTAGTCGAGAGCCGAAGATATTTCTGGTGATTAATATGAAGATTCATCAAGGAAGTACTTTTAACATAACTTTGGTAACAACCACCCCAGCCTGACAGCTGCAAGCATGAAATTGCTTCATTAGTTTACTTGTTATGATCATTAAAATGATATATAATGATTGATCGTGAATAGGATAAGGAATAAATTATGACTAACTTATTGTTTGATTGTATTAATACGAGCCTGGCATAACTTTCAATATTATATGCAATTGAAAGGGGAGGGGAATATTTGGCATAATCCACTGATTTAAGAAATGGTGACTGTCTTGTATACATTGCTTGCAGCAGAAAGACTTGCATTTATATAGCGCCTTTCATGACTTCAGGATGTACCAAAATACATTACAGCCAAAGGTCACTGTTGCAATGTAGGAAACACGGCAGCCAATGTGCGCACAGCATGCTCCCACAAACAGCAATGCAATGATGACCACTTAATCTGCTTTAAGTGATGTTGATTGAGGGATTGGCCAGGACACTGGGGATAAATCCCCTGATCTTCTTTTAAATGAAAGAAAGAAAGACTTACATTTATAATAATAATAACTTTTATTTATATAGTACCTTTAACGTAGTAAAACGTCCCAAGGCGCTTCACAACAGTGTAACAAGATAAAACAGATAAATTTGATACCGAGCCACAAAAGAAGAAATTGAGGCAGATGACCAAAAGCTTGATTAAAGAGATAGGTTTTAAGGAGTGTCTTAAAGGAGGAAAGAGAGGTAGAGAGGCGGAGAAGTTTAGGGAGGGAGTTCAAGAGCTTAGGGCCCAAACAGCTGAAGGTATAGCCACCGATGGTTGAGCAGTTATAATGAGGTATGTTCAAGAGGGCAGAATTTGAGGAGCGCAGATATCTTGTGGGGTTGTGAGGTTGAAAAAGAGTACAGAGATAGGGAGGGGCAAGGCCATGGAGTAATTTGTAAACAAGGATGAGAATTTTGAAATCGAGGCATTGTTTAACTGGGAGCCAATGTAGGTCAGAAAGCACAGGGCTGATGGGTGATCGTGACTTGGTGCGAGTTAGGACATGGGCTGCTGAGTTTTGGATGCCGCAGATATGTGGCTGGGAACTTATTTCAGGGTCAAATATGACACCTAGGTTGTAAACATCTTGTTCACCCTCAGATTGATGCTAGGGAGAGGGATGGAGTCAGTGGTTAGGGAACGCAGTTTGTGGCAGGGACCAAAGACAATGGTTTCGGTCTTCCCGATACTTAATTGGAGAATATTTCTGCTCATCCAGTACTGGATGTCGGACAAGCAGTCTGACAATTTAGATACCATGGAGGGGTCGAGAGTAGTGGTGGAGAGGTAGAGTTGGGTGTCGTCAGCGTATATGTGGAAACTAACTCCGTGTTTTTGGATGATATCGCCAAGGGGCAGCATTTAGTTGAGAAATAAGAGGGGGTTAAAGACAGGTCCTGGGGGGACACCAGAGGTAATGATGCGGGAATGGGAAGAGAAGCCATTGCAGGAGATTTTCTGGCTACGATTAGATGGATAAGAATGGAATCGGGCGAGTGCAGTCCCACCCAGCTGGACGTTGGTGGAGAGGTGTTGGAGGAAGATGGAGTGGTCAACTATGTCAAAGGCTGCAAACAGGTCCAGAAAGACGAGGAGGGATAGTTTACCTTCATCACACTCACAAATGATGAGAGCCGTTTCGGTACTGTGTCAGGGACGAAAACCAGATTGAAGGGATTCAAACATTGAATTCATGAAAAGATGGTCACGGATTTGGGATGCGACAATACGTTCAAGTACTTTGGACAGGAAAGGTAGATTAGAGATGGGGTGATAGCTAGCAAGCAAAGTGGGGTCAAAAGTTGTTTTTTTTAAGGAGAGGGGTGATGACAGCAGATTTGAAGGAGAGGGGAACAGTACCTCAAGAAAGAGAACCATTCACAATGTCGGCTAACATGAGAGCCAAAAAAGGAAGTTGGGTGGTCAGCAGTTTAGTGGGAATAGGGTCAAGGAAGCAGGAAGTGGGTCTCATGGACAAGATGAGGTCAGAGAGATCAAGAGGGGAGATCAGAGAGAAACTAGAGAAAGATGTGAGTTTAGGGCTAGGGCAGGTGGGGGGCATCAGATTAAATTTGGCCCCGTGAGCTAGGTGAAGGAAGGGAACTCGCAGAGGCAGCTGATCGGATGGTCTCAATCTTTGATACGAAGAAGTCAATGAGCTCCTCACACTTGTCGCTGGAGGTGAGTGTGGTGGAGACAGCATAGAGGGGTTTAAGGAGACGGTTTGCAATAGTCGCTAGGTTATTTTTGCAATCCAGAATGATCTTGGAACAGTGAGCAGTTTTTGTAGACAAGAGTAGGAATCAGTAATGTTTTATGTGTTCAAGCCAGATCTGGTGGTGAATGGCTAAACCAGTTGTCCGCCACATCCGTTCAAGTCTACGCCCTTTTGAGTTGAGGGAGTAAAGATGAGAGTTGTACCTGAGAGAATGGCCAGCGTGGGAGAGAGTAATCTTTTTAATAGAGACTAGGGCATCAAAGGTGGTGGTGAGGGTGTGGTTGTTCAGATTGGTGGCTGCAGAAATGTCATTGTTAAAAGAGGGCCAAAGGTTAGACAGTTTTGAATTGATAAGTGCAATAGTGAGAGAGTTTGTTCCCAGGGGCAGATGCAGAATGTAATAGGTTTGTATTGGGGAAGGGGATCGAGAGCAATACAAGGAAATCGACAGAGAAAGCTTTATCTTTAATTGAGACGGTTGGAATAGCAAGGCCATGATTGATTGCAGGTCAAGGGGGTGACCACATGAATATGGGTTGAGGAATTTACATGGAGGGAGAGATTAAGGGAGGATAGGAAGGTAATGAACTCAGAGGAGAGAGAGCATGAAGAATGAGATGGAGGTTGAAAAGATTATACAGCATATTTCACAACCACCAGACATCTCAAAGTGCTTTACAGCCAATGACATATTTTTGGAGTGTAGTCACTGTTGTAATGATGCTATAGGATCTTTTACTTCCACCTGAAAGAGCAGGCAGGGACTCAGTTTACTATCTCATCCAAAAGAAGGCACCTTCAACAGTGCAGTAATCCCTCAGTGTTGCCCTGGAATATCAGCCTTGACTTTTTGTGCTCAAGTCTCTAGAGTGGGACTTGAACACACAACCTTCTGATCCAGAGAGAAGAGTGCTACCCACTGAGCCACAACTGATATTCATTGATTTATATTATTCATTGATATATAAGATGGGAAATGTGGGAACCTTATAGAAAAAATGATCCTATTAGTAATATAAGAAATGATAGAATGATTTGCTTGTATCATTTCAGTTCAATGATGTACTTCAGACAAACTAATTGGTTTCAATATTTCAACACAACCTCTGCATGGCTCATTTTTAGGCATAACATGTTTCACATCTTATTTGACATTCTGTGAATAAAATGCAATGAAAGCAGAATGAGCTCAACAGAAAATTAAAAATTACAAGATTTATTTGCTAATTTGAAAACAAGAATCAAAATAATTAGATAATAATCACTGAGAGCTTCTGCAACACCTGATTGGTGGTGATTTTTTTTATTACTTTTGGGTCCGTTATTTATGTCAGAATCCCAGGCCCTGTTCTGTGCTGGAAGCGCGCAGGCCACCATATTGGTAAAGGAATTAGAGGACTACAGTGACGAGACATCTGAGTCATGAGGAAAGCTTAGAGCAATTATGGCTATATTCTCTCTAACCAATAAAATTGAGGACAATTTGATAGAGGTCTTCAAAATGATAAAAGGAATAGGGAAGTTAAACATAGATGATTTCCGTTAACAAGTTAATTGAACACACAAGGCCATGATCTTGCTAAATTCATTACAGCATTCAAAAAGTTACTGGATAGTTACTTAAAAGAATATGAAAGGGTATGGAAAAAAAGCAGAGAAATAGGATTTGTTTGCAGTAAAGCAGGAAAATGGTCTTGAGTAAAATTAACCTTCAATTAGTTGCAGAAAAGGCCAAATGGCCTAAATTTTCTATTGGCCGCAAAATCCACGGGGGTGTCATCTTGAACATAAGGGCCAGGATGTGCCAGTTGGTAACCTCTGCGACTAATCCTGTTGGATTTTCAGAGGTCAGTGGCACATCTTGCTTGTCTGCCAGGTGGGGGAGGCCGCAGATTGTGCCTTGGGCTGTCCACTCTGCAGAGAACATTCCAAACATGGCCCATCGAGCCACTTTCTAAAGAAAATTTGTCATGTCAACCTCTCGCTGGTCATAGCAGCCAGCTGATGCATTTCCAAAATGTGGTTGGGGAAAATGCCAGCTCTGGGATTCCCCATCCCTCAGCCACACACTGTCAGATGCCCTACTCCAAACATCGTTCCCATGGAAACTGTCAGGCAGGGCCCTGGTGCATCCTAGTTTTCAGCCCTTTTGCGCTCCGCACTCCTGCTGGATTTATGGCAGGGAGGCGATGGAGAGTTTGGGCTGGGTGTCACCAGAGTATATATGGGGCTGAATTTTCTGCACTTCCGGCCAATAGAAACGGGGCTCTGCACCCCCCCCTTTCACCCCGAAAATTGAGGTCGATGACCTATCACTCCCTTGCTGTTATCTCTGTGGCTGCAGCCATGTTCATCGGGTCCCACCGCTGGGTGGCCGCAGCAGCCCCGGGAGTCATGCGTTAAGCCCATTTCAAGTGGAAATCGGGGTTCTATGATGACAATCGGACAGCGATTCCAATTTTTGGGAACTGTGGAATTAAAATTTTTGTGGGGTTGAGAAGAGCTGGAGTGCCCCTCCTAGCCCCAAAAATCCAGCTTGAATCGCTGCCACACTGGCTCCCCATCCCCCTTAAGGTACCTACCTTCCTCTGGCTTGGAGGCTGGCCAAGCAGCCCGATATGGAACCAGCGGGCTGCCCTGAGGAGCTTGAATTCTCTCCACAGGACTTGGACACTGTCCTGATGTAAACAAGGCCCAGTCTTCAAGATTGACTGACTTCCAAGCTGCCAGCCACTGCTTTCCACTGGCTAGTCACTCTGGAGACATCTGTGGATAATGTCACCAAGCTCCATTTTCCCGTTTTCATTTATCCAAATGAATCCCATTTTCCTGCTTTCTTCTTCTACCCCTTTAAGTCCTTCTTTAAGTAATTATCCAAGACTTTCATCCGCTATGTTCCTAACACTACCTTATCAAGGTGGATGTGGGCTGTGTTTGCATTGGTGTCAGTTGTGGCTCACTGGCTACAGTATCACTGCCTGAATCAGTAGGTTGTGGGTTCAAGTCCCCTTCTAGAGAATTGAACACATAATCTAGCCTGACATCTCAACAAGGGGATGCCGTCTTTCAGGTAAGATATTAAACCAAGGTGCTGCCTGCCCTCTCGGGTGGGTGTAAACGATCCCATAACAAAATTTTGAAGATGAGCAGGAGATTTCTCCCTCGTATCCTGGCCAATGTTTATTCCTCAATCAACATCACTAAGTGTCAGCAGTGGCTCAGTGGGTAGCACACTCACCTCTGAGTCAGAAGGTTGTGGGTTCAATTCCAGGACTTGAGCACATTACTCTAGGCTGACACTCCAGCGCAGTGCTTAGGGAGTGCTACACTGTCAGAGGTACCGTCTTTCAGATGAGACGTTAAACCAAGGCCCTATCTGCTCTCTCAGGTGGACGTATAAGATGCCATGACACCATTTCGAAGAAGAGCAGGGAAGTTATTCCTGGTGTCTTGGCCAATATTTATCCCTCAAGCAACATAACAAAACAGATTATCTAGTCATATCACATTGCTGTTTGTGGGAGTTTGCTGTGCGTAAATTGGCACAAACAACAGTGACTACACTCCAAAAGTACTTCATTGGCTGTAAAGTGCTTTTAGACGTCTGGTGGTCGTGAGAGGTGCTATATAAATGCAAGTCTTTCTTTCTTTCTACAGATTATCTGGTCAGGATCACACTGGTCTTTGTGGGACCTTGTTATGTGCAGATTGACTGCTGCGTTTCCTACATTACAATCGTGACTACACTTCAAAAGAACTTAATTGGCTGTAAAGTATTTTGGGACGTCCTGAGGTCATGAAAGGTGCTATATAAATGCAAATTCTTTCTGTCTTTTCATCTAAAAAGGAAGTATATGGGATACACCCCACTGTTGGAAACAGATTTGATAATTTTCCACTGACCCATTTGGTGTTTAGTAAACCTGCAGTTTGGAGCCAGTCTCGGGCATTTATCCCTGGTGAACTGGCAAATTTGAGTCTTACTGTGTCAACATGCTTCAGTTTCCTAATCTCCGCCATTTACCAAAACATTTCCACTTTGTGATTGACACTGCAGTACATTTCCCATTAAACCAGAGCTGTGAGACAATGCATAATTGCTTGGATGGTACACAGGATATTATTTAAATCTATATGAACTCTGGATCTATTGGTTGGCAGATGGGTTTAGCAAATCAAAGTAGCTGCACCATGCTTGGAACTATCAACTGAACCTATCATCCAAGCAAACCTTACAATTGGTTACCTTTCTCAGCAGAAAAACAAAGGCGGTTCAGATGCAAAGGCAATGGGCTGCTGTGCCAAGTGGTGCTTTGATGAATATTTCCCGACTATTAGGGAAGTCAATCATTATTAGATCAAAGTAGAAACGTCCTGCATTGCTTGCACAAACCAACTGTTTGAGCCATTAGCGGCTGAGAAAGAGAGTTTGACCAGAGCATATTTTTTAATTGTTCCCTGGCCAATTCTCACATAGTGGTCAGAGTTGCTAATTAAGAGCATGAGAATCACATTAAATTAGTTTTGGTTTTCTATGTTTCAGGCAAATATATGAAGAATTGCATATTAATTAAAGATTAGTCAACTTATTTTGACAAATTTATTATTGCCTACAATTTTATTAAGTGGCTAATGTAAATGGACCTGAAAAACAGAACTTCTACTTTGTCTACTGAGTCATTCTAGATGACAAATTAAATGTTCCTAACAGTTTTGTCTCATATATATCACAGAAAATTGAGCTGTGTATACAACATACACTTGCAATAAATCTTTTCCTCAGAAAGCCAGTATTACCTTCAGTACACATAGCTTCTCTTCCTACCACATACTTTCATCTTGGGAGTCCCCAAAGATTCCATCTTTGGTCCCCACGTTTGTCTCATGTACATGCTACTACAGACACTGGATCAGCTCCCAAATGTATGCTGATGACCGAGGTCTATCTCTCCACCATCTCTATTGATTGCTCCATTGCCTCCATTCTGTCAGACTGTTTATCTGGCATCTAGTTTTAGATGAGCCACAACTTCCTCCAGCTAAAACGCTTCTTCAATAGCACCTCCCAAACCTGCGACCTCTACCACCATGAGAACACCACCACCTGCAAGTTCTCCTCCAAGTCACACATCGTCCTGACTTGGAAATATATCACTGTTCCTTCATCATTGCCGGTTAAAATCCTGGAACTCACTACTTAACAGCATTGTGGAAGTATCTTAACCACACGGACTGCAGTGGTTCAAGATAGTGGCTCACCACCACCTTTTCAAGGGCAATTAGGAATGGGCAATAAATGCTGACCTTACCAGCAGTGCCCATGCCCCAGAAACAAATAAAAAAGTGAAGCCACCATCATTAAGCTCCTTTACAGACTCTGTGTTCTTGCCACTGACTCTATCTAACCTTCCAGGCCAACATCTCATCATTTAATAGATTGTTTGAATTCTTGGATTCCTTTTTGACCCTGATCTGAGTTACTGTCCCCATATCTTCTGTATCAAAAAGACCACCTATTTTCCCTTCTTAACATCTCCCTGCTCTGCTCCTACCTCTGCCCATCTGCTGCTGAAACCCTCATGCCTTCAACGATGTTACTCCAAAACTCTCCATCCACTCATGTTGATTCCTGCACAAACTGCACTGTGCTCAAAATTCAACTGCCCATATCCTATCCCGCACCAAAGCTTCTTCACATATGTTCCTTGTCCTCGCTGACGTGCATTGACTATCATTTCTCCAATGTTTCAAATGTAAAACTCCTGTCCTTATCTTTAAATTCCTCCATGACTTTGCTCTTCTTTAGCTCCATCACCTCCTCTAGCCACATAACCCCTCCCAAACTTTCTATTCCTTTGATTATATTTTCACGTGTATGTCCCCCATTCCATCGCCCCACCATGCCAACAGTCACATTACTCTCACTCTCTGAAGTTCTGTTCAGTGTCTCTCTTCCTTTTTAAGCTCCACCTCTTTGCCCAAGCCTTTGGTCATCCCTTGTAAACTCTCTGGGGTCAAAATTCAGTTTGTTACACCACCAGTTACGCCAGAGAGGGCCGGCTAACGGGTGGCTCAGGACTTACTGTCACTGTGGAGCAGGTTCCTCACTTCCCGAAAAATGTAGTTGGGCGGTGGGGGCTGCGCCAAGAGGTAACGCTGTGCACTCTACCACCACCCACGTGGTGACATCATTGCGCGTCCAATGCCCCTTTGCCGCCTCGGCTGCGATATTAGGTAGGTTCAGTGGCTTCACCGGCAGGCGTTTGTACCGACTGGAAAAGCTGTTGGTATATCAGAGATCACGGGGCGGTGCCGTCCAGAGATCAAGGTAAGTTGTTAACTTACATTTTTTCAGCATATATTTATTAATGGCACTAGTGGGGAATTGTGGGTTTGGATGAAATACATTTTTGAAATTTTGTTTTTCTGTTTTAACCACGAGGATGCCGGCAGCTGACTGTTGAGAAATTGAGCAGGCCTTCTGAGCTACCGCTCTGTTGGCACCCGAGGGCCAGTGTGCAACACCACTTTTAGCGCTGCACTCTCATCTTTGGGGTAAATTACTGAATTTGGCAATTTTAGGTGGCCATTACCGCCTGGCGGTAAAATCACCCTTCAGGTGGTGTCACTTCCTCAATAATGGTGGTACCGAATTTTGACCCCTCTTTCTTTGGCTCAGCATTGATTATTTAATGTGCCTCTTTTAACCAGCTTGGGAAGTTTTTCTACATTAAAGCACACTATAAGTACAAATTGTTGTTAATATAATAATTTTATTCCTTTCAAATATTACACCAGAGCCATGAATTCTTCTACCATCCTCTCACATCCTCCCTCCTGTAAGAAGGCTGTCAGACACATCTCTGTCCTAAACACCATGCTCACCTCAAAACCAAAAATCAGGACAGAAAAGGTGAGGAAAGTCTGGGTATTAGATTCAGGATGCAAGAGGAATAGCGAGGTATGCAGGCAAATTCCCAAAACTATCCTTAAGATAGCAGGACAGATAGAAAAGGTGGTTAAGATGACATATGGGATACTTTCCTTTATTATCTGTTGTGAATGTAATAACTCGATAGACTGAATACTTAAACTAACACAGGTACAAACCTGGCTCTGTTTTATTAGGGCCCAAAGTGATTACATTACATGATGGCTTGCCTTTTATACCTGGACCGTACATACATGTGTACAACCCAATGACCTCCTACAGTGGCGCCACCTGGTGGCTAGTAACTCCAAGCATACATACATGACAATATCCCCCTTTAAGATATTAGTAACAGTCTTTCTACAAATTGAGACAGTCCAGGGCTTTCCGCTCCCGAGTTGATCGTCTCAGTTCAATTCCAGCCTTGGGCGAGCGTTCTGAGTCTGTTATGACTGGGGGCTGGGTAGCCGATCTGATGGGAGTGGCAATGACCACATCAGGGATTGAAAGTCCAGATTCATTGATGATGGCAGAGTCCTCTGATGACTGAGGGTAGGTTAGTTGGTCACTGATTGTGTCTTCCTCAGACTGTTCCGGTTCATCCGTGTGCCACAGCTTTATCTGATCAACAAGTTTCCTGCACGTTTGTTCATTCTTGAGCTTGACGATAAACACTCTGTTACCCTCCTTGGCCGTAACAGTACTGGCGATCCACTTGGGACCTTGATCATAATTTAGTACATACACAGGATCATTAACAGAAATGTTGCGTGACACAGCAGCGCGATCATGATACCACTGCTGATTTTGACGTCTGTATTCAACACGATCATTCAAGTCAGAGTGGACAAGAGAGAGCTTGGTCTTGAGACCTCTCTTCATCAATAGTTCAGCAGGGGGGACCCCAGTAAGCTTGTGGGGTTTTATTCTGTAACTAAGCAATATGCATGACAAGCAGTGAACCTTGAGTTACACGTTTCATAATCTGCTTGATGGTTTGGACAGCACGCTCTGCTTGACCATTAGATGTGGGTTTGAATGGTGCTGACCTCACATGTTTGATACCATTGAGTCTCATGAACTCTTGAAACTTCAGACTAGTGAAGCAAAGTCCGTTGTCGCTTACAACGATGTCAGGCAGACCATGAGTGGCAAACATGACACGAAGGCTCTCAATGGTAGCTGTCGATGTACTGGATGACATGATTATACACTCTATCCACTTGGAATATGCATCCACCACAACTAAAAACATTTTTCCCAGGAAGTCTATGTGGATCCTGGACCATGGTTTAGATGGCCACGACCACAGGCTCAGCGGCAATTCCACTGGTGCTTTACTTAGCTGCATGCAAGTGTTGCATTGATGCACACATGATTCCAGATCAGAGTCAATTACTGACCACCATACATGAGACCTGGCAATGGCTTTCATCATCACAATACAAGAATGAGTGCTATGTAGATCATGTACAAATTTCTCTCTGCCTTTCTTAGGCACAACAACATGGTTACCCCACAGTAAACAATCTGACTGAATGGATAGTTCGTCTTTGCGATGGTTGTAAGGTTTGGTCTCTTCACCCATTTGCTTGGGTATGGCAGACCAATCACCACTAAGAACACAACATTTCACAATCGATAATATCTGGTCCTGGCTGGTTGAGCCATGACAGGGGTTCCTTCACTTTCAAAAGCATTCATAACTAACAGTAATCTGCAGGTTGTGGTGCCTCTACCTCCAATGTGGGCAATGGCAGATGGCTCAGTGCATTGGCACAATTCTCAGTGCCAAGTCTATGGAGAATGACATAATCATAGGCGGATAATGTCAGCGCCCACCTCTGGATGCATGACGATGCATTGGTATTGATACCTTTGTTTTCCGAAAACAATGAAATAAGTGGCTTGTGATCTGTTTCCAGTTCAAACCGAAGACCAAACAGGTACTGATGCATCTTTCGTAGCTTTCTCAAAAGCACTATCTTGAGATGCACCCCAAACCCAGTTGTCGCATTTTCTTAGCAGCATATGCAGTGGCTCTAATGAAGTGCACAATCTAGGTAGGAAATCACCAAAGTAGTTGAGTAGACCAAGGAACGAACACAGCTGCATCACGTTCTGAGGCTTGGGTGCATTTTTGATGGCCTTGGTTTTCGAGTTCGTACAACTGATGCCGTCAGCAGCAATTTTATTCCCCAGGAATTCGACTTCCGGTGCCATGAAGACGCACTTCGAATGTTTCAGTCTGAATCCCACTTTGTCCAGACGATGTAAAACTTCTTCCAGGTTGTTCAGATGTTTGGCGGTATTATGCCCTGTGACCAGGATCTCATCTTGGAACATGACGGTTCTAGGGATGGACTTCAGTAGACTCTCCATGTTCATCTGAAATATGGCTGCAGCCAAGCGAATTCCAAAAGGGCACCTGTTGTAGATAAACAGTCTTTTATGAGTGCTGATGCACGTAAGAGTCTTCAATGTCTCGACCAGCTTCTGTGTCATGTAGGCAAAGGTCAGATCCAGTTTAGTGAACGACTTCCCCCCAGTTAGTGTTGCAAACAGGTCATCAGCCTTCGGTAACAGGTATTGATCCTGTTTCAAAACTCGGTTGATCGTAACCTTGTAGTCACCACAAATTCTGACAGTGCCATCACTCTTCAACACAGGAACAATGAGGCTGGCCCATTCGTTAAATTCGACCAGTGATATGACCTCTTCATGCTGGAGTCTGTCTAATTCGATTTTGACCTTCTCCATCATCATGTATGGAACCACCCTAGCTTTATGATGGACGGGTCTTGCATCTGAATCCACGTGGATTTGCACCTTGGCTCCCGTGAAATTGCCGATGCCTGGTTCAAACAGCGAGGGGAACTTGCTCAGTACTTGAGCACATGGAGTATAATTGTCCGACGACAGCCAATTCTAGCCAATTCCTGCCGAACAGCGTTGGACCATTGCCTGGAACAATCCATAACGGTAAATCATGAACCGCACCATCATACGACACCTTGACTACTGCACTAACAATCACCGTTATGAGTTCTTTAGTGTACATACGCAACTTGGCATTGACTGGACTCAGCTTAGCCCTCATAGCCTTAGTATCCCACAGCTTGTCGAATGTCCTCTGGCTCATTTATTGATTGACTCGCACCCATGTCCAATTCTATGAGTGCCGGCACACTGTTAAGTTTCACATTAATCATTATCGGTTGACTCTTTGTTAGGAATGAATACAGTCCATACACTTCCTCCTCTGGTATCTCAGCTTGCATATCCGGATCCGCACTGTACTGATCATCATCCTCCACGTGGTGTGTCGCAGCACGCTTGCTCAGTTGCAGACACATGCGCTGGAGATGCTCCCGTCTCGAACAGCCTTTACAAATGTATTATTTAAACTGAAACTGATGAGGCCGCTGATTGCCCTCACAACACCAACACGGTGAAATCAGATTCATTCCCATTGGTGGACTTTGAGCAGCCACAGGTTTTGCATACGCAGTCGAGTATGCTCTGTCATATGCAGCTCTGCCAAATGACGATACAATCTTGTTTACAGTAGTTGCTGAGTTCCGAGTTTTCAATGATACCTGCTTTAAGTTTTTGTCCGTCGTCATGCATAACTGGGCAAATGTGATGGCCTTGCTCAATTCAGCATCTCCGCCACCAGTAGCTTACGCAGGATCATCTCGTGGTTGATGCCGATTATAAAGAAGTCCCGCAACATGTCTCCCAACGCATTTTCGAACTTACACGGTTCAGCTAGACATCTTAGGTCGGCAACGAATTCTGAGACAACCTGGCCCTCAGAACGAACGTGCTTGTAGAATTGATATTGTGAGATGATGATGCCTTCTTCTGGCTTGAGATGGTCACATACCAGAGCACACAATTCCTCATAGTCCTTGTCCGTTGGACTTGCAGGTGAGAGAAGATTCTTTATGAGTCCATAGATTTTCAGACTGCAAACCGTGAGGAAGACCGCCCTGCGCCTAACTGCATCAATGGGTTCCACCATTTTGTTTGCCACAAAGTACTGGTCTAGGCGAGCTACAAAATCTGCCCAGTCCTCTCCCTCCAGGAATCTCTCCAGAATTCCAATTGTGCTCATTTTTGCATGCGAAGGTTCTTAAGTTACCTCGTCGCCAAAGGTTATGTATGTAATAACTCGATAGACTGAATAGTGTTAACTAACATAGGTACAAACCTGGCTCTGCTTTATTAGGGCCCAAAGTGATTACATTACATGATGGCTTGCCTTTTATACCTGGGCCGCACACACATGCGTACAGCCCAATGACCTCCGACAGTGCTGCCACCTGGTGGCTAGTAACACCAAGCATACATATATGACATTATCCGAGGCATAGAATATAAGAGCAGGGAGGTTATGCTTTAGAGCTTGTTTTGGGAGGTTATGTTTTGGAGCTTGAGTGGCAGCTGGGGTCAGTGCAGTGCATCCGCGAGACTGAGGGCAACGTGGCTAGCACATTTCAGGAGGTGGTCACCCCGCAGCTTAAGAGTGTGCAGGCAGAGAGGGAGTGGGTGACCGCCAGACAGAAGAGGAGAACTAGACAGGTAGTGCAGGAGTCCACTGAGTTCATCTTGCTCTCCAACTGGTACTCTGTTCTGAGTACCGGTGGGGGCGATGGTGGCTCTGGGGAATGCAGCCAGAGCCAAGTCCACGGCACCACGGGTGGCTCAGCTGCATAGGGGGAGTGGCAGAGAAGAATGGAAGAGCTATAGTGGTAGGGGATTCAATAGTCAGGAGAGCAGACAGGCGTTTCTGCGGCCACAGATGTGACTCCAGGTTGGTATGTTGCCTCCCTGGTGCCAGGGTCAAGGATGTCTGAGCGGCTGCAGGGCATTCTGGGGAGAGAGGGTGAACAGCCAGAGGTCGTGGTCCACATTGGTACCAATGACAAAGGTAGGAAGAGGGATGAGGTCCTGCAGGCAGAGTTTAGGGAGCTAGGAGAGAGATTAAAAAGCAGGACCTCAAAGATAGTAATCTCTGGATTATTCCCAGTGCCACGAGCTAGTGAGTACAGCAATAAGAGGATAGAGCAGAATCATATGTGGCTGGAGAGATAGTGCAGGCTCGAGGGCTTTAATTTCCTGACGCATTGGGACCGCTTCTGGGGGAGGTGGGACCTGTACAAGACAGACAGGTTGCACCTCAACAGAGCCGGGACCAATATCCTCGTGGGGGGATTTGCTAGTGATGTTGGGGAGGGTTTAAACTAGCTTGGCAGGAGGATGGGAACCTGAAAATAGATTCAGTAGGGAGGGGAGTAAAGCTGGAATTAGAAAGCAAAAATAAAGAAAGTGAGTTTGAAGGAGAGAAGAAACAAGCAGGAAAAAGGGTAAAAAAAAACTTAAAGGCACTTTGTCTAAATGCATGTAGCATTTGTAACAAAATAGATGAGTTGATGGCAAAAATTGAGACAAATGGGTATGATCTGATAGCCATTATAGAGACGTGGTTGCAAGGTGACTAGGACTGGGAATTAATATTCAGGGATACTTGACAATCAGGAAGGACAGACAGAAAGGAAAAGGAGGTGGGGTAGTTCTATTGATAAAGGATGGAATCACTGCATTAGTAAGAAACGATATTGGCTCAAATGATAAGGGTGTTGAAATAGTTTGGGTAGAGATAAGGAACAATAAAAGGAAAAAGTCACTGGTGCGCGTAGTCTATAGGCCCCCTAACAGTAGCAACTCTTGGTCGGAGCATAAACCATGAAATAGTGGGGGATTGTAATAAGGGAACAGCAATAATCATGGGTGATTTTAACCTCCATATTGATTGGACAAATCAAATTGGTCAGGGTAGCCTTGAGGAAAATTACATAGAGTGCGTAAGGGACGGGTTCCTTGAGCAGTATGTAACGGAATCAACGAGGTGGCAGGCTATTTTAGATCTGGTCCTGTGCAATGAGACAGGATTAACAAACAATCTCCTAGTAAATGATCCTCTTGGAATGAGTGATCATAGCATGATTGAGTTTCAAATTCAGGTGGAGGGTGAGAAAGTTGGATCTCTAATGAGCGTACTAAGCTTAAATAAAGGAGACTATGAAGGTATGAGGGCAGAGTTGGGTAAAGTGGACTGGGAAAATAGATTAAAGTGTAGGACGGTTGATGAACAGTGGTGTGCATTTAAGGAAATATTTCACAACTCTCAAGAAAAGTATATTCCAGTGAGGAGGAAAGGGTTTAAGAGAAATGATAGCCATTGGTGGCTAACTAGAAACATAGAAACATAGAAACATAGAAAATAGGTGCAGGAGAAGGCCATTTGGCCCTTCGAGCCTACACCACCATTCAATAAGATCATGGCTGATCATTCCCTCGGTACCCCTTTCCTGCTTTCTCTCCATATCCCTTGATCCCTTTAGCCGTAAGTGCCATATCTAACTTTCTCTTGAATATATCCAATGAACTGACATCAATAACTCTCTGCGGTAGAGAATTCCACAGGTTAACAACTCTCTGAGAGAAGAAGTTTCTCCTCATCTCAGTTCTAAATGGCCTACCCCTTATCCTAAGACTGTGTCCCTGGTTCTGGACTTCCCCAACATCGGGAACATTCTTCTCGCATCTAACCTGTCCAGTCCCGTCAGAATCTTATACGTTTCTATGAGATCCTCTCTCATCCTTCTAAGCTCCAGTGTATAAAGGCCCTGTTGATCCAGTCTCTCTTCATATGTCAGTCCAGCCATCCCTGGAATCAGTCTGGTGAACCTTCGCTGCATTCCCTCAATAGCATGAACGTTCTTCTTCAGATTAGGAGACCAAAACTGAACACAATATTCCAGGTAAGGTCTCACCAAGGCTCTGTACAACTGCAGTAAAACCTCCCTACTCCTATACTCAAATCCCCGAGCTATGAAGGCCAACATACCATTTGCCTTTTTCACCGCCTGCAGTACCTGTATGCCAACTTTCAATGATTGATGTACCATGACACCCAGGTCTCGTTACACCGCCCCTTTTCCTAATCTGCCGCAATTCAGATAATATTCTGCCTTCGTGTTTTTGCCACAAAAGTGGATAACCTCACATTTATCCACATTATACTGCACCTGCCATGCATTTGCCCACTCACCTTACCTGTCCAAGTCACCCTGCAGCATCTTAACGTCTTCCTCACGGCTCACACCGCCATCCAGTTTAGTGCCATCTGCAAACTTGGAGATATTACACTCAACTCCTTCATCCAAATCATTAATGTATATTGCAAAGAGCTGGGGTCCCAGCACTGAGCCCTGCGGCACTCCACTAGTCACGGCCTGCTATTCTGAAAAGGACCTGTTTATCCTGACTCTCTGCTTCCTGTCTGCTAACCAGTTCTCTATCCACATCAGTATATTACCCCCAATACCATGTGCTTTGATTTTGCACACCAATATCTTGTGTGGGAGCTTGTCAAAAGCCTTTTGCAAGTCCAAATACACTACATCCACTGGTTCTCCCTTGTCCACTCTGCTAGTTACATCCTCAAAAAATTCCAGAAGATTTGTCAAGCATGATTCCCCTTCATAAATCCATGCTGACTTGGACCGATCCTGAAACTGCTTTCCAAATGCGCTGCTATTTCGTCCTTAATGATTGATTCCAACATTTTCCCCACTACTGATGTCAAGCAAACCTGTCTATAATTACCTGATTTCTCTCTCCCTCCTTTTTTAAAAAGTGGTGTTACATTAGCTACCCTCCAGTCCATGGGAACTGATCCAAGTTGATAAACTGTTGGAAAATGATCACCGATGCATCCACTATTTCTAGGGCCACTTTCTTAAGTACTCTGGGATGCAGAATATCAGGCCCCGGGGATTGATTGGCCTTCAATTCCATCAATTTCCCTGACACAATTTCCCACCTAATAAGGATATCCTTCAGTTCCTCCTTCTCACGAGACCCTTGGTCCCCTAGTACATCCAGAAGGTTATTTGTGTCTTCCTTCGTGAAGACAGAACCAAATTTGTTCAATTGGTCTGCCATTTCTTTGTTCCCCATTATAAATTCACCTGAATCCGTCTGCAAGGGACCTATGTTTGTCTTCACTAATCTTTTTCTCTTCACGTATCTGTAGAAGCTTTTGCAGTCAGTTTTCTTGTTCCCGGCAAGCTTCCTCTCGTACTCCATTTTCCCCCTCTTAATTAATCCCTTAGTCCTCCTCTGCTGAATTCTAAATTTCTCCCAGTCCTCAGGTTTGCTGCTTTTTCTTGTCAAATTATATGCCTCTTCCTTGGATTTAACACTATACTTAATTTCCATTGTTAGCCATGGTTGAGCCACCTTCCCCGTTTTATTTTTACTCCAGACAGGGATGTACAATTGTTGAAGTTCATCCATGTGATCTTTAAATGTTTGCCATTGCCTATCCACCGTCAACCCTTTAAGTATCATTTGCCAGTCTATTCTAGCCAATTCACGCCTCATACCGTCAAAGTTACCTTTCCTTAAGTTCAGGACCCTAGTTTCTGAATTAACTGTGTCACTCTGCATCTTAATAAAGAATTCTACCATATTATGGTCACTCTTCCCCAAGGGGCCTCGCACAACAAGATTGCCAATTAGTCCCTTCTCATTACCCATCACCCAGTCTAGGATGGCCAGCTCTCTAGTTGGTTCCTCGACATATTGGTCTAGAAAATCATCCCTAGTACACTCCAGGAAATCCTCCTCCACCGCATTGCTACCAGTTTGGTTAGCCCAATCAATATGTAAATTAAAGTCGCCCATGATAACTGCTGTACCTTTATTGCACATATCCCTTATTTCTTGTTTGATGCTATCCCCAACCTCACTACTACTGTTTGCTGGTCTGTACACAACTCCACTAACGATTTCTGCTTTTTGGTATTCCACAGTTCCACCCATACCGATTCCACATCATCCAAGCTCATGTCCCTCCTTACTGTTGCATTAATTTCCTCTTTAACCAGCAACGCCACACCGCCTCCTTTTCCTCTCTGTCTATCCTTCCTAAATGTTGAATACCTCTGGATGTTGAGTTCCCAGCCTTCGTCACCCTGGAGCCATGTCTCTGTGATGCCAATTACATCATATCCGTTAACTGCTATCTGCACAGTTAATTTGACCACCTTATTCCGAATTCTCCTCGCATTGAGGCACAGAGCCTTCAGGCTTGTCTTTTTAACACACTTTGCCCCTTTATAATTTTGCTGTAATGTGGCCCTTCTTGTTTTTTGCCTTGGGTTTCTCTGCCCTCCACTTTTACTATTCTCCTTTCTATTTTTTGCTTCTGCCTCCATTTTATTTCCCTCTGTCTCCCTGCATCGGTTCCCATCCTCCTGCCATATTAGTTTAACTCCTCCCCAACAACACTAGCAAACACTCCCCCAAGGACATTGGTTCCAATCCTGCCCATGTGCAGACCATCCGGTTTGTACTGGTTTCACCTCCCCCAGAACCGGTTCCAATGTCCCAGGAATTTTAATCCCTCCCTTCTGCACCACTCCTCAAGCCATGTATTCATCTGAGCTATCCTGCGATTTCTACTCTGACTAGCACTTGGCACTGGTAGCATTCCTGAGATTACTACTTTTGAGGTCCTACTTTTTAATTTAGCTCCTAGCTCCCTAAATTCGTCTCATAGGACCTCATCCCGTTTTTTTACCTGTATCGTTGGTACCTATATGCACAACAACAACTGGCTGTTCACCCTCCCTGCCTATCTATTCCCCTTACAATCGAATCCCCTATCACTATAGCTCTCCCACTCTTTTTCCTGCCCTCCTGTGCAGCAGAGCCAGCCATGGTGCCATGAACTTGGCTGCTGCTGCTCTCCCTTAACGAGTCAATCTCCTCAACAGTACCCAAAGCGGTGTTTCTGTTTTGCAGAGGTGACCGCAGGCAACCTCTGCATTACCTTCCTTGCACTGCTCTTCCTGTTGGTCACCCATTCCCTATCTGGCTGTCTACCCTTTACCTGCGGTAAGACCAACTCACTAAATGTGCTATTCATGTCATTCTCAGCATTGTGGATGCTCCAGAGTGAATCCACCCGCAGCTCCAGTGCCACAATGCAGTCCGTCAAGATCTGCAGGCAGATACGCTACCTGCACACGTAGTCGTCAGGGACACTGGAAGCGTCCCTCACTTCCCACATAGTACAGGAGGAGCATAACATGAGTCCGAGCTCTCCTGCCATGATTTAACCCTGAGATTAACTTAATTTAGCAACAACTATGATGTATTTAGCACTCAAATCACTGACTCCACACAGTATGGTGTTGTAGTAACTGCTGTGACCTTCGTCCTTTATTGTGTAACTCCAGAGTGCCTCTCAGGTGTGGTGGGCAGCCTTTTATACTCTGTCTTGCAGGTACTTTCGGGTCTCCCACCACAGCGCCCCCTCTGGTGCACCATTGTAACTATAAATTAAATGTACCTGGACAATACATAACATCTCACTCGCCCTCCAGTTCGAAAAGCACATTGACGGAAACCTCGGCCTTGTTCGTCCTGGTTGATTTGTGAGTGTGAGTCCATGACCATACACTTCCCTCTCCCCCCCCCCATGTCGAGATTATGCTTGCGATCTGGTGCAAGCATGTGGTATTTGCAGTCCTTCCATGGGTGATGAAGTACACAAACATAACCTCCAATAGAAAGCAGGTACACATAGACAGTACATTTGTATGGTATATATGGATGCATTGAAGAGTTATATCTTCAGGTACACTGAACAGTTATTTAATCCCAGCTCCACTGGGTGAGGTATGGTGGCGGCATACTGCCCCTTTTTGCCCAAGATAATGGGCTGCGCTGAGACAGGGTATCGCAACTAGTGCGTTACCTCTGTTCTCAGAAAATAGTTGCCTTTGTGGCTCATCTGCAGCCGCTGAAACATTGCATGAATCACATTAAATCGGAAATCGCATTAATCCATTGGTCACGTTAGTCACAGATCCCTTAACCCTTTTACTTGTGCATTGTGATATTAACTCTTTTCACCAATCATATCAATCATTTTAATCACAGTAATCATTTTAGCATCAAAATATTAACTCTTGTCATAAATCACGTCATCATACAAATCATAGTAATCATTTTGACTCACTCTTGCCCTTACAAAAGTTTCTTTGTGGGGTCCGCCAATGGTGTAAGGCCCCTTTAAGACTCCCAGGTACATTTCCCTTTTAAGACGGCAGTTTTATTTTTCCACGAGGGCGCCACATTTTAGGTGCCCTGTTTGCCTTTCTCTGCAGAACTCTGCTGCCACGAGGCTCGCCACCACCTTGAGTTCGCTGTGCTGAAGCTGAAAACGTCCCTGTCCTTGATCACTCGTACCTCGGAGGTCTGCCTGTACTTGGAGAACACTTCTTCCAGGGCCTGCTTGTCTGTCTCGAAATTGAGACCGCCAATAAACAGCTTTCCTTCTTCGGACCCTTTTGCGAGGTTGGTTTGCTGGGTGGTTTCCCTGCTGGACTCTAACCTGCTGCTGCTGGAGATCGAGCACACTCCGATCGCACCCGGGAGCTGCAACGCACCGACCCCCGAACCGCTGCATCCTCCAGAGCACCCCACGCAGCTGACCTTTTTGCCCGGGAGTCGCTACACACACACATGTCCTCCAGAGCTGACCTCTGCCTGCGGGCCGACGGTGCCTACTGGAGCAGCCCGTCGAAGCCCTTCTTCCTTCTCCAGCTCGGTCGGCGCTGCTGCTTGTGAACATGGGGGACAGCGGTCTGTGGAGGAATGAAGTCTTCCCAGCTCCCACGGACCTTCCCCATCCATCTCCTGCCGAGTAGTGTCGGCCCATCGCCTGCAATGATCCACAAAGGTAAACTGTGCGTCTCGCCACCGTGAGATACCTGCACAGTCGCTCTGCCAAGAACACGTATCAGTTCCTTGCCGTGACCGGGACCTGCTTGGGTCGTGCAGCTAGGTTGATCCATAGTTTATTAAAAGTTTTCTTACTCATCAGCGACTGACCCAGTCCAGTGTCCACTTCTATACTCACTGGGACTCCGTTAATCTTGACTTCCATAATCACTGGGGCCGAATCATCGGTACACGTATACAGTCCAAACGCATCATCTTCTTCTACCTGGGGCTGGGATGCCCGTCGAGCCAAACCGCAATGCTCCTCGCTGGATAGCAGATCATCTACCATCTCCTCAGCCACACGGTGAGTCATGTTTCTTTTGTACATACGCTGAAGGTGGCCTTTCATGTGGCAGGTATTGCACGTATACTCTGCAAACCTGCACCGGTGAGCTCCATGGCTTCCTCTGCAGCGTCAGCATGGTGCTACTCGATTAGCCCCCCTCGGCGGACTCTGAGTTCTAGGACCCTGAGGTCCGTGCTCTCTGCCCTGGGCAGAGCCACATTCTGTAGTTTTGTCCGTGACGGGCGCTATCCTGTGGATAGTACGTGCTGGGTTTGAGACTGTGTGGATCATCTGCTTGGTGCTGCAAGTCGAGGTCATAAATGCTCGGCTGATGTTGATGGCTTGCTGCAGGCTGACTGTAGGTTCAGTAGATAGCAGCTTGTGAAGGAGACCCTCATGGCCAATCCCCATAACAAAAACGTCTCGCAACGCCTCGTCAAGGTGTGTGCCAAAATCGCACGACGCCGCAAGTCTCCTGATGTCTGCAGCATATTTGGTGACATCCTAGCCCTCAGATCTGCAGTGGTGGTAGAATTTGTGCCTGGCTGTGAGGATGCTCTCCTTCGGTTTCAGTTGGTCACGAATGAGTTCAATCAGCTGCTCATATGACTTGTCCTTGGTGCTCGCGGATGCCAGCAAATCCCTGACGAGACAGTAAACCTCATAGCCACAACTGGACAACAATATCGCCTTACACTTCTCTCTGTGCGTTCGTGTCCCCCGTCAGGTCATTTGCTATAAAGTAGTACTCGAGCCTTTCCGTAAAGGCCTCCCAGTCATTACCCACTGTAAAATCCTTTAGCGAGCCCAGAGTAGCCATGGTTACGTGAAGCTCGTCCGTGTCCTCGTCGCCAATTTGTGATGTATGTAGTACTCAAATCACTGACTCCACACAGTATGGTGTTGTAGTAACTGCTGTGACCTTAGTCCTTTATTGTGTAATCCAGAGTGCCCCTCAGGTGTGGTGGGCAGCCTTTTATACTCTGTCTCGCAGGTACTTTCGGGTCTCCCACCACAGCACCCCCTGTGGCGCACCATTGTAACTATACATTAAATTTACCTGGACAATACATAACAACAACAATGCTAAAAGACTACTTACTGATAAAGAAAAAGAAAAAGAAAAAATACTTATCAATCACCAGCCATTCACTTACTCCCTTGGCTGTGATGTCACCTTTCAATTTCTTTCTACTCCTTTTCTGCCTCCCTGCTGCAGCTGCACCAGCTCGTCTCCTTGAACTCCCTGCTGCCTCCCCGACTCGACACTGGACTTTTGTAGGCCTCTCCGATGCTGCTCCGTCTCCTTGAACTCCCTGCTGCCTCCCCGACTCGACACTGGACTTTTGTAGGCCTCCCCGATGCTGCTCTACCTCCTTGAACTCCCCGCAGCCTCCCCGACTCAACGCTGGCCTTTTGTAGGCCTTTCCGATGCTGCTCCACCTCCTTGAACTCCCCGCTGCCTCCCCAACTCGACGCTGGCCTTTTGTAGGCCTTTCCGATGCTGCTCCACCTCCTTGAACTCCCCGCTGCCTCCCCAACTCGACGCTGGCCTTTTGTAGGCCTCTCCGATGCTGCTCCGCCTCCTCAAAATTCTCCTCGACTAAAGAAATAATGGACGGTATCCAATTAAAAAAAATGGCTTACAAAGTGGCCAAAACTAGTGGGAGGACAGAAGACTGGGAAGCTTTTAAAAGCCAGCAAAGAACTAAAAATATGATTAAGAAAGGGAAGATAGACTATGAAAGTAAACTAGCACAAAATATAAAAACAGAGAGCAAGAGTTTCTATAGGTATATAAAAAGGAAAAGAGTGGCTAAGGTAAATATTGGTCCCTTAGAGGATGAATCTGGGGAATTAGTAATGGGGAAGATTAATGGAGATGACAGAAACTCTGAACAAATATTTTGTATCAGTCTTTATGGTAGAGGGCACTAACAATATTCCGACAGTGGATAGTCTAGGGACTATAGCGGGGGAGGAACTTAACACAATCACAATCACTAAGGAAGTGGTACTCAGTAAGATAATGGGACTAAAGGCAGACAAATCCCCTGGACCTGATGGCTTACATTCTAGGGTCTTAAGAGAAGTAGCGGCAGGGATAGTGGATGCATTGGTTGTAATTTATCAAAATTGCATGGATTCTGGGGAGGTCCCAGCAGATTGGAAAACTGCAAATGTGATGCCCCAATTTAAAAAAGGAGGCAGACAAAAAGCAGGAAACTATAGACCAGTTAGCCTAACATCTGTGGTTGGGAAAATGTTGGAGTCCATTATTAAAGAAGCAGTAGCAGGACATTTGGAAAAGCAAAATTCGGTCAGGCAGAGTCAGCATGGATTTATGAGGGGGAAGTCATGGTTGACAAATTTTCTGGAGTTCTTTGAGGATGTAACAAACAGGGTGGATAAAGGGAAACCAGTGGATGTGGTGTATTTGGACTTCCAGAAGGCATTTGACAAGGTGCCACATGAAAGATTACTGCACAAGATAGAAGTTCACGGGATTGGGGGTAATATATTAGCATGGATAGAGGATTGGCTAGCTGACAGAAAACAGAGAATAGGGATAAATGGTTCATTCTCTGGTTGGCAACCAGTAACTAGTGGGGTGCCGCAGGGATCAGTGCTGGGACCCCAATTATTTACAATCTATATTAACGACGTGGAAGAAGTGACTGAGTGTAATATAGCCAAGTTTGCTGACGATACAAAGATGAGAGGAAAAGCAATGTGTGAGGAGGACACACAAAATCTGCAAAAGGACATAGACAGGCTAAGTGAGTGGGCAAAAATTTGGCAGATGGAGTATAATGTTGGAAAGTGTGAGGTCATGCACTTTGGCAGAAAAAAATCAAAGAGCAAGTTATTATTTAAATGGAGAAAGTTTGCAAAGTGCCGCAGTACAGCGGGACCTGGGGGTACTTGTGCATGAAACACAAAAGGATAGTATGCAGGTACAGCAAGTGATCAGGAAGACCAATCGTATCTTGGCCTTTATTGCAAAGAGGATGGACTATAAAAGCAAGGAAGTCTTGCTACAGCTATATAAGGTATTGGTGAGGCCACACCTGGAATACTGCGTGCAGTTTTGGTTTCCATATGTATGAAAGGACATACTTGCTTTGGAGGTAGTTCAGAGAAGGTTCACTAGGTTGATTCAGGGGATGAGGGGGTTGACATATGAGGAAAGGTTGAGTAGGTTGGGCCTCTACTCATTGGAATTCAGAAGAATAAGATGTGATCTTATCGAAACGTATAAGATTATGAGGGGGCTTGATGTGTTTGATGCAGAGAGGATGTTTCCACTGATGAGGGAAATTAGAACTAGAGGGCGTGATAGAATAAGGGGCCGCCCATTTAAAACAGAGATGAGGAGACATTTCTTCTCTCAGAGGTTTGTAAATCTGTGGCATTTGCTGCCTCAGAGAGCTGTGGAAGCTGGGACATTAAATAAATTTAAGACAGAAATAGACAGTTTCTTAAATGATAAGGGGATAAGGGGTTATGGGGAGCAGGCGGGGAAGTGGAGCTGAATCCATGATCAGATCAGCCATAATCTTATTGAATGGCGGAGCAGGCTCGAGGGGCCGTATGGCCTACTCTGTTCTTATTTCTTATGTTCTTATGCTTGAACTATATAAACCACTAGTTATACCACAGCTAGAGTACTGCATGCAGTTCTGGTCACCACATTACAGGAAAGATGTGAGCACACTCAAGAGGGGACAAAGCAGATTTACAAGGATGTTGCCAGGATTAGAGAATTTTTGCTATGAGGAAAGTTTGGATAGACTGGGGTTGTTTTCTTTGAACAGAGGAGGCTTAGGGGAGACTTAATTGAGGTGTATAAAATTTTGAGTGGTCTAGATAGAGTGGTTAGGAAAGAACTATTTCCCTTGGCAGAGAGGTCAGGAACCAGGAGGCATAGGTTTAGGGTAATTGGTCGAAGGATTAGAGGGGATTTGAGGAGAAATGTTTTTACCCAGAGGGCTCAGGGGGTCTGGAACTCACTGCCTGAAAGGGTGGTAGAGACAGAAACCCTTAACACATTTAAAAAGTACTTAGGTATGCATTAAAGTGCTGTAATCTGCAGGGCTACGGGCCAAGAGCTGGGAATTAGGATTAGGCGGGATAGCTCTTTTTCAACTAGCGCAGGTAATGGGCCGAATGGCCTCCTTCTGTGCCGTACATTTCTATGATCAGCTGCAAAATTTACAAAGGTCAGCTGAAGATCATGTAATGCGAATACCGTACCCTACACAAACTCCATTCCGTATTAATACTGGTGGTCTATGACTAGAATAGCACCCCCCTACACATATTCTGGTCAATTATCTGCATTCAGCCATTCTAGCCAGCAAATCAGGAGGCTAGTAGTACCATAACTAGGCTTGCAATCCTTGAAGACTCAGCTAAGTCCTTGGGCTTTCCCATGGAAGGGCAAGGGCCTTCACAAAAAGCAGGCCAGTAGAACTCTGATGGCATAGTCCTTTTCCTCCCCCATAGCCCAGTGCAGCCTTACCCACAACAAGAGGAGTCTGAAGCACATGTCAGACATATGTCAATCAAAACAAGTGTTGTTTGGTCTCCACCTGGAACTGGCGAAATAGCTTGCTTTTCATCCTTGGAGGCTCACTCAACACCAATTCCATCACTTTCAAAACAGCATCCCACCAACTGACTATGAAGGGCCGCAATCCTAACTCTCATAGCCACTAGCATCCAGGATCATTTTCTCCCCAAATCCCAGGTGTAACCAATCCTCAGAAACCAAGACCAAACAAACGTTCTCAACCTCTTGATCTACATTGCTCCGTGCAAGTTCAATATCCTAAAAATAATTGGGTGTAGCAATGAATTCCTCCATAAGGGTTGTACAATCAAAATGTGCAATGCATCATAAAGTATCTTTTTGTAAAATATACACTTTTGAGAAGTCAGTAAAAAGTAACAAGGAGAAGCGCGAGCCTTACATTAAGTCACCCATTCTGCCACTTGGAATATAATTGAAAATAGATTCCATAAGCATAAAGTGTAGGTATTATGCTCCCAAGAGCCCATTCCACTCACAAAGCAAGTGACTTGTAGATGCAAACCTTGCATGTAGATCAGATAGCAGTGATGATTCACGTCATTCACTACTTACTAATCAACCAGTTCCTAGTCAACACATCTTGGAAAGTAAATAAAGTTAAAGCACCAGCAATCAACAAACAATGGATATCCTAGGTGAACAGATGTGGGTGGTGCCTGGGAAATGCCTTGTGACATCTCATGACTGTACACAACCATTGTAAGAATTTGTTGTAAATGCAAAGTAGTGAGACGCTAAGGTGCCTAAATAACAACATGGGTTGGTCAGGATTCATCACAGAGCTTATTTGCAACAAAAATACTGATTATCAATGTTTACAAAGTTGTTCGCTCTCTTGTGCTTTTCTCATTTCCTTTGCTGATCAGGACCAGAATGCCATATTTACAGTTGGCACCATTCACTTAGGAATGAGCAAGATTAGTTTAAGTTACTTGAAACGTTGCATTGATATAAATAATTCTGTATTCAAAGCTTTCAGTGGAACAAAGCAGCCATATTTGTTTCCCATAAAGCCGATGATATTTAAAGAGCAATCCATTCATTTTAGCAACATGTCTTACTTGATCGAGTATTATTCATTAACAGAACATTAACCTTTCCATTACAGTGTTCCTTAAGTGAAAAATAACAAAATAGGAACATTACTGGGGGGTGGGTGGGCTGCTGGTGGTGGGAGATTAGCTTTTAAACAAAGACTTTCTCACCAGGCTTGAAAGATTTATGATCTAAGCTGACTGGTTGAAGAATTTTTGGTTTGTAAATCTGAGAAGAGCAGTATAGTTTTGTGAAAGAGCACTGTATCTGTTTGGGGGAAGCAGAGTGACTCGTTTAACACAACGTAATGGTATACTTTCAATATGCAGCACCACCTTGTTTGGAGGGACAAAAAAATATATAATTCTCAGCGTAGAACTTTTGTGATCATTCATTTTATACCCAGGAAGACAAAGAATTGCAAACACATTTCTGTAATGTGTTTTTGGATGATTTTTTTTTCCAGAGGCACCTCTTAAGTACCGATGTCTGTGAAATACAGTCATTTGTAGGAAATATAGTTACCTTTTATATAGTCATGAAGACACAATGATGTAGACCGAAGACTGTTCAGTAGCTGCGGGCAATATTGTTCTGTGATTAAGCAGTGGGTGGAATGAAAATAAAATGACAGTGAGAGGGATGAGGTCAATATATCTTCTATGTTTTCCCACTTTCTCTCCGGAGACAAGTGACAGAGCAATAGCAGTTGAAATACCTCCCAGCTTAATTAATGACAAAATTTACTCAAATCAACCACAGTTGTATAGACCAGCATTTTGCACACAAGTCTTCCTTCTGACCCAGTTCTTTTCCAGTACTGATATAACTCTTTTAATTCTGGCTATAGCCACTATATCCTGGACTAATTTGCTGCATAGTACAGAGCTCTCCGTATATAGGTAGCCCACAATGAGACCAATGGCCTTGTCAGAATACTTGTCAATACTTCCTGCTGTGGCAGCCTTGAAATCTGATAACTATTTTGCCAAGACATATTCTGCTGGGATCAGGTTTTCCATCAAACTGCAGATAAAATAAGCCAATTGAAAAATCTTTTACTGCAGCCCACTTAATCATTCATTCCAATCCAATCCAGCAAAAGTGATGAGATTTACAACATATGCCACTGTCAGTAGGTGAAATCTGGCAGTGGGTTGATCATATTCGGCATTCTGAGGATTAAAATTAAATATCTGGAGAATACTTCACACTTGGAAAGGATTGCTGGTATTAGGCTTAGAAAGAAGAGAATTAAAAATATACAGGGCTGTGGGGAAAGAGCAGGGGAGTGGGACTAATTGGATAGCTCTGCCAAAGAGTCGGCACAGGCACAATCGGCTGGGTGGCCTCTTTCTGTGCTCTATCATGCTATGATTCTATAAAAAGCCCATTCATCCCATAAGGCCAGCTCCTTCTAGAGACCATGTCTAACCTACCCCACCCATCCCATTTCCCAAAGAAAGCCATACCTGGACAAACCCAAAACAAAGCTCCATAATATTCATCCAATATTCAACCCTAACCTTCCCACAGATGATTCTGCCTCTACGCTCCTTCTATACCTATATAGACTTGGCTTATATTCCTTAGCGTATAGAAGAATGAGAGGTGATCTCATTGACATGTATCAAATTCTTCAGGGCTTGACAGGTTAAATGCTGAGAGGATGATTCCCTTGGCTGGGGAGTCTAGAGCTAGGAGTCACAGTGGCAGAACAAGGGATCAACCATTTAGGACTGAGATGAGGAGAAATTTCTTCACTCAGAGGGTTGTGAATCTCTGGAATTCTCCACCCCAGAGGGCTGTGGATGCTCAGTCATTGAGTATATTGAAGACAGAGATCAATAGATTGTTGGATACTAATGGAACCAAGGGATATGGGGATAGAGCAGGAAGGTGGAGCTGAGGTAGAAGATCTTATAAATGGTGCAACAGGCTAGAAACGGCCGTATAGGAACAGCTGAATTAGGATGTATATAGCGCCTTTCATGACCACTGGACGTCTCAAAGCCATTTGGAGTGTAGTCACTGTTGTAATGTGGGAAACGTGACAGCCAATTTGTACACAGCAAAGCCCCACAAACAGCAATGTTTTTGTTTTGTTGATTGAGGGATAAATATTGGCCAGGACATTGGGGATAATTCCCCTGCTCTTTTTCAAAATAGTGCCATGGGATCTTTTACGGCCACCTGAGAGGGCAGACAGGGCCTCAATTTAACATCTCATCCAAAGACGGTGTTAGCCTAGATTTATGTGCTCAAGTTCCTGGAGTAGGAGCAGGAGTAGGCCATACAGCCCCTCGAGCCTGCTCCCTACTCTCTGTTTTCTGTCTGTTAACAAATCTTCTCTTCATACTAATATGTTATCCCCAACCCATTAGCCCTAATCTTACTTAGCAACCTTTTATGTGGCACCTTATCGAATGTCTTTTGGAAATCCAAATATACTATATTCATTGGTTCCCCTTTATCTACCCTGCTACTTGCATCCTCAAAAAACTCGATTAAATTTGTCAAACACGATTTTCCTTTCATAAAATTATGTTGACTCCGCTTAATCGTATGTTACTTTTGCTCTCGAACAGAACTTTCCAAACATGGTGTCGAACTTAGACTCATTCTAGGCTGAGCCTGAGGAGAGTTTTCCTCCAAGGACAGCCCTTTATTTACATTTATACTCTCTATAACTTCAGACTGTTTGTCTGCCTGATTCGGACTCAGACTTAAATTCTGACTTTCTCTTGGACTTGTTTCCAGTACATTTGATGTAGAATTTGCTGTTGGTACTCTACTTGTAACAAGACTATCTGATGAGTCAGAAATAATCAAATCATTCCAACCTTCAACTCCTTCCACATCTGTAGGTAAAATATGATCAATGTGAACAAACCTAACCTGTCCATGATCAAATATCTTGACCAAATATGTGCGACAACCACATATCTTCACCACTCTTCCTGGTAACCACTTCAACCATTTATGGTGATGGTTCTTCACTCTCACCTTCTGATTTAATTTCACACTCCTCTCTTTTACTCTACCTCAATTATGATTTTCCTTCTGTCTTAATTGTTTCTCTTCTACTGACTGTGCCAAATTTGGCTTTAGCAATGAGAACCTAGTTCGTGGCTGTTGTTTGAGAAACAATTCCGCTGGTGTTCTACCAGTAGTTGTATGAGGAGTATTACAATAAGTAATTAGAAAATTAGCCAATTTGCGGTCCAACAGCAACTATCATTTCTTTGGATTTGGATCCAACATTTGTTTGATGAGGGCACATTTTACAATCGTACTATGCGCTCTGCTACACCATTTGAAGCAGGGTGGTACGGTGGAACCTTATTATGTTTCACACCATATTGGCTCGTGAACTGTGTTAATGCTTCTGAACAAAATTGTGGCCTATTAAGAGACACAATTTCTTCTGGGATGCCATATGAAGAAAATAATCTTTGCAAATTGTCTAATGTTTTACTTGTTACTTTCCACATCGGAAATACCTCTACCCACTTTGAATGGCTATCAATCACAATGAGCAATTGCTGTCCTTCTAGCTCAGCAAAATCTATATGTAACTTTTGCCATACCCTGAGAGGCCATTTCCATGTCTGTAATGGTACTGATGGTGGTTTCTTGCTTACCGATTGACATGTTGCACACTGACTAACGATGTACTTCATATATTTATCTAGACCTGGCCATCATAAGTAATTGCGTGCAAAACTCTTAGTCAGGCACCTTCCTAGGTGCTGGTCATGAAGATCTCTTAATAATTTGGACACAAATTTATTTGGTATAACCACTCTTACACCCCGCATGATACAATCTTTATCCACTGAGAATTCATTCCTACGAACGAAGTATGGATGAATATCTTTGTCTATTACCTGGTTTGGCCAGCCATTTGCAATATAATCATACACCTTTGATATCACTAGGTTATGTTTGGCTGCTCTACCAATCTCTTCAGCTGTGACTGGCAGTTCATCAATGTATGAAAAATAGAACATTTCTTCCCTATTGGGATGGGGAAGGCAACCTGGACATAGCATCAGTATTACTGTGATCAGCTGATTGTCTGTACTCAATGTCATACGAATATGCTGACAAAATCAAAGCCCATCTCTGCATTCGGGCTGCAGCTAAGATTGGAGCTGGGGACTTTGGATGGAGGATTGCTGTCAGGGATTTATGGTCCATAACATGGTAAATTTAGTATTTGTGGAAGTTCTTGATCCCAAAAATTAATGCCAAAGCTTCCCTTTCAACTTGTGCATAATTATGCTCACTGGCACTGAGTGCGTGAAACAAAAGAAATTGGTTTCTCCTCCCCACTATGTAGTACATGAGCGATCACTGCCCCAACTCCATATGGAGCGTGTCACATGCTAGCTTGATATCCTTCGATATGTCATAGTGAACTAACATGATGCTCTCTACCACCTGGCTTTTACACTCCTTGAATGTTGTATCACATTCTTCTGACCACTTCCAATGGACCTGTTTTTTCAATAGTTCATTCAGTGGATGTAACACTGTAGCCAAATTTGGTAGGAACTTCCCATAATAGTTCAAAAGACCCAACAATTATCGAAGTTCAATGACATTCTTGGGAGTGGGTGCATTTCTAATTGCATCCAGCTTTCCCTTGGTTGGACATAAACCATCTTTCTTTACTCTGTGCCCTAAGTATTCCACGGAGTTTTGAAATAACCCACATTTGCGAGCAGTCACTTGTACTTTGTGCTTCTCTAGCCATTTGAGGACTTCATTCAATATATTATTATGGATTTTCCTGTTTGATGTTGAAATTAGTATGTCATCTACCCCTTCAATACCTTGCAAAATCTGGTCGTCACCCTTTGGAATATGGCGGGGGCAGAAGACACTCCAAATGGTAGCCTATTAAATTGATATAGGCCTAGATGATTTTTTATAATCAAGCGTGACTTGGACTCCTCATCTAGTTCAAGTTGTAAGTAGGCATTTGTGAGATCCAACTTTGAGAAGATCTGACCACCTGTCAGCGTTGTGAACAAATCTTCTACATTTGGCAATGTATTGGGGAGATTACCCTCTAGAACTTGGTTATGGTTACATTATAATCACCACACCACCTTACCTTTTCATCGGACTTAGGTACAACAACAATGAGTGTCGCCCAATTATATAGATCTATCTTAGAGATAATGTTCTCAGCCTCGATTCTTATTAGTCTTGCTCAACTCTCTCCTTGAGTGCATATGGTACGGGACGTGGTTTGCAGTAAACTGCTCTAGCGTCCTTCTGTACCCTGACAGTCGCCTTGAAGCCTTGGATCAGACTGCCTGTTTCGCAGAACACCTTTAGATACTTCTTGATGACATCATCCTTCAATGCAAATCTCGTTTCAACATGAAAAATCTCATTCCAATCCAGCTTTAGTGATCCCAACCAATTTCTACCTTTTAAGGCAGGCTTTTCTCCTGCCACTATTAAGAGAGGCAAGCTCTAAAAGTGATCCTTCTTTTTCACCGGTACGAAGATACGTCCTACCACAGGAATGTTCTCTCCTGAGTAGCCTCGCAGCTCTATCTTCGAATTTTCCAGTGGAAAATCACTCAACTTTTCTAGATATAGCGATTCTGATACTACGCCAGTGTTGATTTCCATAGGTTTCCTGGTTGCTGCAACATCTACTTGGATAATGATACTTTTCGAGTCGCTGTTAGATATCCTCGTGCTCCTGATGACATGTATCTCTTCGTCCTGTTGCTTTACTTCCATGCTATGTAGTTTCTGGGGATTTCTACTTATAGCCTTGAAAGTTGGTTTACTCATCAGTCGGCATGCCTTCGCAAAATGCCCAGCTATCTTGCAGAAGAAACACTCTGTCTTCGCATATGGACAACTTTGAGCGATGTGTTGTCCCAGGCACCGATAGCACAACTTGAATGCTCTGTTACCTTGGCCAGATGCTGAGGACTCGGGGCCTAACTGCCTTTTTCTTTTAACCTGCAGGCGATTCACCTTGGTTGTCTGACGACTGGAAATGGTATGAAATTCTCGGGAATATTGGTTGGCCATATCCATTGACATAGCTGTCTGACAAACTAAATCAAAAGTCAAGTTAGGGGTTGTCAATAACCTCCTTCTGATTGCTTCATTTTTATCCCACAAATAAAGCAGTCATGCAATGCTCGGTCCTGAAACTTTCCAAAATGAAAGTGAAAAGATAGCTTCTTTAATGCTAGAATGTACTCACTGATACTCTTGTCAGTTAATTGATTTTGTATTCCAAAATGATAACTTTCAGTAATTTCCAAGGGCTCAGGACTGCAGTGCTGTTCTAACTTGCTTAGAATCTCTGTAAGTGATGGTGGCCTTTGGCTTGACGGGAGAAAGCACATTTTTCAGGGTTTCATACACCTCGGGGCCTGCTTCAGTCAGCAAAATAGCCCATTTTCTTTCTAAAACCGGTTACGTTTTTCATTGTCGAGGACTTCGATAATACTATTTGCAGTGAAAAACATTTCTAGCCGCTCCACATATGCTCCGAAAGTTTCTCGGTTGCACTGAAACTCACCCAATCGCCCTATTAGTACCATAGGCACGACCACCTGGACTGTTCACTTCAGCCAAGTGTGCTTCTAACTTACCCTGGATTTTTAGCTGTGCTGCAAAATGAAGGACCTCTCCAAGTCTCTCTGTTAGTTGCCTGGAGCATCCATCAACAAAAATTTCAGCTGAGATAACTCGAAATCCGATCCTACATCACCATTGTGTATATTCTCTATGACATCACAAACACACAGATAACAGGCGGGCTCTAAACACAAGAACTTGTCAGGTGACCTGTCACCTGATGCCTTTATTTTATTTACAGCAATGGCTGCATTACCACAGTAGTCCACTAGGTTGAACAGTAGTCCACTAGATGGAGCTATGGGCCCAAGTTTCCACATGATTTGCGCCTGATTTTTAGGAGCAACTGGTGGAGAACGGACTATCTTAGAAATCGCAATTCTCCACATTTTTTTTTCTGCAGTTCTAGTCAGGTAGAACAGTTCTACTTTGGAACAGAATTTTTTCTTCGAAAGGGGGCGTGTCCGGCCACTGACGCCTGATTTCAAAGTTTCCACAGTGAAAACGTACTCCAAACTAAGTTAGAATGGAGCAAGTGAAGATTTTTGTAGAACTGAAAAAACCTGTTCTACACATTAAAAAATCAGGCGCAGGTTACAAATTGGGCGTCCAGAACGAGGTGGGGGGGGGGAGGGGGGGGAAGGGAACTCATTAAATTCTACAATAAATTCTTATTTATACTTCTACAAATATTATACAAATAAATCCAACCTGAATAAACATTTATAAGCAAAGAAAAGATTAAATAAACCATCTTCCTACCTGTGTGAAAGTGCTTCAGCCACGGAGAATTCTGCAGCCGTTCGTTGCTGCTGAGCGGGAGCGGGGAGGGAGGAGGAGGAGACAGCCGTTCGTTGCTGCTGAGCGGGAGGGGGGAGAGGAGACAGCCGTCCGTTGCCGCTGTGCGGGAGGGGGGAGAGGAGACAGCCGTCCGTTGCCGCTGTGCGGGAGGGGGGGGAGGAGGAGGAGACAGCCGTTCGTTGCCGCTGAGCGGGAGGGGGGAGAGGAGACAGCCGTCCGTTGCCGCTGTGCGGGAGGGGGGAGAGGAGACAGCCGTCCGTTGCCGCTGTGCGGGAGGGGGGGGAGGAGGAGGAGACAGCCGTTCGTTGCTGCTGAGCGGGAGGGGCGGGGGGGAGAAAGCCGTTCGTTGCCGCTGAGCGGGAGCGGGGAGGGAGGAGAAAGCCGTTCATTGCCGCTGTGCGGGAGGGGGGGGAGAAAGCCATTCGTTGCCGCTGAGCGGGAAGGGGGGGAGGAGGAGGAGACAGCCGTTCGTTGCCGCTGAGCGGGAAGGGGGGGAGGAGGAGGAGACAGCCGTTCGTTGCCGCTGTGCGGGAGGGGGGGAGGAGGAGGAGACAGCCGTTCGTTGCCGCTGTGTGGGAGGGGACGGTGGAGGAAGAGACAGCCGTTCGTTGCTGCTGAGCAGGAGGGGGGGGGGGAAGGAAACAGCCATTCGTTCCCGGAGGGCGGGGCGAAGGAGACAGTTGCAAGAAGCCTCAGTGCTGATGGCAATGTGCTTTTATTAAAAAATGTTCAAAAATTAAACAGCTACAAAGAACTACAAAAATGGGCGAGTGCCAATGTTTCCTTCACACTGAGCATGCGCGAACGCTCCAACGCGCACGCCCAGCGATGCTGGCAGGAAAAAAACTAATTTAAATCGTACCCGCCCCCTCCCACTTACAAAATCGGCGCGAGTGTAGGTTCCGCTCCCCTGGGCACCGCGCCAGGCAGACAAGGAGCTGCAGGGCGCTCGAGAATAGAGCGGTTTTTTTTAGGCGCCGTTTTAGGTGCGAAAAACGGGCGCCCAGCTCGGAGGGCGCCCGTTTTTTTTCGTGTGGAAACTTGGGCCCTATATATTATAGGGCTCACGATGTAAATAGACACTTCAGTGTAATACTGAGGTGGTAGGAGGCACCATCTAACAGATAAAAAACAGCCTAGTCAAGTGGATATAAAAGATCCATTGGCACTAATCTGGTATCTCCTTCTGTGGCTCGGTGTCAAATTTTTTTTTTGTTGATATCACTCTTGTTAAGCATCTTAGTGTATTTTGCTATGTTAAAGGTGCTATATAAATACAAGCTATTGTGATTGTTGTTGTTCAAAGTAGAGTGAATAGTATATCTTGGTCAACATTCATCCCTAAATCAAAACAGATTAAATAATCACATCCAGTTCATATCCCTTCTCCACCTTTGCTAATGGACGCATTTTCACTGTGCACAAATGTTAGCTTTTTTCTGTTACAATGTACATTATCTCATATTAATCAGCATTGAAATTCCTGTCATTCCATCTTAGCCTATCTGTTTAATTAGTCTCGATCTTTTTGCATATTGTTTGCGGTCTTTTTCTATATCTTCTAACATTCTCTCTTCCAAGTTATTTACACATATCCTGAAAACAAGAAAATAAGAAATAGGAGCAGGAGTAGGGCCCTTAGAGTCTGCTCCGCCATTGAATAAGATCATGGCTGATCATTGAACTCAACTCCACTTTCCTGCCCGATCTCCATATCCCTTGATTCCCCTAGATTCCAAAAATCTATCTATCTCAGCCTTGAATATACGCAGACCCGGCATCAACAGCCCTCTGGGGCAGAGAATTCCAAAGATTCACAACCCTCTGAGCGAAGAAATTCCGCCTCATCTCAGTCCTAAATGGCCGACCCCTTATCCTGAGACCGTGTCCCCTCGCTTCAGACATTCCAGCCAGGGGAAACAACCTCTCAGCATCTACCTTAAACAGAAGGAAATGCACGGAGGATCTCTGTGGAACTCTAGTTGACCCTATAGGGGTTACTTGATATTAATCACGAATGGAAAACCTGGCTCATTTTTTCTTCCGTTACTCGAGGTCGAGTACTCGTACTGCTGCCCCAACTGAAATCAGCTAACTCGGCACTGAGCTGCATGGCTCATATAATCACTGCTGAACTGCTGAGGAGAATCACTGAGGCAGCTAGCCAATTTGCCACTTATTCATAGAATCACATAGAATTTACAGTATAGAAACAGGCCATTCAGCCCAACTGGCTAAGCTGGTGTTTATGCTCCACACAAGTCCCCTCCTACCCTGCTTCATCTCACCCGATCAGCATAACCTTCTATCCCTTTCTCCCTTATATACTTATTTAGCTTCCCTTTAAAGGCATCTATGCTATTCATCTCAACGACTCCCTGTGGTAGCGAGTTCCACATTCTCACCACAGTCTGGGTAAAGACATTTCTCTTGAATTCCCTATTCAATTTATTAGTGACTACCTTATATTGATGGCCTCTACTTCTGGGCTCCCCACAAGTGTAAATATCCTTTCTACATCTACACTGTCAAACCCCTTCAATATTTTAACGACCTCTATCGGGTCACCGCTTACCCTTCATTTTTCTAGAGAAAAGAGCCCCTGCTTGTTCAGTCTCTCCTGATTGTTATAACCTCTCAGTTCTGGTATCACCTTTGCAAATCCTTTTTGCACCATCTCTGGTGCCTCTTATATCATTTTTGTAATACGGAGACCAGAGCTGTGCACAATACTCCATGTGGCCCACCCAAGGTCCTGTACAAGTTTCACCTAACTTTCCTGCTTTTCAATTCGATTTCTCGAGGTTTAGCCCTCCTCCCCCGATGTACCCCCCACACACTTTTAAAGTATCAAATATGAAACATTCCCTTTGAAACCTTCAGCGGATCAATGAGATTAATTTAACACATTAAAATTCATGCTTGAACCCAGGAGCTTCCTGGCCTGTGTGAGCTTGGTAACAACCCCGGGCAGTGCATATCTCTGATGAGCAGTCAGGGGAATTGGAGAGGATGTTGTAAAAAAAGATGGAGTGAGCAAAATGTTAGGAGCAGACAATTGATTCTTATT
Organism: Pristiophorus japonicus; assembly: GCF_044704955.1. Taxonomy (NCBI): domain Eukaryota; kingdom Metazoa; phylum Chordata; class Chondrichthyes; family Pristiophoridae; genus Pristiophorus; species Pristiophorus japonicus. Next base: position 240,535,959 of record NC_091977.1, on the reverse strand, counting down.
GCCAATGAAAATCAAAGTTGCTGCTTTGAAAAGCTGTTGCTTTAATCAGCTTTTAAGTCAGACTAGAGTGAGTTTACAGCTTTCTCTGAAATACAATGGCAAATTACCATTTAAATAAAGATCAGTTCAAGGTTAGACCTTATCCGCATGTAGTGCCTGTCCATTATTAATATTGGGGCATTCTCATACTGAGAGTGACAATGTGCACTGTCAGCAGCAGAGAAATGAAAAGGTTGCTGCTCAAAAGCAAGTATAGCTGACATTTCAGTTTTTATTTAAGTCTTGGTTAGAAGAGTGCTGACTATTAGAAGCTAGTATCTTGTAGCGCTGTGCCTCCGAAGTGCTATCCAGCTTTATAAGTTACGGTAATTCTCTTTGTAATACAAAGGATATTTCCATCAATAATGTTGCATGATATACTTTTATGTAGTGTTTCTTTGTGCACTGCTGTGACCCGTTTGTGCATCTCCCATGTGTGACCACCACATTCTTTTCACCATTTCAATGCGTTGCGCACATCTGAGAGATCTGATAAGGAAAGAGGAGGCTAAATAGCACCGGGCCAGAAAACGGGCGTGGGTATCGCGATGCGGGATCAGCCCGTGCCCATTGATGCGAGTAGCACACCAACTTTGTGTTGCCTGCTCATTTAAATGATTTTAGCATGCAGGCAGTTTGTGGTGAGACTGCTAACATGTAAATAGTTGATGATCCCTTTGAATAGCGTTGTTGGTGGGGCAGGTCCTTCCTGCTGCTGAATGTGTGTTCACCTGTACATGCTTAAGAGAGGGCATTAGCTGGAGCATTGAGCTCCAAAATGGCAATGCTGGCTTCAAATCAGCTTTACATTCTGACTGACGTCATGATCTGCCTGCTCATAGAGTCATAGACATTTGCAGCACGCAAGGAGGTCATTTTGGCCCATTGTGTCTGTGTTGGCTGAAAAAGCTATTCAGCGCAATACCACTTTTCAGCTCTTAGAAACATAGAAACATAGAAAATAGGTGCAGGAGTAGGCCATTCGGCCCTTCGAGCCTGCACCGCTATTAATAAGATCATGGCTGATCATTCCTTCAGTACCCCGTTCCTGCTTTCTCTCCATACCACTTGATCCCCTTAACCGTAAGGGCCATATCTAACTCCCTCTTGAATATATCCAATGAACTGGCATCAACAACTCTCTGCGGCAGGGAATTTCACAGGTTAACAACTCTCTGAGTGAAGAAGTTTCTCCTCATCTCAGTCCTAAATGGCCTACCCCTTATCCTAAGACTATGTCCCTTGGTTCTGGACATCCCCAACATCGAGAACATTCTTCCAGCATCTAACCTGTTCAGTCCCGTCAGAATCTTATGTTTCTATGAGATCCCCTCTCATCCTTCTAAACGCCAGTGAATAAAGGCCCAGTTGATCCATTCTCTCCTGATATGACAGCCCAGCCATCCCTGGAATCAGTCTGATGAACCTACGCTGCACTCCCTCAATAGCAAGAACATCCTTCCTCAGACTAGGAGACTAAAACTGAACACAATATTCCAGGTGAGGCCTTACTAAGGCCCTGTACAACTGCAGTAAGACCTCCCTGCTCCTATATTCAAATACCCTAGCTATGAAGGCCAACATACCATTTGCCTTCTTTATGGTTCAGTGACTGATGAACCATGACACCCAGGTCTCGTTGCACCTCCCCTTTTTCTAGTCTGCCGCCATTCAGATAATATTCTGCCTTCATGTTTTTGCCCCCAAAATGGATAACCTCACATTTATCCACATTATACTGCATCTGCCATGTATTTGCCCACTCACCCAACCTGTCCAAGTCACCCTGCAGCCTCTTAGTGTCCTCCTCACAGCTCACACCGCCACCCAGTTTAGTGTCATCCGCAAACTTGGAGATATTACACTCTATTCCTTCATCCAAATCGTTAATGTATATTGTAAAGAGCTGGGGTCCCAGCACTGAGCCCTGCGGCACCCCACTAATAACTGCCTGCCATTCTGAAAAGGACCCGTTTATCCAGACTCTCTGCTTCCTGTCTGCCAACCAGTTCTCTATCCACGTCAGTACATTACCCCCAATACCATGTGCTTTGATTTTGTACACCAATCTCTTGTGTGGGACCTTGTCAAAAGCCTTTTGAAAGTCCAAATACACCACATCCACTGGTTCTCCCTTGACCACTCTACTAGTTACATCCTCAAAAAATTCCAGAAGATTCGTCAAGCATGATTTCCCTTTCATAAATCCATGCTGACTCGGTCCGATCCTGTCACTGCTTTCCAAATGGGCTGCTGTTTCATCCTTAATGATTGATTCCAACATTTTCCCCACTACTGATGTCAGGCTAACCGGTCTATCATTACCCGCTTTCTCTCTCCCTCCTTTTTTAAAAAGTGGTGTTACATTAGTTCCCCTCCAGTCCATAGGAACTGATCCAGAGTTGATAGATTGTTAGAAAATGATCACCAATGCATCCACTATTTCTAGGGCCACTTCCTTAAGTACTCTTGGTCCGTAACCTTGTACGTTACGGACCAAGAGTACTTTTTAAATGTGATGAGCATTTTTGCCTCTACCACCCTTTCAGGCAGTGAGTTCCAGACCCCCACCACCCTCGGGTGAAAAAAATTCACCTCAAATCCCCTCTAAATCTCCTGCCAATTACTTTAAATCTATGCCCCTTGATTATTGACACATCTGCTAAGGGAAATAGGTCCTTCCTATCCACTCTATCTAGGCTCCACTTAATTTTATAAACCTCAATAAGGTCTCCCTTCAGCCTCCTGTGTTCCAGAGAAAACAAACCCAGTCTATCCAATCTTTCCTCACAGCTAATATTCTCCAGTCTACTCTGCATACTTCTGCCAGATGCTCACTGTGCGCGCACTAACGCTCTCACCAAGATGGGGTCTGGTGCGACTTGCACCAGAAGTGTGCGCGTGCACGCCACAGATGCCAAAACAGCACTCATAGTGCCGAAACAGCGGGCGCTTAGGAGCTGAATTTTGCGGCCAATGTATGGAAAAATGAACGGTCAACCAGGTCATCTTTCCCTTCTGGAAATGCTGCGGCAGCGATGGGGTCAGCTTCCTCATGTAGGCTGACCCAGTCCTACCTCTCCACCACCTCTCTCAACCTCCTCGCTGCCTCCTTGCTGTCAGACTTCCCGTCCGCCAACCAGTCTTGGAGGAGCGCAACTCATTTCAGCTAAATGCTGGATCGATCAAAACCATCATCTTCGGCCCCTGCAAACAAAACCCACACCCTTGTCACTGACTCAAACTCCCTCCCCGGACACTGAATCGGGCTGAAGCAGACTGTTCCCAAACCTGCCGTCCTATTCAAACCTGAGTGGAGATACTGACACCACAATACTCTCCATTATAATGAATGTCTACCATGGTAGGGAGGTGGTGACCCATTACCTTTCTAGGAGGGGCAGGGGGCTTTACATAGAGGCCAAGGTGCGAATGTGGCACTAGACCATTACCTGATTTTCTTGGAATCTCTCCCTCCCCCCGCCACCCTCCGCATCTCACTCTCCCAGCTAAGAGGAAGCCAAGAACTATTTTCCTTCACAGAAGCACAGCTTGCAGTTCTGGGAGCAGTAGGGGCTAGTGTCAGCCATTGGTAGCACTCTCGTGCCCCTGGGTCAGATGGTTGTGGGCTCAAGTCCCAGTCCAGAGACTTGAGCACAAAATCTAAGCTGACACTTCAGTGCAATATTGAGGGAGTGCTGCACTGTCAGAGATGCAGTCCTTTGGACAAGATGTTAAACCGAGGCCTGGTCTGCCCTCACAGGTGGATGTAAAAGATCCCATGGTATTATTTCTAAGCAGAGCAGGTGAGAACTCCTCGGTGTCCTGGTCAATATTTATCCCCCAATTATCACTGATTACCCAGCAATTATCTCATTGCTATTTTTGGTACATTGTTGTCATGTTTCCTACATTACAACAGTGATTACACTTCAAAAGTACTTCACTGGTTGCAAAGCTTTTTAGGACATCCCGAGGTAGTGAAAAGGGCTACATAAATGCAAGGCTTTCTTCTCACTTCTTCAGTGATCAGTTGTGCTCTGATACCCCTTGCTGTCGTCAATGAATAATTCTTAAAGTCTTCCATATACTTTTGCTTCCAAAGTTGCTAGGGCCGCCTCCCCAGGAACATCCAAATCTAGGGGCTAGAACCTCCACTTTTGTGGTTATGGGCGATATTTCCAGCATGGGCGTTAAAAAAGGGTTTTCAGATCGCTGGTTTCTCGCCCATTCTCAAAGCACCTAGTCTCCACTTTTGAAAATGGGCGTTACCGCGAGTGATATAAAATGGGCGGTAGCGTTACATTTTTTTGACCTTCTGCCGTAAAGTGTGGCCATCCTTAGCAATGGCATGGCAATGCTCGATTCCCATGATTCAAGAGGTCAAGGGTCATCATGACATGCGCAGAAGAGGAAACAGAGAGAGAGAGAGCTCAGAGGGATTCAAGGCGTGTCTGGGTGTGGTGTGGCTGCTTTGGGAGGAAGGAGGGAGACTTTAGAGCTTCATAGCAAGTAGGCAAACAAAAAGTAGCTGTTACCAGCCACATATTTGCCCGAATTTGGTCTATAATGGAGAGAGAGGAGGAGGCATCACAGTGGAGATAGCAGTGAGGTGGGAGGGGGTCACATTGGAGGGTGCAAAAGAGCGAGGAGGTTTTCGGACGTGGCATATGTCTCCCTCCTGCAGAAGGTTGAGTCACGCTGGGGTGATTTGGCGTGGGAAGCCCACCCCAAACGCCTACCAGAAGATATGGGCCGAGATAGCAGAGGTGGTCTCGATGGCGACCAACGAGGTGCGCGAGGGCAAACAATGCCTTGTGGGACTACCTTGTGGGATCCGCAAGAGTAAGTATTACATTGATTTACATGTACTTATGTATTTATATAATTTGATTTGTAATAGTTATGAGTGACTATCATCAGATGTGAGGTCTTTCACTTTTATCGGGAATGTTTTACTCAAAGCCTGTGGTCACGGTGTACGTCTTTAGGTAAAGAATTATAATTTTCTTAATAATCATGATTATATCTACCGATTATCAGTTGTATCAGTGTCTGTGACAGTACCTAGCAATGATATCATGCAATGATCTCATACCACTGTCACCTTTTACAGAAGAAGCTATCGATGATGAGGTCCATGCGGAGGCGAACGGGTGGGGGGGCCACCAATTCCCAGCGACATCACAGAGTTGGAGGAGCGGGTGCTCACACTCGTGGGGAAGCACCCCTGGACAGCCACGGATGCATCTGCAGACTCCGAAGTGATGCCACGTGAGTAAAGCTTACACCATTGCGTGATGTAAAGTCAATAGATGCCACATCCACTCATATCCGAACAATCATATATGATAGACGATTTCTAAAATTGTCACAGAAATAATGCTGGCTTAATGAAAATCACTGGAATGCAAATGTGTTGATGGTCATGAAATGTGATGTCTGCGATGATTTTGAGAGCGGTGGTGCTTTTGTCGTGCATATGCTGCGTGTAGCGCTGGACTCACCTTGTGACCCTAGCACCCGCTTCTCCTCTAATAACCTCATTTGTGTTTTTCAGCTCAGACAGCAGCACGTCCCAAGGCAAGACCACAGAGGCCAGAAGGTGGGGGCGCAGGGCAGGAGTCGCCGGACAATCCTACATCTGGTGCTGAGGAGCTCCGATTCTCGCCCGTCAAACCTCTGGGTATGTTCTCCACAGATGAGAGTACGGACTTTGAGGAACCTGCATCGCCACACTCCCGAAGCCATTCTACCCCAAGGCCATCTGGTGCTCCTCCGGTCATTCCCGCCTCCACTCTGGAGGTACCGGCCCCAAGCACCTCGCCACAGGGCACCCCATTTGTCCCCAGGATGTCGCCGACCCCACGGAAGTCCCATCGACGCGGCAGGTCTGTTCCATGAGCGCCACATGACAGCGGAGAGATGGTACAGTTGTCCAGGAGGCCTCTAGACATTGGTGACCAGCTCATCGAAGCATTGCGGGGCATATCCTGACAGCTGGCCTCCATGACTGAGTACGTTCCGCGGATGGCAGAGGCCCTGGATGCGATAGCCAGTAACGCTGCCGCCACAGGCCTCCCAGTGGTCCCCGAGCACGGCACTCCACCCCTAGGTTCCGCACCACTACTGTGAATGACAGATGAGAGCAAGGACCAAGATCCTGCTTCTGCATCAGAGAATGTTGCCCCCTCGGCACCCTCCGCACCCGTACCCGTGCAACGACCACATCTGTCTTCATCCCGCCCAATGAGGCACCGTCTGAGGGGCTCCTCGGCCAGGCGCCATGGAGCGAGGAGGGAAAGGGGTAGAGGTGGGGAGAAGAAGGGGAAGGGGGAAGGAAAGTGAGGTGCATATCCGCAGGTGATGGCTGTGTTATATCTCCATCTGGGTGTATGCAATTTATTGCAATGTATGGGGGCTGGGGACCACGCTCCTGATTTGCTGTTGTATTCTGTGTTGCTGGACATGTTGAACATGTGATTTATGTCAATGGTGGAAAAAGTGGGGTGTGGGTGGGGGTTGGGTGTTATTGTCTGTGATACTTATGATTTCAGACCAATGTTGGTATAAAATTTTTGTTATTAAACATAACCTCGTTACGCATTGTCTCAGATAGCTGGACCGTTACACACTGGTGGTTCCTTAACATGAAAGGGTTAAATACAACTTAACATCAATCAGCGTAAACTTTAACTGATATCAAGTTGATAGGCACCATTGATGTCTGAGCTGCACACACACAGCAGTGCATCAGCGTTGTCACTCACATCAACGCTCTTTAAGGCAAATCATTCAGATATCAGCTCCTCACATAAGAGTGGGATTTTAAAAATGACAGCCACACGCTGGCGTTTATTCAGAACAGTTCCACTTTTGTGGGCGTTTTTTTGGGCGAGCGATATTGTGGGCGATATGTGTGCGGGGTGGTGAAATTGACGCTGGGTGATCTCATGGCCGCTAGTTTCGGTAAATATGCTCTTTACGACAAAAAAAAGTGGGCAGGCGATATTATTGAATCTCGGCATGAAATCAGTGCGGAAATTAACGCTGGCCGTTGATTTTGCCCATTCTGTTGACTCCGCCCCAAAAAAGTGGGCGGGCGGTAATATTTTTCCCAGCGTTAAGCACATGGGGAAAGTAACGCTCGCCGATAAGTTTCCTAAAAATGGGCGTCAGTTTCCATTTTGTGTCTAAATGGGCGATATCTGGGCATTATACATCATTTCAGCGGTAAAATGGACGTTAAGTGGGTATTAATCATGCAAAAAAAGTGGAGGTTCTAGCCCTAGGTTTTTTTGCATTACAAAGTTGTGCAGGACAGGATAGGCTAGAACACTGTGGGACACATGAGCTGGAGAATATCGCAGAGCCCTCAAGGCAGGTAAAGGATCCCTTAAGATCCCAATGGTCCTCTCAATGATCATTCTGGTAGAGGAATGTGCCTTGTTGTAGCACTCGTCTGCTGGTGTTTAGAGAAGTCGTTATCCACGGAAGCAGGAGTATGCTTTGTCACCCACAAGCCATCTGTTGACATGAGCTTCTTTCCTGAAGAACTCAGGGATGGCTGAATTCTGAACGAGGAATGCATCAGCAAAACTTCTAGCAAATCTACACACAAAATGTAGGCATTCAGCGAGTGGTAGCCCTTTGTTGTTAAGGAAGTTAAGTTAACAGTCACAAAACAAGGTTCCAACATACAGATGATGAAGATGTAAAATTTGGCAGATGGAGTATAATGTTGGAAAGTGTGAGGTCATGCACTGTGGCAGAAAAAAATCAAAGAGTAAATTATTATTTAAATAGAGAAAGATTGCAAAGTGCTGCAATACAGTGGGACCTGGGGGTATTTGTGCATGAAACATAAAACGACAGTATGCAGATACAACAAGTGATCAGGAAGGCCAATGGAATCTTGGCCTTTATTGCAAAGGGGATAGAGTTTAAAAGCAGGGAAGTCTTGCTACAGCTATACAGGGTATTGGCAAGGCCACACCTGGAATACTGCATATTTACGAAGGGATATACTTGCTTTGGAAGCTGTTCAGAGAAGGTTCACTAGGTTGATTGCAGAGATGAGGGGGTTGACTTATGAGGAAAGGTTGAGTAGGTTGGGCCTCTACTCATTGGAATTTAGAAGAATGAGAGGTGATCTTATCGAAACGTATAAGATTTTGAGGGGGCTTGACAAGGTGGATGCAGAGAGGATGTTTTCACTGGTAGGGGAGACTAGAACTAGAGGGCATGATCTTAGAATAAGGGGCCGCCCATTTAAGATTGAGGTAAGGAGAAATTTCTTCTCTGAGAGGGTTGTAAATCTGTGGAATTCACTGCCTCAGAGAGCTGTGGAAGCTGGGACATTGATTAAGTTTAAGACAGAAATAGACAGTTTCTTAACTGATAAGGGAATAAGGGGTTATGGGCAGCGGGCAGGGAAGTGGACCTGAGTCCATGATCGGATCAGCCATGATCGTATTAAATGGCGGAGCAGGCTCGAGGGGCCGTATGGTTTACTCCAGCTCCTATTTCTTATGTTCAAATATTCTTATATTAATCAGTTGGTTTATAAATGGCTTCCAGCTCAGTAGATCCAAGAACATCCACTCATGAAGGAAAAGACCCTCACTTTCACTCAACAAGTAGAAATTCAAAGCTTGCAATGACTGGTTGGAAGCTTATTTTTAAAAGTTGTGATGTTGCTGCATTCATTGTGAGTATCAAGTGTGCAGATATAACAAAAAACATTGAGGTCAATAGTGTAAAACAGCTTTTGGCATAGTCTGTGGAAATCAAAGTCAGGAGAAATGTAACACCGGCTGCTGACTCACTATTACCCGTTTTACACAATCGCACAAAGTCAAAATTATCCTTATTGTGAGGGAGAAATTACTATAGATAACAAGTGTTTACAGTAATGCTAACTTGATCCCCTTTAATGTTAATCATGATTTCCTTAGTGACTGCATTTTATGTAATACAAAATACTCTCCTTTGATGCTAACATGGTGTTTTAATGTTAACACGATTCCCTTAATGTTTGCTTGCATTTTCAATTAAAATTATGTTCACCTAATTGCCTTCTCACCAAACTATAATTACTTTTTCTGACAGTTCACACAGCATCCACTTGTGTAATACAACCAATCAAACCAATTGGATGGGTGAAGTGGAAAGAGAAATAGAGTTAATTTTTCAGCTTGATAACCTTTGATCAGAACTGGAAGATGTTAGGGATGTTGAACATTTCCATATGTGTCTATCTAAAGCCAGTATTGGATAACATGAGCTCAAAGCTCCTGGCATCTCATTAGCCATTACGTTCCACTAGTATTTGACCATTTCTGAACTGTGGTAATGAAGGCTTGCCAGAAATGGATATAATATTGGCCTAGAATTTCCTGGAGACTTGCACCATTGTATGGACCCTTGAATAAAGCAAAAGAAAGAGGAAATTCATCATCATCATCATCATCATCATAGGCAGTCCCTCAGAATCGAGGAAGACTTGCTTCCATTATGGAGTAGGTGACTTGCACCATTACTTATGGCACGCCATGATTTCCTGGGACATTTGCGCCATTCCGCCGTGACCCTCGTCGGAAACAGGAAGAAGTTAATTATCATTGCTCCGCTCCCATTGAAACCAGTGGAGATTGCTAATTTCCTGGAGTTGTGGCAATTTTCATGCTGTTTTCTCTTAGCCTGAAAGATAATGGCGCTGGTGTTCTGGCAGCAGAGTGAATAATGACTGGGAAGAAATGCTTGTAATATCTGTAAATACGAAAAGTCAATATTGTTTGTAGCTTTGGCCATTCTTCACACATTCAGAAAGCGCGAGATCCCGGACTTATTTTGACATGTCCTCTGGACCCATCTTTTGTTTCTTTACTTGTCCATTACTGCCCCTTTTTGCTTTGCACCATCATCCCTTTTATTATTTAATCACTTCTGCCCTCCACCCTATCACTGAGTTTTCCCCCTTGTTCTTTCCTGGCCACACTCCCCTCCTCCTACCAGCACACCCCAACCCCTACTATCCCTTTTCCCTGGCTCTATATGTACTTAAAAGCTGTTAATCTCTAACATCTTCCAGTTAGAGAGAAAGAAAGAATGAGAGGGAGAAAGAAAGAGAGAGAGATAAAGAGAATAAGAAGGGAAGAAAGAAAGACTTGCATTTATATAGCGCCTTTCAGGACATCTTACAGGGTTTTATAGCCAATGAAGTATTTTTGAAATGTAGTCACTGTTGTAATGTAGGCAACATTAAACTCTGCTTCTCTCTCCTCAGATGCTATCAGACCTGTTGAACGATTCCAGCATTTTCTGTTTTTATTTGGCATCCCGGAATGTTCGTGTTGGAAGGGAACAATTATTAGCTCATAAGTGCTCACTGTTTAGATTTAAATTGTTATTATGCCATAAGCTAATAGAACTGGCTGATAACACATAGCTAGCTGGCTGACTGCTGCACATGTTACACTACAGTAACTCATTTGTTTTGTAAAACACAAATTTAGAAGTTTAAGTTATGCAGTTTAAATGTTCACCACTTTCAACTGAATTTCACCCTTTCACCCCACAGCCACCAGCCAGCAAATTCTGTCAACACAGAAGCAAACAAATGAAATGAAATGGGCCACTCCTTTCAATGTACCCGATTAAATTGTAATGAGCAACTTCACACCCATCTGATTTAATTTGATCTCTGGTTATTAAAATGTGACTTGTGTTCTCTTGACATCAACAACTCTATTAAACAGCTAGGATAGTTACTTGTCTGCTTAGGGGGCTAAATTGGATAAGGCCCAAAAACGGGCACAGGGATCACGCCCGTTGAAAGTAATGCAGGCAGCGCCCAAAATCAGTGTTGCCTGCTCATTACCTTGATTGCAGCCCTGAGCTCAGCAGTAAATGCATTGCTGCTGGTTGCCTCAGCACTCAGCAGAAGGCCCAATATTGTGGGAAATCCACTCTGTATTTAAAGGTTCCCTGCAAGGTAAAAGACTGTCTGCTTTTTTAAGGAGAGGTGCTTTGTGAGAGAACTACCTCATTCAGACTGGAGCTAAGGAAAGGGGAAGTTAGCAATGTCACAACAGGGGAGAGAGCATGTACCTCGGTTCTCAGATGCAGCATGGGAGGCCTTGGTGCAGGGGTTTGATAGGAGGTGACAGGTCCTCTACCTGCAGGGGGGACAGGAGGTCGTCCAGACACACTGTACGAAGACAGTGGGAGAGATAGCTGAAGCGGTCAGTGCGACCAGTCTTTCTCGCAGGACCTGGATCCAGTGCCGAAAGAAGCTTAATGACCTCACCCGATTGGTCATGGTGAGTGAATGCATCTTCAAATGCCATATCCCACCAAGTGCACCAACCAGCCTCACACACTGCTCAATGCACCACACCCCCATCGCTCATCTATCAACAATCTCCAGCAGTCACGACTCATACTTTACAATCAGAGCTTCACCTCAACCTTACACACTTATAACCATTGCAACCTCACACCCACATCTCACACCTTGCACATGATGCCAGCTATTCAACCATGACATGCACATCAGCTAAACACATTGCACTACACTCACTGACACACTTCCCTTTCCCTTGCAGGCCAAGATGGTGCATAATTGGTGCCAGCAGGAGCTAACAGGTGTGGGTGGGGTGGGGGGGGGGGTGAGTGGGGAGCAAGCATGGCTGCAGAACCTGACCCAGCTAGAGGAGATGTTTCCAGACTTAATTGGAGGAGCCGTTATGAATGCTGTGGCAAAATGGAAGGCTGAAAGCATTGATGATGATGATATGCTCATACCTAATCTTTCTTCTCACATCCCACTTCCCCCTCATCCCACAATCTCTTCTGACTTACAAGCTGCTGATACTGTAAGCATGCACATCTTGCATTCCCCCCTCCCCTCGCCACAACCCAACCATTGCGCTTTTCTCCTTTAGGATACCCAAGGACTGCCAGCAGCCCAGCTTGTGCAGCAAGAAGTAGAGGAGAGTGATGCAGAAGAAGAGGCACCTTTACTCAACCTAACACTCCCAGGCACCAACTGAGAAAATGGCACTGTGTGAACTTTACAGGGTAGTATAGAGGTGGGATCTTCACGTGGTGAGTCACTGGGCATGATTGGGCTGCAGCCAGGCTGGGGCCAGTTCCCCAGCGGGCGAGGTGGCACAAGGGTTCTGCTGCAGAGAACTTTATTGAGGCACCTTCAGGTGATGGACATGCACACGGAAGTGTTTGGTGCAACATCAGGTCTGCCAGAAAGTCTATTATCACTGGCAAGGAGCATGGAGGAGTCCGGCTCCAAATTTGGACAGGACTTTACTCAGAGCTTAGAGCCGATGACTTCTAGGATGGAAATGATGGGCAATCACACTGCTGGGAGTGTACTATAGATCCCCAAACAGTCCAAGGGAGATAGAAGAGCAAGTTTATAGGACAATTTCTGACAAGTGCACAAACAACAGTAATCGTGGGCGATTTCAATTACCCTGATATTAACTGGGATACTATCAGTAAAAAAGGCACAGAGGGCACAGAATTCTTAAATTGCATGCTGGAGAACATTTATTTTGCCAATATGTAGCAAGCCCAGCAAGAGGGGCGAAGTTCTGGATTTAGTGTTGGGGAATTAAGCTGGGCAGGTGGAAGGAATAGTAGTGGAAGAGCATTTTTGTGGTAGTGATCATAATTCAATTAGTTTTAGCATAATTATGGATAAGGACAAAGAAAAAAAAAGAGAAAGAGTTCTAAGTTGGGGGAAGGCCAATTTTACTCGGCTGAAAAGTGATTTAGCAAAAGTTGACTAGAAACAGTTACTTGAAGTTAAATCAGTGCCAGAGCAGTGGGGGGAATTTAAGAAGGAGATACATGGAGTTCACGGTAAACATGTTCGCACAAAGAAAAATGGTAGGACTGCCAAACTTTAGAGCACCCTGGATGACAAAGTGCAAACAGGGTGAAATAGGGCAAAAAAAGGAAGCCTACATCAGATAATGTGAGCTCAATACTGCAGAAAGCCTAGAAGAGTATAGGGCTGAAATTAAGATAAATTTGGAAAGCAAAAAGAGGGCATGAAAAAATACTGGCAAGTAGAATAAAAAAACCCCAAAGATGTTTTACAATTACATAAAGAGCAAGAGGATAACTAAGGAAAGAGTAGTTATCCTTAGGTAACTATTAGGGACCAAAATGGTGATCTATGTGTGGAGGCGGAGGATGTGGGTAAGGTACTAAATGAATACTTTGCGGCTGTCTTCACAAAAAAGGGGAAAGATGCCGACACTGAAGTTCAGGAGGAAGAGAGTGAATGGCATAAACATAGTAAGAGAGGAAGTTTTAAGGGGTTTAGCTTCCTTCAAAGTAGATAAATCGGCAGGACTGGATGAAATATATCCGAGATTATTAAAAGAAGCAAGGCAGGAAATTGCGGAGGCTCTGACCATCATTTTTCAAGTCTCCCTGCTACAGGAGTGGTGCCAGAGGACAGGAGAACTGCTGATATTGTACCAAAAATGGAGGAAGGGATAAATCGAGCAATTACAGGCCAACCTCGGTGGTGGGAAAATTGCTGAAATCAATTCTGAGGGACAGTATAAACCTTCATTTAGAAAGACACTGTTAATCAAGGACAGTCAGCATGGATTTGTTAAGGGAACGTCGTGTCTGATTAATTTGACTGAGTTCTTTGAGGAGGTAACAAGGAAGGTAGATGAGGGCAGTGCATTTGATGTACTTTACATGGATTTTAGCAAGGCTTTTGACAAGGTCACACATTGTAGGCTGATTAAAAAAGTAAAAGCCCTTGGAATCCAAGGGAGAGTTGCAAATTGGATCCAAAATTGGCTCAGTTGGTTGAGGGGAGTTTTTGTGACTGGAAGGCTGTTTCCATTAGAGTTCCACAGGGCTCAGTACTCGGTCCCTTACTTTTTGTAGTATATATTAATGATTATGGGCTAGATTTTCCAATTTTCTTTCATACTTAACGCCCACTTAACGTCCATTTTACCGCTGAAATGATGTATAACGCCCATATAGCGTCCATTTAGTCACAAAATGGAAACTGACAGGCATTTTTCGGAAACTTATCACCGAGCGTTACTTTCCCAATGTTACTTTCCCAACGCCGGGAAAAAAATAATACCGCCTGTAAGGGGAGCTTGGGGTGTGGGTTCGAATCCACACTCCCCTTGGCTTCTGTACGTGCGATTTATGAGGGTGGGTGAGTAATGAGGCACCAGACACAGTGGGTAAGAGTACAAAATGGCTAATGTTGTTTATCTAGAATAACAAACACAAAGATAGAGGGCATAGGAAGAGGTCATAAAATGGCAGTGATGGCAAAATCTCATTCAACAGCCCGAAAAATCTCGCAACAGGGAAGGGGAAAACAAGAGGTTAAAACATCCCACTCACACACAACCACACCTCCCACTCCCACCCGTCCTACCATTTCCTATCCTAAATTGAGTCTGTGAGGGGGTTTGGGATATACTCATAATCCTATCAACTCCGGGGTTCTGTCGCACTTATTTCAGCTCAGGGTCCCTCTGGGGTGGGTTTTATGTTGTTGTTTGGTTTTCCTCTTCAAAGTTGCATCGGTTTCTTCTATCTGCCTCTCGGTTATGGTCAGACTACAGCTGTGAATCCAGATTATTGAACCAGGTGTCCAGGTCTGCACAGCTCTGTGAGCCCCAGCCTGATGCTTCGGCTATTCTCACCCTGTCCAGTGTGTTCAGGGCTAACAGCAGCACCTGCTGACACTTGCCAACCAGGAGGTTGGCTCGTGGGTTTTTAGTCTTGACCAAAATCAAAGTTTGCAAAACTCTCTCAGCTCCTCCCCCACCCCCCCACCCCGCAGCAGCCAGCAGCCCTTTCAAGAACTGACCCCAAACTGGTTTTCTCCACAACTCCTGCAAGTCTTTTCCTCTCCACAACTGTTTTTCTCCACAACTGTTTTCTCCACAACTGTTTTCTCCACAACTGTTTTCTCCACTACTCTTTTCTCCACCACTCTTTTCTCCACAACTGTCTTTCTGGTGGTTCTGTGTCCTATATTTGTATTCAATTCAGTTCTGGTCTTTTCACGCTCAAACCCAGTGGGTGGTCCATTGTGTAAGTTTGGGCGGGGAGATAGCTTTGAATATTTAATCAGAAGATGTCACAGGTACACACAGGTTTGAGGACCAGGGTATTGTTTCAGTGCACATAGGTGCCTGAACGTCTGTGGGTCCTTTGTTATAGTCCTGGGAGTCAGTGGGCCATTCCTGCAGTGATTCATAGTTTTGATTCAGAGCTATTTTCCATATAAATTAGGTAGATAATGGCCCACATTCGTAGTTTGATTTAGGGGGGGGGGAAGTAATTTTCAAACTGGGCCGGGGAGTCCTTATTGGTTGAAGATTTCCCCACTTCAGGCCCGACTCGACCCCTGATTGGCCTGCCAGAATGCACTTTTCCCCCATTGGCCAGTGCCTTGGTCACACTTGTGAGCCAGACTCCACAATGTCGGTATCCGCCCACACGTTTTCCCAGCCTGCTTTTACTTGGCCAAAAATGTTCATTTAGTGTATGGAACGATCCCATGTTAGTTTTCTTGTCCTTACGGTGTCTCAAATACGGCCGTGGATTTTCGAACCTTACACTTCTGCCAACTTTTTTTGGGCGGAATCATCAGAATGGGCGAAATCAACGCCCATAATATCGCCCACCGTTACTTTCCGCATGGAATTAACGCCGAGATTCAATAATACCGCCCGCCCATTTTTTTTGTTGTAAAGATCATATTTGCTGAAACTAGCGCCATGAGATCGCCCAGCATCACTTTCACCACCTCGCACACATATCACCCACAACATTGCTTGCCCAAAAAAACACCTGGAAAAAGTGGAACTAACCGGAACTAATCACAGCATTATGGACGCCATGTTCTACATCACATGTCGCATCCTTTAAAAGGCTGCTGTGCTTCAACCTCGGGGGAGTTTGGATGTACTCTGGAGGTCGTTGGAGTTGATGTGAATATCTCTACAAACATCTTGACCATACTGTGACCGATTGGAATAGGTGTCTTCATTGCGACATTCATTGTTGTGACCAATCGGTGGAAAACAGAGAGCTATTGCAATGGGCCTGTCCTTTCTCATCCTCTCTTGATGACCAATTACATGCTGCAGACTTGAGATGGCCGAAGGTACGCTGCATTGCATTATGTGCCCAATGTAAGATGTGCCAGACTGATGAGGAGGACCAGACATTATACCCCACCACAAGTATAAGGAGAAGCATTCTCACCTCGACTTGCCCGACACCACCTGCCTTCGGAGACTGCACTTCCACAAAGTGGTTATTACTGAGGTATGTCAGCTCATAAGGGAAGATCTGCAGTCTGCCAGCACCATCAGTATCCGTTGAGGTCAAAGCCACTGCAGCACTGTCGTTCTATGCCTCGGGTTCTTTTCAGGCCTCAGCTGGTGACATTTGCGGTCTGTCTCAGCATGCCAGACATTGCTGCATTAGACAGGTCACTGAAGTCCTGTACGCACGCAGGAGGGACTTGATCAGCTTCCCTATGACCAGGGAGGCACAGACTGAGAGGGCTCTAGGATTCTCCACAATTGCAAACTTCCCCAAGTTGCAGGGAGCAATAGACAGTACGCACATCACCTTTTCAGGATCAGAGGTTTTCAGGAACCGAAAGGGATTCCACTCCCTGAATGTCCAACTCATTGTCGATCACCAGCAAATTATAATGGCAGTGAATGCTAAATTTCTGGGAGCAACCATAATGCTCACATCCTGTATGAGAGCACTGTTTCTGACTTGTTTAACAATCAGCCACAAGGTCAATGCTGGATGCTTGGTGACAAAGGATATGGCCTCACTACCTGGCTGATGACCCTCCTGTGTGACACCACACCGAAGCCGAGAGGCGATACAATGAGAGCCACAGAGCCACTCGCAATATCGTGGAGAAAACCATTGGAGTGCTTAGCATCGCTTTAGATGCCTGGACCACTCAGGAGGTGAGCTCCAATACCATCCTGAGCAGATGGCTCAATTCATGGTGGTGTGCTCCATGCTGCACAACTTGGCTATCAGGAGGGGACAAGAATTGCCTGATGAGTCTGACAGTCTACCTCACCAGAGAGAGGAAGAAGAGGATGAGGAGGCAGACTCTGACATCAGCCCAGACAATCAGGCTGATGCTGAAGCCATGCCCCCACCCCCCTGTAGACCACATGAAAGGGCCCATGGTGGCATGATAGCTGCAAGAGCCTTACGTCAGGAGCTAATCAATGAGCGCTTTGCCTGAAAGAATGTTAGTGTTATTTACAAGGCTGACACACTGCTGGGTGTGCAGGTCATACATCAATGGTGGGCATCACCTTGGTGACAGTTAAAATTTAAGTTGATTGTAGTTAAGTGTAATTATACCCTTTGATGTTAAGGAATCACCAACGTGCAACAGTGCATCTATCTGACCCAATGTGCAACAAGGTTTTGTTAAATAAACAACATTTAAACCGAACAGTTGTCTGAAATCATCAGTATTTCTGTAAAAACCCACCCTCCTGACTCCAAGCCGCCTGGCCGAGGAGGTCCTCAGGCGATGCTTCATTGGACGGGGGGGGGGCGCGATGACGGCCGAACCGCTGCTTGGACGGATACGGGAGAGGACGATCTCGAGGTGGGAACATGCTCCGAGCTAGAAGCAAGATGTTGCTCCTGGCTCTCATATGTGGTTGGCAATGGGGGTACGGCACCTTAGGGTGCCGCGCTCCGGAACCACTGGGAGCCCTCTGCCACCAGTGTTCCTGGCTACCAGCTCCAGGGCCTCCACCATCCCTTCCACGTTATATATTATTTGTTGGTTAAAAAACTCAGTGCCAACTATATTCTTGGTATTTAGAAGGCTTTTTGCTGCTGGTGAATCTCCCTCGTGCCAAACAAGCACACGCCACAGCTACACACGTTTTCAGTCCCTCTCAGCTCCCTCTCTCTCTTTTTCCTCTTCTGCGAATGTCATGATGACCCTTGACCTCCTGAATCGCGGTAATCGAGCATTGCCATGCTGTTGCTAAGGACGGCGACACTTTACGGCAGAAGGTCAGCAAGATTTGACGCTACAGCCCATTTCATATCACTCGTGGTAATGCCAATTTCAAAAATGGAGACTAGGTGCTTTGAGAATGGGCGAGAAGCTGGCGATCTGAAAAAACATTTTTACTCCCCACACCGGAAATAACACCCATTTTTGGGTGATGTGCACAAAAGTGTAAAATCTAGCCCTTAGACTTAAATATAGGGGGCATGATAAAGAAATTTGCAGATGATACAAAGATTGGCCGTGTGGTTGACAGTGAGGAGGAAAGCTTTAGACTGAAAAAGGATATCGATGAACTGGTCAGTTGGGCAGAAAAGTGGCAAATAAAATTCAATCCGGAAAAGTGTGAGGTAATGCATTTGGGGAGGGGAAATAAGGCAATGGAACCCACAATAAATGGAAGGATATTGAGAGGTGTGGAGGAACAGAGGGACCTTGGAGCATATGTCCACAGATCCTTAAAGATAGCAGGACAGCTCGATAAGCTATTTAAAATGGCATACAAAATGCTTGGATAGGCTGGGATTGTTTTCCTTGGAACAGAGGATGCTGAGGGGAGATTTAATTGAGGTGTATAAAATTATGAAGGGTCTAAATACAGTGGACAGGAATGACCTATTTCCCTTAGCAGAGCGGTCAATAACCAGAGGGCATAGATTTAAAGTAGTTGGTAGAAAGATTAGAGGGGAAATGAGGATACATTTCTTCACCCAGAGGGTGGTGGGAATTTGGAACTCACTGCCTGAATGGTGGTAGAGGCAGAAACTCTCATCACTTTTAAAAGATACTTGGATGTGCACTTAAAGAGCCATAACTTACAGGCTTACAGACCTAGTGCTAGAAGGTGGGATTAGGCTGGCTGGATAGCTCTTTTTTGACCGGCATGGACATGATCGGTCGAATGGCCTTCTTCTGTGTCATAATTTTTCTATGATTCTATGATTCCATTAGAGCACTTGTAGACTCAACCATGATGCTGCGTCTGATGGGTGATGTCATAGTTTCCATTGCAGCACAAGTGAACGCAACCCAACCTCTGAGAGCTGCAGTGGAGTGGCTGGAATTTCAAGTGAAAAGGGGCTTGCAGGGTATTATAGCAGTGCTCAGAGAGACAAGGGAGGACATTTTTGAGGTATTGACCATCATTACATAGGAACATAAGAAGGAGCAGGAGTAGGCCATTCGGCCCCTTGAGCCTGCACCGCCATTCAATAAGATCATGGTGCTCTTCTACCTCAACTCTACTTTCCTGCACTATCCCCATATCACTTGATTCCCTTAGTTTCCAAAACTCTATCAATCTCTGTCTTCAATAGAATCAACAAATGAGCATCCACAGCTATCTGAGGTAAGAATTCCAAAGATTTAGTGAAGAAATTTCTCCTCATCTCAGTCCTGATTCTAGACTCCCCAGCCAGGGGAAACATCCTCCCTGTATCTACCCTGTCAAGCCCCTTAAGAATTTTATACGTTTCAATGAGATCATCTCTCATTCTTATAAATTCTAGAGAACGTAAGCCTAGTCTACTCAATCTCTCCTCATTGGAGAATTCTCCCATCCTAGGAATCTGTCTGGTGAACCTTAGTTGCACTCCCTCTGCAAGTATATCCTTCCTTAGGTAAGGAGACCAAAACTGTACACAGTACTCCAGATGTGGTCTCACCAGGGCCCTATATAATTACTGGACTCTGGGTAAGTACCAGTTTACTGGACACTGGCTAACATCGTGTTCATATTTGCTAACAGTGACAAAACAGACAACGGCAACTGCAGACTCTTTGGGCTGAATTTTACTATGGAAGAGCACATGGGTTTGGGTGGGGTAAGGGCTTAAAACCAGCAAGATTAACAGTGTGTCGGGAAGCCAGCTCCAATCCACCGACTTCCCCATTTTACTCTAGTGCGTTAGGTTGCCTGCATGCAACCCTCTCGGGAGACTCGGGTTGTTAATTTCCATATGCTAATTGCTCAATCAGAGTGATATTGAAATACTGTTTTCATTTTAACATCTGGTCTACATGTCTCCCAGGCTTCCTGAAGCTCGTCTGTGAAACCAAGGCGAGTACACAGCAGCAATTGAGGGAGCTGTAGAAATCTCAGGCAAAGATGCCAATAAATACTCAGTCTCACAGCTTCTTTCTTACTTGCTAGTGGGAAAGGCTTTGGTCACAGTACTTTTGCTGAGAGGCTACTTTATGTACTTTGGAGGTTTGATCTATCAGACCAGGATGGGTGCTGTTTATACTGCCTTAGATTGGACCTCAGATGAGGACCAAGGTGACCAGCAACAGCATCAGCAGCCTGCTGCTCACAGAACTGTAGGTACACAGCAGAGAGGGGACCAGCTCAAAGGAAGCACTATCCACAAAACAGTGTCTACAGACACAGGATCAGTTTCCTTAACATGTCTGAAAATCAGTTTCTAAGGAGGTGGCAGATATCTGCAGCTCCTAGAAGAAGACTCGCTGCCTGCTGGACCTGGTGGCCACACATTGTCAGTCACTGTCAAAGTCACCACTGCCTTCACCTTTTCTGCCTTCGGATCTTTCCAGGAATCTGCCGCAGACATATCCAGGATCTTCCAGTCAGCCGAGCACAAATGCATTAGACAGGCGATGGCTTGTTTGCCAGGGCCAGCAATTATGTCTACTTTACCACCAATGATGCCAGTCAGAATGAGTGGGTGCTTGGCTTAGCGGCTCTGGCTGGCTTCCCACAGGTGCAGGGTCCATCGACTGCACACGTGGCAACCTGGGCATCCCAGAACAACCAGGAGTATTTGTCAACCGCAAGGGCTTCCACTCCATCAATGTGCAGCTGGTGAGCAACCACAAAAAGATCTTTATGCAGGCGTGCCATGATGCTTTTATCCTGTGGCAGTCCAAGCCCCCTGATCTCTTCGCACCTGGAAGCAGACTTAAGGGGTGGCTGCTAGGCGGCAAGGGATACCCATGGCAAACCTGGTTCATGTCACCTGTCAGAAACCCAAAACTGGAGCCCAACAGCACTACAATGAATTCTCTATCACCATCAGATGTGTGATTGAACAGGCCATCAGCATGCTGAAGATGCATTTCAGGTGACTGGACAAATCTGGAGGAGCCAGGGTTTCCAGAATGGTCGTGGTGTACTATGCTCTGCTTAACATTGTGCAACAGCAAGGTTTGGACATGCATGAGGAACAAGGCAAAGAGCTCAGATTCTCCTCGAATGATTCAGAATAGAGGGGGAGGGTGATGAGAGCAATGCATCCCCAGGTACTCACATTGCTGCTTGGGATGCCAGGGATGCCCTTATTAATGCAAGATTCACAGGTTGCACCAGAGCATCCATGCCAGCAGAAAATGCAACAGCCACTCTTCCTCCTCCCCCAATGCCACTGACACAAAGCAGTTCTGCAACCAACCAACCACCCCTTTAACCTCCCCCCATTGGTCCCCATCAAGTCCTGACCTCACATTCATCATCAAACAAGTTAGAAGGCCACTTACCACCCAACAGCCAAGAATGCACAAAAAGAAAAAGAAAGACTTGGATTTATATAGTGCCTTTCACGACCACCGGACATCTCATGAAGTACAGCCAATGAAGTACATTTGGAGTGTAGTCACTGTTGAAATTTAGGAAAGATGGGAAAGTGGTGAAAAAGAGTAAATAACAAAAACTTATCAACGCGACATTTACACAGGCACTCGTGCAACTAAAATGACTTACCCTTCCTTTTTCTGCGACTCCAACGTGGTGCAACCTGCATGGCTTCAGCAGATGAAAAGGCAGGCTGCTCAGATTTTTCTCTCTAACTACTGAAATGCTCTGGGCCGATATCCTCTGTGTTTTGGAGCCCATGAGGGCCCTGCCAAAGACTGCTCCACCTGCTCTTGTACAGGCGCAGACCGCCATCGGGAGAGTAAGCAGCATGTGGGCTATTGACTGAGAGGTGGGCTGTGGGTGGGAAGTCGAAGAGCTTTGAGTTCCATGATCCCTTTAACCATCATCAATCTCATGGCCCAGTCGCACTTCACTGGAGAATATTTGGTGCAGATCAGTGCAACCCTGTAAGGCTAAGGCTATTGCACAGTGGTGTTGAAGGTGTGCATGGACTCATTTGATCGAAGCGTATGATGGTCCATGGCACTGCCCACTCTATTCTCTAGCCTACGACTTCACCCCCATCATGCTTGAAGTGGACCCCTCTAATCTCTCTCTAATCGAGGTGAGTCTACTTTGAAGGCGTGTCATTGCATTGCAAATTGTCTGCTGCTGCTCAATGATTCTCCTCTTCATCAATGGTTCCCATTGTGTCCAGCTGTGCAGAGCTTGGAGAGGGCCATGCCCTCCGGCGCGGACTCTCCACAGTTGTGTCTGTCTCCACCACCTGCTGTTGCACACTTGTGAAGTTTGAGTCACCAGGTGAAAACCCAACTATCTGCCTTACTGTTCCCACTGAAGTGGGAGTATCTGAGATGGTGCCTGGTGTACATGAGTTCTGTGATGGTGCACGCTTGAAAGAACTCAGCTCCTCTGAGGAATCATCATCAGCGACCTCCACCGGCTGCTGCTGCACATGTGAAAGATCCTGTGGGGGATAAAAGACATGAAATAGTCTTGGCAGGGTAAGAATATGCTGCAAGTTATCATTATGACATTGATCATATTTCACTCGCTGTTGAAATCAAGTCAACATAATTGAGCACCGTATGATGTGTGGGAGGCTTTTATTTAATTGTGTAACCAGGTAGCTGGGAGCCCCCCATCTCCCCATCTCCCCATGTCCAAAGGCCAGGAATGCTGAAGCTCCACTGATCTCTAGTGCCTCCTACTCTGTGCTTGTCATCTGTGAGATGTTTGGACGGCCCACTCCAGTTCTCGCTCTCTCCCTGGAGTTCTTCACTCTCTTATACTGCAATAGGGAAAGAAGAGACATATGAGCGAGTGTAATGGCATGTGTTCATCCAATGGATGGCGTGCATTTGGTGAGGGTGATTATAAGGGAGAGGCATGACATTGCATAAGGATAATGGTGAGTGGTCGAAGTCAATGGATAGATGGGGATGTGAAGAAGTGAATAGACAGAGGAGTGGTGCACTTGCAAGATAAATGGGTGTGAGGAGTGATGTGATGGAGTCGGCTTGACAAGGCAGAGTGAGGGGGTGGGGTCATGCGCACAGTAAGATGTAGGTTAATATACCACTGTTCTCACCTTTACTGATCTGTTTAGGTTATTAAAGTGCTGTTGGCACTGAATCCATGCTCAATGGCACCATGCTCCTGCTGCTGATCGCCTCTGTTATCTCTAACCACGCCTTCTTGGTCTCCGCTGCAGGCTTCTTCCTCCCATTGGTAGGGAAGAGTATCTCTCTCCTCAACTCTTCCCAGCCCCCAGCAGCTCATCCAGGGAGGCTTCACTGAAACGAGGCATAGCCTTTGCCCATCTGGACTCTAATCTCCACCTCCTTCTCTTTGATACCCAACTCCAAGTTCCTTCAAATTGCATGTCGTGAGTGTCCCTTTAAATACTGCAGTTGAGATTGCGTCATGTGGCTCCACACCACGTCAACTGCTGCTGATTAGATGGAAAAACTGGAAGGAAAATTTTAATGAGGAGGCTGATTTAAAAAGCAACTGCATTTACTTCCAACTTTCCCGTGCGTTATCGGACCCCCTGCTCCCAGTGTGTCGTGGAATTAAAATCGGGGCCATTAGTCTTAAGCAATTCCATTGTTTTAGACAGAATGCAATTATCAAGAAGAAACTTGAAGATTATCTGCATAATAATAAAGTTGTGGACATGAGTCGATGGTTAGAGGAGGGGTGTTCTTACACATAATTTACTCCTCAAAATATTAGGGTTCACAGCATTAAATGTCAGATGCTCACGGATTTTATTAAGCGTACAATAATTAAACATGCACTGAACAGCAGCACAGGAGTGCAGAGATCATGAAGAGTTGACGGGCTGGAGGAGGTCACCAAGATAAAGAGTGGTAAGGACATGGAGGGACTTGAAAACAAGGATGAGAATTTTAATATTGAGGCATTGCCGGACTAGGAACCAGTGTCGGTCAATGAGCACAGGGGTGATAGGTGAATGGGACTTGGTGCGAGTTAGCTTTTTTGTTTATGGAGGGTGGAAAATCGAGGCTGGCCAAGAGAGCATTGGAACAGTTGTGTCGAGAGATAATAAAAGCATGGATGAAGGTTTTGGCAGTAGATGAACTGAGGCAGGGGCGGAGATGGGTGATGATACAGAGTTGGAAATAGGCGGATTTGGTGATGGAGAAGATATGGGGTTGGACGCTCAGCTCAGGGTCAAATAGGATTAATAACAGTAGAACATTAGCAGAATTCAAGACAGTCTAATTAACCTTTCCAGAAAGGCTAGATCGTGCCTGAGCAACCTCATTGTCTTTTTTTTTGAAGAAAGAGACAACCCAAGTAGATCATGGGAAGCTCTATGACAAGATGTCATGATGTACCTGGGCTCCCAAAAGGTGTCTGACAGAGTTCTACAAATAAAACACTAAGTTAAACTTAAAGCTATAGGGATTCAGCCTAAACCTCAGGAAAGAATAAAAAATTGACTGAAAGGTAGAAAACAATGTGAGAAGGAAATAAGCCAGGGTGGGCTGGAGTGGGTAGTAGTACTGAGTTGAGTGCCTCAGGGCTCAGTGCTGAGACCTCTCTCTCTCCCTACACCCCCACTTCCTACTCCCCCTTTCCCTACAACCTTCTTCCTAACCCTTCTCCCTGTCCCGCTGTCCCCACCACCCTCTCCCTTCCCCCTTTCCCTACTCTCTCTCTCTCTCTCACCGTCTCTCTCTCTCTCTCTCTCTCCGCACCCTTTCCAGTGCAATCACATCTTTCCTGTAATGTGGTGACCAGAACTGCACACAGTACTCTTTATAGCAATGATTTGGATTTACATACTGCATGCAAATTGGTCACATTTTTAAGATGATACCAAACTAGGAGGGACAGTGGAATCAGAGGAGGCAGCTCAAAAATTACAGAAGGCACTCTCACCTCTGAGTCAACAGGTTGGGGTTCAAGTCCCACTCCAGAGACTTGAGCACAAAATCTCAGCTGACGCTCCAATGCAGTACTGAGGGAGTGCTGCACCATCTGCTCTCAGGTGGATGGATGTAAAAGGTCCCATGGCACTATTTCAAAAAGAGTTCTGCCTGATGTCCTGGCCAATATTTATCCCTCAAACAACATCACTAAAAAAAAATCAGATTATTTGATCATTATTGTTATGTATTTAACCCTTGGCAGCCTGTATCACACCACCACCAGAGGGCTGACCTGTTGGAGTCCCAAGGGATCCCAGCATCCCTTGGGAGCACTGTATATAAGCAGGCAACCAACGCGGTACTGCAATCTGGAGTCGAATTAAAGGAGCTAAGGTCACACTTACTCATTGCTTACTGTACTCAGTTTCATCCTTTATTATGAGCGTAACAATTATCACATTGCTGTTTGTGGGACCTTGCTGTGAGCAAATTGGCTGCCATTTTCTCCTACATCACAAAGTGACTATACTTCAAAAATACTTCATTGGCTGTAAAACACATTGTGATATCCTGAGGTTGTGAAAGACGCTATATAAATACAAATTCTTTCTTTCCTTCTCAAGAGGAAGGATATGGGACTTGCCCCACTACTGGAAACAGATTTTATTATTTTCTGCTGACCCATTTGATGTTGTTTAGTAATCCTGCAGGTCAGAGCCAATCTCAGACTAATTAAGTGACGCACATACTCCACAATAACCTGCAGAAATAGCCAAGGATGAAGTGGAAGTTATCTAGTAATCATAGTAGACTTAATGCTTAATAAGTTCAACCAAAGTAGAATAACAATCAGTAAAGCCAATAGAATGTTTAACCGCACAGCCAAAACAGTAGACCATAAGCCAGAGGAAGTTGTGATCAAACTGTACAGTGCTCTGCTCAGATCACACTTTGAGTGCTACATCCAGTTCTGGTCACCGAGATACAAGGGAGGTATTCAATTGCTAGAGGCAATGCAGAGAAGAGCTATATGACTGATCCCTAGTGTTAAACGTTCTATGTAATGAGGAAAGAGAACCTGGGTAACTTGAGCTTTTCAGTTTGTAAAGGAAGCACCTGCGAGGTGATCTTACAGTAGTATTTCAAATAATGGGCTGAAAAGTGCGGCCTCTCCAGGCGCGTACGATGTGCGCACACACCAGAAGTGACCTTGCAAATGAGAATACTGCATTTTCATTCGTGGTCCAGGCCCACGTGATCCCAGGTTGTGCTTATGTTCCTGGGATGTGTGAGCCCATACGCTGGGCTGCGAATGGAGGCCTCGGACCACAAGTATACGTTCCTCCAGGACCACCAGGTACTTTCGGAAAAAACATTTTGCTCAGAGGTGTCTGCTCTCAGGGAGCCACCGACCGCAATTTTCCGGTCATTACCGAAAATAGTTAATGAATTGGAAAAGGTAAATCTGAAATACAACTTTCAGTTAAATTTTAAAATTCTTATCCTTGTTTTCAAATCCTTCTATGGCCTCACCCTCCACTATTTCTGTAACCTCCTCGAGCCCTCAACCATCTGAGATCTTCTACAATTCTGCTCTCTTGCATATATCCGATTTTAATCGTTTCAACATTGGTGGCCGTGTCTTCAGCCGTCGAGGCCCGAGGCTCTGTAATTCTCTTCCTAAACCTCTCTGCCTTTCTACACCTCTTTCCTCCTTTACGATGCTCCTTAAAACCTGCCTCCCACACCTACTATCTTGTTATGTGGCTCAGTGTCAAATTTTGTTTGATAACACTCCTATGAAGCGCTTTTGAATGTTTCACCACGTTAAAGGCGCTATATAAATACAAGTTGTTGTTGTAAATTGTGAGAATAGGACAGAAGGACACAGGCTCAAACTAATAAAAAGGTAAACTTAGGACTGACTCAGGAAATTGTTCTTCATGTTGAATGATCATTGCATGTGCTGGACATCCAGATAGAGTAGTGGAGGCAAGAACCCTGGAATCAATTAAGAAACTATTGGATGCTGCAATGAGGGACTTTAGGGCCTTTTGGGATGGCTGAATTGGGATGCTGGATTGCATGGCTTTCCTGACCTGTGATTTTCCTGTGATCTTTTGAAAATATCATTTAATACAACATGTACTTCATGTTGGCTGGAGGCAGGATCAGGCCAAGTTAGGTCTCAGGTCTCATAGTTTGACATTAGAGATCAGAGGACAGAATGGAAGCCATAATGGACACTGGAGACAGTGGGTGATGCTAGGTTGAAATCATTGGTGACCTAGATTTGCAAGCATTTCAACAAGATATTGACAAAACTCTGTTTCCCTCACCTAAATCAGCATTTACTCCTGTCATGTATGCAAACTCTTTGTATTCACTATGTAACTATGTACGATGTACCATCTGAGGGTGCTGCTGGTGGAGGCCCCAGGGGTTACCTGACCAGGTGTGCAGGGGCATATAAAAGGCGGTCAGCCATGCTGCCTCTCACTTTACAGTTGTATTAAATGGACTGAAGTCACACAGCTCTTACTCACAGTACAAGGCTTCGTGGAGTTATTCGATGGTAGATGCAGACATAACAACTGGCGATGAGTTACAGATCACAAACTTTTATGCAGTCATGGCTGCTGTTGGTGTTTTAGAAAAGTATGCAGAGGGTGAAGATTGGGAAGCCTTTATCTAGTGGCTTGACCAGCACTTCATGGCCAACGACCTGGACAGCGAGGCACTGGAAGGAAAACGCAGGGCAATTGTTTTGACCAGCTGCAGGTCCACAGTCTATGGTCTCATCAGTGCTCTGTTTGCACCAGTGAAACCAATGGAGAAGTCATACGCAGAGCTGCACGTCCACAGATGACTCAGAGTCCACCATCAAGGGTGATGAATGCAAGGCCATTACCACCTCGTTGGCACTGTGCGGGTGATTATCATTTCCATTCATGCCGATTCAAAGGGTACGTTTGCAAGGGCTGTGCAACAATGGGACAACTCCAATGTATGTGCAGGCGAGCTGCAAATCCTGTTAAACCTACAAATCACCATGTTGCAGAGGAGGACAGATCCACGGAGGATCACGATGAACCAGAACCTCAGACCGAGGAGGCAGAGGTACATGAGGTGCACACATTCACTCCAAATTGTCCCCCGATAAGGCTGAATGTTGAACTAAATGGACTCCCGCTGTCAATGGAGCTGGACACGGGTGCCAACCAGTCCATCATGGGCAAAAAGACTTTCGAGAAACTGTGGTGCAGCAAGGCCTCAAGGCCAGTCTTAACTCCAATTCACATGAAACTAAGAATTTACACAAAGGAACTGATTCCTGTAATTGGCAGTGCTACCGTAAAGGTCTCCTACGATGCAGCGGTGCACAAGCTACCACTCTGGGTGGTACCGGGCGATGGTCCCACGCTATTCGGCAGGAGCTGGCTAGGAAAGATACGCTAGAACTGGGATGACGTTCGAGCACTATCGCCCGCTGATGACACTTTGTGTGCTCAGGTCTTAAACACATTCCCTTCGCTGTCCGAACCAAGCATCAGGAAATTCCAAGGAGCAAAAGTGCAGATCCACCTAATTCCGGGGGCGCGACCCATCCATCACAAGGCGAGAGCAGTACTGTACATGATGTGAGAAAGGGTAGCGATCGAGCTAGACCGGCTGCAAAGAGAGGGCATCATCTCACCAATCGAGTTCAACGAGTGGGCCAGTCCTATTGTCCTAGTCCTCAAGGAAGAAGGCACCGTCAGAATCTGTGGTGATTACAAAGTAACTATCAATCATTTCTCAATGCAGGACCAATCCCCACTACCAAAGGCCGACGACCTCTTTGCAATGCATGCGGGAGGAATGACGTTCACGAAGTTGGTCTTGACTTCAGCCTACAT
Source organism: Pristiophorus japonicus (assembly GCF_044704955.1). Taxonomy (NCBI): domain Eukaryota; kingdom Metazoa; phylum Chordata; class Chondrichthyes; family Pristiophoridae; genus Pristiophorus; species Pristiophorus japonicus. The sequence continues at coordinate 240,506,895 of NC_091977.1, read as the reverse complement.
GACGCAGAAACTGGAGGAATCATCGAAGGGACTCACCTGCAGCAACACGCACAAAGGTCTTTTCATTTATAACAGATGCCAGTTTGGAATTCGATCAGCGGTGGCGATATTCAAGAGAAACATGGAAAGCTTACTGAAGTTGGTCCCGCGCACCGTGGTCCTCCAGGACGACATCTTGGTTACAGGTCGGGCCACAGTCGAGCATTTGCAGAACCTGGAGGAGGTTCTTAGTCGACTCAACTGTGTGGGGTTCAGATTAAAACGCTCAAAGTGCATTTTCCTGGCGCCTGAAGTGGAGTTCCTGGGGAGGAGGATCGTGGTGGATCAGACCCACTGATTCAAAGACGGAGGCAATCGAGAACGCACTGAGGCCACAAAACGTGACGGAGCTGTGGTCATTTCTAGGACTCCAGAACTAATTTGGTAACTTCTTACTGGGTCTCAGCACACTGTTAGAACCACTGCACGTCTTATTGCATAAAGGGGACGAATGGGCATGGGGCAAAAGCCAACAAAATGCATTTGTAAAAGCTAGAAAACTGTTATGCCCAAACAAATAGCTTGTGTTGTATGATCCATGTAAGCATTTGGTACTAGCATGTGATGCATCATCATATGGCGTCGGGTGTGTTTTGCAACAAGCTAATGATTTTGGGAAATTGCAACAGGTTGCTTATGCATCCAGGAGACTGTCTAAGGCTGAGAAAGCCTACAGCATGATTGAAAAAGAAGTGTTCGCATGTGTGTATGGGGTAAAGAAAATGGATCAATATCTGTTTGGGCTAAAATTTGAATTGAAAACTGACCATAAGCCACTAATATCCCTGTTTTCCGAGAGTAAGGGGATAAATACTAATGCATCGGCCCGCATCCAGAGATGGGCGCTCACGTTGTCCGCATACAACTATACCATCCGCCACAGGCCAGGTACAGAAAACTGCACCATGTGGGTGGAAATGGCGCAGCCCACAGATCTAGCCATGGTTATGGAAACTTTTGAGAGTGAGCAATCACCCATCACTGCCCAGCAGATCAAAACCTGGATGAGCAAGGACCCCTTATTGTTACTAGTCAAAAACTGTGTGCTTCACAGGAGCTGGTCCAGTGTCCCAGTGGAAATGCAGGAAGAGATAAAGCCGTTTCAGCGGCGCAAAGATGAAATGTCTATACAGGCAGACTGCCTTCTGTGGGGTAATCGAGTAGTGGTTCCCAAGCAGGGCAGAGAGTCCTTCATCAAGGACCTCCATAGTACCCACCCAGGTATCGTAATGATGAAAGTGATAGCCAGATCCCATGTGTAGTGGCCCAGTATCGATGCGGACTTAGAGTGCTGCGTGCACAGATGTAATACATGCTCGCAGTTAAGCAATGCACCCAGGAAGGCGCCGCTAAGTTTATGGTCTTGGCCCTCCAAACCGTGGTCTAGGGTACATGTAGCACGCCCATTCTTGGGTAAAATGTTCCTTGTGGTTGTAGATGCGTACTCCAAATGAATTGAATGTGATATAATGTCGGCTAGCACGTCCGCTGCCACTACTGAAAGCCTGCGGGCCATGTTTGCCACACATGGCCTACCCAATGTCCTAGTGAGTGACAACAGGCCATGTTTTACCAGTGCTGAGTTTAAAAAATTCATGACCCGTAACGGGATCAAACATGTTACATCCGCCCCGTTTAAACCAGTGTCCAATGGTCAGGCAGAGAGAGCAATGCAAACCATCAAGCAAGGCTTGAAGAGGGTAACGGAAGGCTATCCCGAGTCCTGCTTAGCTAGCACATGAGACCCCACTCACTCACTGGGATCCCACCTGCTGAACTGCTCATGAAAAGAGCACTTAAGACAAGGCTCTCGTTAGTTCACCCTGATCTACATGAACAGGTAGAGAGCAGGTGGCTTCAACAAAGTACATACCATGATCGCGCAAATGTGTCACGGGAAATTGAAATCAACGATCCTGTATTTGTATTGAATTATGGACAAGGTCCCAAGTGGCTTCCCGGCACTGTCGTGGGCAAAGAGGGAAGCAGGGTGTTTCGGGTCAAACTTTCAAATGGACTCATTCACCGGACCAAAATCAAACTCAGATTTACGGACTATCCTGAGCAACTCACTTTGGACTCTACCTTCTTTGACCCCCCAACATACACACCAGTGGCAACCGGCACTGCGGTTGGCCACGAAGCAGAACCCATCATCCACAGCAGTCCAGCAGGACCCAGCACACCAGGCAGCCCAGCAAGGCCAGCTGCACAGCAGCCCAGTGAGGGCCCAACAGTTGATCCACCAACACCAGCTTTCACACCGAGATGATCAACCAGGGCAAGAGGGGCCCCAGATCGACTCGCCTTGTAAATAGTTACACTGTTTACTGTGGAGGGGGCAAGTGTTGTTCTATATGTAAATTTGTTTTTACTCTGTACAGCCACCAGAGGGCTCCTCCTCTGGAGTCCCAAGGGATCCCATAATCCCTTGAGAGCACAGGTATTTAAGGAGGCCTCACAGGTTGGAGAGGCACTCTGGAGACCTGCAATAAAAGACTAAGTTCACACTTTACTTTGAGCTCACAGTGTTCAGTCTGACTCTTTCTCCATACATAACACAGATGTTTGTGAATCTTTAGAATTCTCTACCCCAGAGGGCTGTGGGAGCTTAGTCTTGGAGTGTATTCAAAACAGAAATCGATAGAATTTTGAATATTATGGAATCAAGAGATATGGGGATAGTGCAGGAAGGTGGAGTTGAGGTAAAAGATCAGCCATGATCTTGTTGAATGGCGGAGCGGGATCGAAGGGCTGAATGGCCTATTCCTGCTCCTATGTCTTATGTTTAAAAACCAGAGGCCTTGGACATTATCCTTATAGTTCAATGCAAGTCCTCTCAGCTCATAAAATATTTATTGTGGAATCAACTGGCATCTTTTCAGTATAGCCCGTTTCACGATTTTTAATCATAGCATTTTGTCAATGTTGCACTATTGGCTGCTTTCTCCATTATCGCAAAGGTATTTTATTTTTTTATTGTAACTAATTCCTGCAAACACCAGGCATACTGAAAAATGCTAAAAGCAGGCTCTCGCCCAGTTTCCTATCGACATGGATATGGGCATCCAGCTGTCATCCTCTGTAGAGCTCACAGTCTCATTTTTACAACCAATTAAAGCTAGAACTCCCCAAATTATTTTAAAGCATGACATTCAACAGTCACACAGAGCGAGAGAGAGAGAGAAAAAAAATCATGGCTTAGGATGTTCTCCATTGAACACAATTAAACGATTCTGTTCCTTACCAGCATGTCAGCTTGCATGCTGTTCTTTAATTTTGGAAGTTTGGAACCTGCAGGATAGTGCAGCATTTTTATTTTAACTCTCTTGGATAATCGGAGGCAAGGTCAGCCAAGGCTTTAAACTTTTCCAACAATTGGTTTTATTAACTTTATAATACACGTTTTACAGATAGAGATTCATACAACTTTAATTAGAAGTACCAACTCAAAACTCAGAATGACCAATTCTTCTGCTTCAGGAGATTGAGGAGTTAATAATCCATGGACATCCTGCGTGATGTTCTTCTGCATTGTCTCTGGACTGTTTTGTGACCTATCCCTCCTTTTCACTTTAGAATGGCTGCTTTTTAATCATTCTTCCTTGCAAGTCTTCTGACTCAGAGGCGAGGGTGCTACCAACTGAGCCACGGCGGACACTAATTAGACTTTAATATAGTCAATAGACTTGCTAGCCAATGTTTATTTGTCAGCTATGAGGATAAATTAATCTCACCAACTTTATATCAAACTTGGACGCTGACTTAATATCAATTTACAATCAGCAAATCCAGCTAATGCCGAATTACTGTGACATAGATGAACTGCCTTCATCAACACTGTTATTCATTCCATCAGCTAATACTCAATATTTACATAACTAATGTTTAAAATGTAAGTGCAGTTAATTGCGGTCATGTGGTGTTATTAAAGAAATATATTTCATGACTTTATGATCAGACTTCTTTGCTAAGGTGGCAATAAAGGGTAGCTTATGCATATCTTAATGTAGAGGTTGATAGTGTAAATGTTAATATAATCCAAACTGGTTAATGTAAAACAGTTCTGCAAACCAAACTGAGGCATCTGAAAATTCCTAAGTGGGAACGGTGAGTTTCCAGAAAATTATTTGATGAGGAGTTAAGGTGAAGGAGTTAGAGATTAATCTGATGCTCCTTGATAAATATCCCATTCAAGGTTCTTATAACAGGAAACAAAGCATCCAGCTCCTCACAAAGTCAACCCACGAAACAGCTCCATGCGAGGTCCCCAATAAACCCAAAATAATGGGTTGCTTGATTACAGTAGTAGCTTGACTGAGCATCCTACTGAAAAGATGACCCCCATCCATTCTCCCCGATACTGCAATCCTCCGGGAAGTCCAGCGAATTAACATCTCCTCACCACCACTTGAAGTCGCGCAAGCCCTTTTGAACCCACGCGCTTAACTTTCGACAATGTGACTTCAATCCTGATGATGCTTGGAAAGCTGAATGGAGTTCCCAAAGTTCACAACCACCTTGTGAATGACCCGACACAGAAAATCCCTGGCCTCGATCTTCTGCGAAGCTTATGGCAACCCTAAACCACATCCACACAAACTATGGCAGATGTGAATACTTGCTGCACAAATGGAGAATGAAAAACTGTCCAGTGTGTGATTGTGGACATCCAGAACATATAATGACTCAATGCCCGATTCACAAATACAAAGGAGGCATCACCAGTGATATACTCCGTTACTCCTGATACAATTATCTGGCTTAACCATCAAAATGTAAAATTATACTTGTTGCTCTACATCTCCATACGAAGGAGCAATACTGTAATGATAACAGCCAGACTACTCACTCAAACATTGTGGATTGTGATGCTGGGAAAGATGGTCTTATCTGAAACTCAACCAGGGGAAATTCCTCAAGGTATAGTCTTCACCACTGACCATTGCTAGCATGACAAGTCCAACTTTGCATTTGAAATGTTGTGTTGCTTGCTATTTTGTAATGGGCTCTGAAGGATTTGGGTGGTTGAATCTCTTTCATTCATATGCATCAATATGCAGCTGAGGGAGAACATAAACACAAGAACAGCAAAGGAAGAACTAACATAGAAGAGGAAAATCCTGGAAGATCTTCATTTAAATAAGAAAAGGAGGTCTATATAAGAAATCCTCCAGTTAGACATGGCATTCTCATATTCATGTTCAAATCCCTCCATGGCATTGCCCCTCCCTATCTCTGTAATCTCCACCAGCCCGACAACCCTCTGAGATCTCTGTGTTCTTCCAATTATCTGGCCTTCTGTGCAACCCCATTTCATTTGCCCCACTATTGGCATACATGCCTTCAACCGACAAAGCCCTAAGTATTGGAATTCCTTCCCTAAAACCCTCCATCTCGTCACCTCTTTCTCCATCTTTAAGACACTTCTTCAAATCAACCTCTTTGACCAAACTTTTGGTTACTCCTTTAGTGTTAATTTGATTCGGCTTCTGTCAAAAGCTGTGGGATATTTTACTATATTAAAGGTGCCATTTAAATACAAGCTGTTGTTGTTGCATATAAACAGGAGCTTTGTAAACTATCAATATGGCCTGATCCAGAATTATTGGTAAAGAAAGGCTGTCAGTTTAATATTTTCTAGAATTTTGGTATGTATTTTCAGTGTAACAATTCATCCTGTAATATGATTGTCCTAGCTAAGACCCAATTTGTTCACCGTCTCAGGAGCACATTATTAATTGTATTAATTCTATGTTTTATGGGGTCATGGAAATAATTTTAAGACACAACTTAATATCAGTGACGGTTTACTGCTGAGAAAATGCCGATTTTTATGAGTCTTTTTGCTCAATTTTCATAATGCGACCAATTAGGTAAAATAACATTTAGGACAAATAAAAATTGTTTTTTTTTTATCACATGTGGCTTGCTTAACTGAGGTAGAAAGAGAGGCAGAGAAAGCATAAAGGAAGAAAGGTGAAGAATGCTGACACACAATGCAGAATATACATTAGAATTGGAGAGCTATGTACTGGAAAATCAGAATGTCTAATCGTCCTGTGACACTAGCAACAAACAACATCATTACTCTGCCCTCTCCAACAAACACACCCACATAAGTGCAGAGATATTGGTGGCAAGACTAAATTAGAAAGGAACACAATTGCTCATGCAGACACATCGGGACAACAGGAATTCAAAGAATGGGAGACGTAAACAAGTTAACGACCCAATACATGAATCTTCCTAACCCCCAAATTACCTCCAGTTCTAGGCAACAGTTGCCTGGACTGGAGAATGTTAGCTATGAGGAAAGAATGGATACGCTGCAGTTGTTTTCTTTGGAACAGAGGAGGCTGAAAGCAGACCTTATTGAGGTGTATAAAATTATGAAGGGCCTAGATAGAGTGGATTGGAAGGATCTATTCCCCTTAGCAGAGGGGTCAATAACCAGGGGGCATAGATTTAAAGTAATTTGTAGGAGGTTCAGAAGGGATTTAAGGAGATTTCTTTTACCCAGAGGGTGGTGGGGGTCTGGAACTCACTGCCTGTAAGGGTGGTAGAGGCAGAAACTCATTGCATTTAAAAATACTTGGATATGCACTTGAGGTGCTGTAACCTGCAAAGTAGGACTAGGCAGGACAGCTCATTGTCAGCCGGTACGGACACATTGCATCGAATGGCCTCCTTCTGTGCTGTAAATTTCTATAATTCCATCACTTTATGATATAGACTAATAGAAGATGTCACGTTATCCACATATCACCTATGCTTCACACTATGTGCCATATGTATATAGAGAATGTAACACAATGTGCAAACGGCCTTATAGCATGCCTACAATAAACAGCTGTGAAAGTTTTCCGGGAAGAATAAACTTTAACGAAGTCATTGAGTTGTATGATTTGCATTATTACATGGTATCTGTAATTGGTGGCTTAATGGTAAATTACCATATGAAAAAGCAGAAATGACATTTTAATGTTCAGGTGATAATTATGTATAATTACTGTGGCATTTTATTCAAATCACAGCTACAGACATGACAATTCCAGCCCCTAACACTGCACTTTGTATCATGTAGCACAGTCACAGGCATCTGCTGTCAGGTAAGTTGCCGCTTATCTCTGTTAATCCTCTCAGTAAAACGTCAGCACTTCTGTACATATTATACAGGGTAAGGCATATTGGAATACAGATCCAGGAAATATCGTATTTCATGTTTGCTCTCAGAGTTTTATATCGGCTCATATTTTGCTGGATCAGGGCATCTTGCATTATGCCCCGTTAGTTAGACTTTTCCACTCAACCTTCATCGCAATAAAACTTTTACCCTGCAAATTGCCGGAAGCGCGAGCTGATAACGGAGCAACGGGACATCTGGAACCCTTCATGAACGACGATAGCAACAGCTTAACCAATGAGATTTAAGAATAGAGAAAGAAACAGAGGCACGAAGGGAGAGCGGGGCTAAAAGGAACGTGTTCTTGCCATACATCTGGTGAACCACAAGGGAAATGTGGCAACTCTCTTTTTCCATTTTTTCCCTGGGACCAGTCTCCCACCAGGATTATAGGAGACGAGGGTTGCCCCCTGAATTTCAACCCTAATGAATTCAATGTAGAGAATCTGTCTAGTTAGCAAAGGCAGGAGATGAAAGGAGGTATTGTAATGTTTTAAATGTTTCAGATCAATGACTCAATATGACGATAGGTCATCGACCTCAAACGTTAACTCTGTTTCTCTCTCCACAGATGCTGCTGGACCTGCTGAGTGTTTTCCAGCATTGTCTATTTATATTTCAGATTTTCAGCATCTGGAGTATTTCGCTTTTGCATTGCAATATTTTTACTTCTTCAGAAAGACATTGAAGTTGTTTCCCTGGAACAGGACATTTGAGAGACACACACACACACAGATATATACACAGAGACACACACACACAGATACATATGTATATATATAGACACACACACACAGACACACACAGATATATATATATATATATACGGAGAGACACACACACACACAGACACACACGCACAGATATTTATATAGACACACAAACACATACAGATATAGAAACATAGAAACTTAGAAAATAGGTGCAGGAGTAGGCCATTCGGCCCTTCTAGTCTGCACCGCCATTCAATGAGTTCATGGCTGAACATGCAACTTCAGTACACCATTCCTGCTTTCTCGCCATACTCCTTGATCCCCCTAGTAGTAAGGACATCATCTAACTCCTTTTTGAATATATACAGAGACACACACACACAGATATATATATATATATATATAGAGAGAGAGAGAACAGGACATTTGAGAGACACACACACACACAGATATATATATATATATATATGTACATACACAGAGAGACATATACACAGATATACAGAGAGAACAGGACATTTGTAACCAGCTGAAAACAGGTGGACAAATTGAAATATTTATTTGATTTTGTTGATTTCCTTAGCAGTTCTGCAGCGAAGTAATTTTCCTCAATTATTGAATTGAATACAGTTGCGACATCTGTCTCTGGTTCTTGTTCCGAATCAGTTCTCTGTAATAAGTAAATAAACAGTTTCCAGACAGCTGATGCAACTTCTCACGTCACTAAATATCTCCCTATCTTATCCTCCTATGCCTAGTCTACCAGAAACCAGAGAGGAGGAGGACCTTACTGAAATGTCCGGTACCTCTGAGCAAAACAAGGCAAGAAGGGTAACTAATTGTGGCTGGTTAATTGGTGATCCCATAGTCAGGCATGGAGACAGCGACTGTGTAGAAATAAATCGTTCATAAGGGCAGTTATGTGCTGCCGCACTACTTGTGCCTGCGGTGGAGGTTGCCTGCAGGTTAGCTTCTGGCAAATGTCGCAGCCTCCCTGGTGACACCAGTTGCCCTTAGGCATCCCAAAAATCGAGCAAAAATCCAGCCAAACAAAAAAACTGTAGAGAAAAGCAATTCTTAATCCAGCTCTCTTAAAAAAATCCAAAATGAAATGCCATATTCGAAAATAAAACTCCTCTGCAAATTCATCACTAGTGCTCATTAACATCAGTTATATTGAAGTCAAACCCTCAAATGTTTTGTGCAGCATTTTTGGCTTGCATAGATGAAGTCCAGATGATGTGACATGATGAGAGTTAAACTCAAGTGGTTTAATCGATATTCTACCAAATGGAGAAAGTGTTTGAAGACCAGGGACTAGATTTTCCACTTTTTTTGCATACTTAACGCCCACTTAACATCAATTTTACCGCTGAAATGATGTATAACGCCCAGATATCGTCCATTTAGCCACAAAATGGAAACTGACGGGCATTTTTCGGAAACTTAGCGCCGAGCGTTACTTTCCCAATGTGCGTAATGCCGGGAAAAAAATAATACCGCCCGCCCACTTTTTTGGGGCGGAATCATCAGAATGGGCAAAATCAACGCCCATAATATCGCTCAGCATTAGTTTCCACACGGAATTAACACTGAGATTCAATAATACCGCCCGCCCACTTTTTTTTGTCGTAAAGATCACATTTGCCAAAACTAACGGCCATGAGATCGCCCAGCGTCACTTTCACCACCTCGGACACATCACCCACAATATCGCTCACCCAAAAATATGCCCGGAAAAAGTGGAACTAACCAGAACTAATCACAGCGTTATGGACGCCATGTTCTACATCACCTGTCGCATCCTTTAAAAGGCTGCTCTGCTTTAACCTTGGGAGAGTTCGGATGTACTCTGGAGGTCTTTGGAGGTGATGTGAACATCTGTACAAACATCTTGACCATACTGTGGCTGATTGGAATTTAATAGATGTCTTCATTGGGACAGTCATTCTTTGTGACCAATCGGTGGAAAACAGAGAGCTATTGCAATGGGGCCTGTCCTTTCTCACCCTCTCTTGATGACCAATTACATGCTGCAGACTCAAGATGGCCGAAGGTACGCTCCACAGCATCATGTGCCCAATGTAAGACATGCCAGACTGATGAGGAGGACCAGATGTTACACCCACCGCAAGTACAGGGACAAGCGGTCTTACCTCGACTTGCCCGACACCACCTGCCTTCGGAGCCTGCGCTTCCACAAAGAGGTTGTCACTGAGATATGCCAGCTCATAAGGGGAGATCTGCAGCCTGCCAGCACCATCAGTAATGCACTGTCCGTTGAGGTCAAAGTCACCCCGGCACTATCATTCAATGCATCGGGTTCTTTTCAGGACTCAGCTGGTGACATTTGCGCACACAGGAGGGACTTGATCAGCTTTCCCATGACCAGGGAGGCACAGACTGTGAGGGCTCTAGGATTCTCCAGAATTGCAAACTTCCCCAAGGTGCAGGGAGCAATAGTCTGTACGTATATTGTGATGCGAACACCGTTTCAGGATGCACAGGTTTTCAGGAATCGCAAGGGACTCCACTCCCTGAATGTCCAACTTGTTGTTGACCACCAGCAAATTATATTGGCAGTGAATGCTCAATTTCCGGGCAGCATCCATGATGCTCACATCCTGTGTGAGAACACTGTATATGACTTGTTTAACAATCAGCCACAAGGTCAATGCTGGATGCTTGGTGACAAAGGATATGGCCTCGCCACCTGGCTGATGACCCCCTCTGCATGACACCCACACCGAAGCCGAGAGGCAATACAACAAGAGCCACAGAGCCACTCGCAATATCGTGGAGAAAACCATTGGAGTGCTTAAGCAGTGTTTTAGATGTCTGGACCACTCAGGAGGCGAGCTCCTATACCACCCTGAGTAGGTAGCTCAATTAGTGGTGGTGTGCTCCATGCTGCACAATTTGGCTATCAGGAGGGGACAAGAATTACCTAATGAGTCTGACAGTCCACCTCACCACAGAGAGGACGAGGAGGATGAGGAGGTGGACGCTGATATTGACCCCGACAATCAGGCTGATGCTGAAGCCATGCCCCTGCCCCCCTGTAGACTGTATGAAAGGGCCAATGGTGGCATGATAGTTGCAAGAGCCTTACGTCAGGAGCTTATTAATGAGCGCTTTGCTTGAAAGAATGTTGGTGTTATTTACAAGGCTGACACACTGCTGGGTGTGCAGGTCATACATCAATGGTGGGTATCACCTTGGTGACAGTTAAAGTTTAAGTTGATTGAAGTTAAGTGTAATTAAACCCTTTGATGTTAAGGAATCACCAGCGTGTAACGGTGCAGCTATCTGAGCCAATGCGCAACAAGTTTTTGTTAAATAAAAAACATTTAAACCGAACATTTGTCCGAAGTCATCAGTATTTCTGTAAAAACCAACCCTTCCCCTCCCCGCTTCTCCTCCCCATCTCTACCCCTTCCCCTTCCCCTCCTGACTCCAAGGTGCCTGGCCGAGGAACTCCTCAGGTGATGCTTCATTGAGGGGGGGGGGGGATGACGGCTAAACCGCTGCTTGGATGGTCCCAAGGTGGGAACGTGCTCCGAGTCAGAAGCAAGATGTTGCTCCTGGCTTTCATGTGTCATTGGCAATGGGGGTATGGCACCTTGGGGTGCAGTGCCGCGCTCCGGGACCACTGGGAGCCCTCTGCCACCAGTGCTCCTGGCTACCAGCTGCAGGGCCTCCACCATCCCTTCCAGGTTATATCTTATTTGTTGGACAAAAACTCGGTGCCAACTATGTTCTTGGTGCTTAGTAAGCTTTTTGCTACTCGTGAATCTCCCTCGTGCTTCCCACAACAGCGAAACAAGCACATACCACAGCCACACACGCTTTCAGTCCCTCTCAGCTCTCTTTCACTCTGTCTCCTCTTCTGCGCATGTCATGATGACCCTTGACCTCCTGAATCATGGGAATCGAGCGTTGCCATGCCATTGCTAAGGATGGTGACACTTTACGGCAAACCATCAGATAGATTTAACGCTACCGCCCATTTCATATCACTTGCGGTAACACCCAATTTCCAAAATGGAGACTAGGTGCGTTGTGAATGGGCGAGAAGCCGGCGATCTGAAAACCCATTTTTACCGCCCATACCGGAAATAACGCGTATTTTTAGGCAATATGCACAAAAGTGTAAAATCTCGCCGCAGGACATCAAATCTGGCACCAAGCTTCATCATAGACAGTCCCACGAAATTGAGGAAGATTTTCTTCCACTCTAAAAGTGAGTTCTTAGGTAGCAATGCGGTGGAGGAGGATTTCTTGGAGTGTATTTGGGATGGTTTTCTAGACCAATATGTCAAGGAACCAACTAGAGGACTGGCCATCCTAGACTGGGTGATGTGTAATGAGAAAGGGCTAATTAGCAATCTTGTTGTGCAAGACCCCTTGGGGAAGAGTGACCATAATATGGTAGCATTCTTTATTATGATGGAGAGCGACACAGTTAATTCAAAGAGTAGGGTACTGAACTTAAGGATAGGTAACTTCAATGGTATGAGACGTGAATTGGCTAGAATAGATTGGCAAGTGATACTTAAAGGGTTGACGGTGGATAGGCAATGGCAAACATTTAAAGATCACATGGATGAACTTCAACAATTGTACATCCCTGTCTGGAGTAAAAATAAAATGGGGAAGGTGGCTCAACTGTGGCTAACAAGGGAAATTAAGGATAATGTTAAATCCAAGGAAGAGGCATATAAATTGACGAGAAAAAACAGCAAACCTGAGGACTGGGAGAATTTTATAATACAGCAGAGGAGGACAAAGTGTTTAATTAGGAAGGGGAAAATAGAGTATGAGAGGAAGCTTTCTGGGAACATAAAAACTGACTGCAAAAGCTTCTATAGATATGTGAAGAGGAAAAAATTAGTGAAAACAAATGTAGGTCCCTTGTAGTCAGATTCAGGTGAATTTATAATGGGGAACAAAGAAATGGTGGACCAGTTAAACATATACTTTGGTTCTGTCTTCACGAAGGAAGACATAAATAACCTTCCAGAAATACTAGGTGATCGAGGGTCTCGTGAGATGAAGGAACAGAAGGAAATCCTTATTAGGCGGGAAATTGTGTGAGGGAAATTGATGGGATTGAAGGCCGATAAATCCCCTGGGCCTGACGGTCTGCATCCCAGAGTACTTAAGGAAGTAGCCCTAGAAATAGTGGATGCATTGGTGATCATTGTCCAACAGTCTATCGACTCTGGATCAGTTTCTATGGACTGGAGGGTAGCTAATGTAACACCACCTTTTAAGAAAGGAGGGAGCGAGAAAACGGATAATTATGGACCGGTTAGCCTGACATCGGTAGTGGAGAAAATGTTGGAATCAATTATTAAAGATGAAATAGCAGCACATTTGGAAAGCAGTGACGGGATCGGTCCAAGTCAGCATGGATTTATGAAAGGGAAATCATGCTTGACAAATCTTCTAGAATTTTTTGAGGATGTAACTAGTAGAGTGGACAAGGGAGAACCAGTGGATGTGGTGTATTTGGACTTTCAAAAGGCTTTTGACAAGGTCCCACACAAGAGATTGGTGTGCAAAATTAAAGCACATGGTATTGGGGGTAGTGTACTGATGTGGATAGAGAACTGGTTGGCAGACAGGAAGCAGAGAGTCGGAATAAACGGGTCCTTTTCAGAATGGCAGGCAGTGACTCGTGGAGTGCCACAGGGCTCAGTGCTGGGACCCCAGCTCTTTACAATATATATTAATGATTTGGATGAGGGAATTGAGTGTAATATCTCCAAGTTTGCAGATGACAGTAAGCGGGATGGTGATGTGAGCTGTGAGGAGGATGCTAAAAGACTGCAGGGTGACTTGGACAGGTTAGGTGAGTGGGCAAACGTGTGGCAGATGCAGTATAATGTGGATAAATGTGAGGTTATCCACTTTGGTGGCAAAAACAGGAAGGCAGAATATTATATGAATGGCGGCAGATTACGAAAAGGGGAGGTGCAACGAGACCTGGGTGTCATGGTACATATGTCATTGAAAGTTGGCATGCAGGTACAGCAGGCGGTAAAGAAGGCAAATGGTATGTCGGCCTTCATAGCTAGGGGATTTGAGTATAGGAGCAGGGAGGTCTTACTGCAGTTGTACAGGGCCTTAGTGAGGCCTCACCTGGAATATTGTGTTCAGTTTTGGTCTCCTAATCTGAGGAAGCACATACTTGCTATTGAGGGAGTGCAGCGAAGGTTCACCAGACTGATTCCAGGGATGGCTGGACTGTCATATGAGGAGAGACTGAACGACTGGGCCTGTATTCACTGGAGTTTAGAAGGATGAGAGGGGATCTCATCGAAACATATAAAATTCTGACGGGTTAGATGCAGGAAGAATGTTCCCGATGTTGGGGAAGTCCAGAACCAGGAGACATAATCTAAGGATAAGGAGTAAGCCATTTACGACTGAGATGAGGAGAAACTTCTTCACTCAGAGAGTTGTTAACCTGTGGAATTCCCTACCGCAGAGAGTTGTTGATGCAAGTCAATTGGATATATTCAAGAGGGAGTTAGATATGGCCCTTACGGCTAAAGGGATCAAGGGATATGAAGAGAATGCGGGAAAGGGGTACTGAGGTGAATGATCAGCCATGATCTCATTGAATGGTGGTGCAGGCTCGAAGGGCCGAATGGCCTACTCCTGCACCTATTTTCTATGTTTCTATGTTTCTATGAACAGTCCAATATGGGAATTACAGTCTCTGTCACAGGTGGGACAGACAGTTGTTGAAGGAAAGGGTTGATGGAGAGTCTGGTTTGCCGCACGCTCCTTCCACTGCCTGTGCTTGTTTTTTGAATGCTCTCGGCAACGAGACTCGAAGTGCTCAGTGCCCTCCCGAATGCTCTTCCTTCATTTAGCGCGGTCTTTGGCCAAGGACTCCCAGGTGTCAGTGGGGATGTTGCATTTTATCAAGGAGGCTTTGAGGGTGTCCTTGAAACGTTTCCTCTGCCCACCTAAGGATCGCCTGCCATGTAGGTGTTCCGAGTAGAGCACTTGCTTTGGGAGTCTTGTGTCAGGCATGCCAACAATGTGGCCCGCCCAACGGAGCTGGTTGAGCGTGATCAGTGTTTCGATGCTGGGGATGTTGGCCTGAACGAGGACACTAACATTGGTGCGTCGGTTCACCCAGGGGATTTGCAGGATCTTGTGGAGACAACGCTGGTGGTATTTCTCCAGCGATTTCAGGTGTCTACTGTATATGGCCCACGTCTCCACAGTGTCGCCACAGCCCTGTAGACCATAAGCTTGGTGCCAGATTTGAGGGCCTGATCTTCGAACACTCTCTTCCTCAGGCGGCCAAAGGCTGCGCTGGTGCACTGGATGTGATGTTGAACCTCGTCGTCGATGTCTGCCCTTGTTGATAATAGGCTCCCGAGGTATGGAAAGTGGTCAACCTTGTCCAGGGCCGTGCCGTGGATCTTGATGACTGGGGTGGGGGGGAGGGGGGGCAAGTGCTGTGTGATGGGGTCAGGTTGGTGGAGGACCTTTGTCTTATGAATGTTTAGTGTAAGGCCCATGCTTTCGTATGCATCTGTAAAGATGTTGTCTATGACTTGGAGTTCAGCCTCTGAATGTGCGCAGATGCAAGCATCGTCCGCGAACTGTAGTTCGACGACAGAGGATGGGACAGCCTTGGATCTGGCCTGAAGGTGACAAAAGTGGAACAGGTTCCCACTGATTCTATAGTTTAGTTCCACTCCAGTCGGGATCTTGTTGGGTGTGAGGTGGAGCATTGCAGTGAGGAAAATCGAGAAGAGGTTTGGCACGATGACACAGCCCTGCTTGACCCCGGTCCGGATGTGGATTGGGTCTGTGGTGGAACCGTTGGTCAGGATCTACAGGGCAGTAGTGATACCTGCCCTCCTATATGGCTCAGAGATGTGGACTATATACAGCAGACACCTCAAAGCACTGGAGAAGTACCACCAGTGCTGCCTCTGCAAGATCCTGTAAATCCACTGGGAGGATAGACGCACCAAATTCAGTGTCCTCGCTCAGGCCAACATCTCCAGCATCGAAGCACTGACCACATTTGACCAGCTCAATTGGGTGGGCCACATCATCTGCATGCCCAACACAAGACTCCCTAAGCAAGTGCTCTACTTGGAACTCCTACACAGCAAGCAAGCCTCAGGTGGGCAGAGGAAACATTTCAAGGATACCCTCAAAGCCTCCTCGATAAAGTATAACATCTCCACCAGCACCTGGGAATCCCTGGCCCAAGACCGCCCAAAGTGGAGGAAGAGCATCCAGGAGGGCGCTGAGCACCTCGAGTCTTGTCACCGAGAACGTGCAGAAACCAAGCGCAGACAGCGGAAGGAGTGTGCGGCAAACCGGGTTCACCACCCACCCTCTCCTTCAACCACTCTCTGCCCCATCTGTTACAGAATCTGTCATTACCGTATTGGACTGTACAGCCACCTAAGAACTCACTTTTAGAGGGGAAGCAAGCCTTTCTTGATTTTGAGGGACTGCCTATGATGATTATGACCAAATGGAAGCAGTTTATGACCTTTAACCAGCGTGTATTATAATCCATTATTATTGTTTTTTTTGGAGAAACAATAAATATTTAAATGCTGTTTCATACACACACACAGATTGAAAATTCACTTTGGATGATTAAAGACAAATATCTCGTATCCACGTGCTGATTATTCGAGGAGCCCTCTTTCTCCATTCAAATTGATTCCTCCTCCCTCGGTGTGGCGGGGAATAGGCCTCAGTTTGGGGAAATTCTGTAGATTCTTGTCGACGATTTTGCTGAATTGTTGCCTTGGCTTTCTTTCGGAAGCACCGATGCCTGATCCCCAAACCTTTGCTTCATTTTTCCCGTCAGCTGGTGAAGCTCCTGCTGTCTTGCAGTCCCCTCGGAGTTTCTCTTCTGAAACCTCCTGTAAATGGGGATGGAGGCGATGGTCTGAATCCAAAGTCTGGTGACATTGCTTATTAAACAGGGATTCTCTCAGAAGGCGGTTAATCCGCAAGGTTTGCTCTCTCTCAATCTTGGCTTCTTCCCACAGTTTTAACACCCGGTCCTGCTTGTTGCTCAAACTCTTCACCTGACTCTGAGCTGCTTGGAGACGATCTTCTAAAAGCTTCCTGACATTTTCTGCCGAGTCAGGTCTGAGGCCAGTTGATCTATTTCCTGATTTAACCTGGTGTTTTCTTGCAGGAGATTCTTGCATCGTTCCGCCCTCTCCTTTAGTTCTTTCACCGCATCCCTGGTGAGTGTGCCCTTCAGTCTGATGTTAGCTTCCATTTGGCTAGAAGCTCGGAAACAGCTGACAGTAGTTAGCTTGATTTGATACATCATCAATTGACAAGTTGCTATGGGGTGGTCTACTTACCAGAACAAATGCTTCAGTTGGAAAGAGTCTGGGAAATTATACAGTTGCTAACTGATTAAGGTCTATAAACTGCAAAAAGTAAGAAGGCAATTTATTGAACGAGAGGATTTATATTCAAATAAACTTAATTCTTGCTAGGTGTAAGTTTCTGTAAAGATCTAATCTGTTATCCACCATTTTAAGGTCTGGAATTGAAAGCCTCAGCAGGAATATTTATTTGACATTGTTATGCTCAAGAACTACAGTCAACTTTATTAGTGGAAACTGAGGAATGATGAAAACTGAGGGCAAAGTAGTTAGATGCCTTTCCCACATCTGTGATCAATCCCACTCTGCTAGGAAGGACACCTGTATTGGATTGAAATTGGAATCCCCTCCCCTGCAGGTAGATCACGCCATCATGAAACTTTCCAGCACGCACTCTACCAGGACTACAGGTGATCATCATTGCAACTGAGATTGGTGTATGTGTTGGGAAAATGCATGTCCTCTCTTGCCTCTTGGTTAACTCACTGCCACAATCCAAGAAACCATTGACTTCTATAAGGAAAATGTTGTGGATTATTTTCGAACTCTACAGCATCTTAGGTTGATTTGGTTCCATTGAGTTTTGCCTATGATGTTTTTGAATTATTTAACAATTAAAAAAATGAACTAATTGTTGTAAAATACCAGTTCCTGAGTGTTTCAAATATTGTCCTCTTTTATACCTTACATTTTTCAAGTCAATTACATTTGATTAAATAAAATATATCAAGGTCTATTAAATTAACTTGATTAGCAGCAGAACTAATGTATGCTAAATTAGTGAAATTCTAAGCACTTTTGTGGTTATTACCAGGGGTAAGACTGTGCCTAATTGTTTAACTCTTGAATTTCATGGATGGGTAGGCCTGCATATTGATGTCATTTGTAGGAAGTTAGAACATTGCTTCAATGATTTAAGTTCCGGACTGGTGGAAAGGGCACTAATTAATTGTGCCGCTCAACATAAAGTAAATTGCAATCGTTCATTAAATGGTTTAAGATCATTGCTGATGCAATGAGTATAATTGAGACTTTGTCATTAAACTCTTTTGATTTAAAGCAGCCTATGTATTTTGTGACCATAAGGGCAGAGATGACACAATAGCAGATATCACCCCTCAACATTCCAAGAGCTGTCATCGCAACTAAAACAAGTAAACACATTCACCTCTTAAATATCATGCTCACGTACTTGAATCAAACATTTTACATTTTGTGGTTTTTCCTACATACGCATATATATAAATATCTCAAGAGCATGTGGCTAGAATCTCCACTTTTTTTGCCCGCTTAATGCACATTTAACGCCCATTTTACCACTGAAATGATGTATAATGCCCAGATAGCGCCCATTTTGGCACAAAATGGAAACTGACGGGAATTTTAAGGAGACTTATCGGCGAGTGTTATTTTCCCCATGTACTTAACACTGAGAAAAAATATTACCGCCCGCCCACATTTTTGGGCGGCATCAGCAGAATGGGTGATTTCAACACCCATATTATTGCCCAGTGTTATTTTTCTCACGGACTTAACGCCGAGATTCAATAATAACGCCCGGCGACTGTTTTTTGTCGTAAAGACCATATTTACCCAAATTAGCAACCATGGAGATCACCAACCGTCAATTTCACCACCTCGCACACATGTCGCCCAGAATAGTGCCCGCTCAAAAAAACGCCTACAAAAAGTGGAACTAACCAGGACGGATGCCAGCAGTGTGGCTGGCATTTGTTAAATCCCACTCTTGCGTGAGGAGCTGATATTGGAAAGATTTGCCTGAAAGAGCGCTGATGTGCATGACAATGCTGACACACTGCTGTGTGTGTGCAGCTCAGACATCAATGGTGCCCATCACCTTGGTGCCAGTTAAAGTTTACGTTGATTGATGTAAAGTTGTATTTAACCCTTTCACGGTAAGGAATCACTAGTGTGAAATGGTCCAGCTATCTGAGACAATGCGCAACAAGGTTACGTTCAATAACAAAAGTTTAATACCAACATTGGTCTGAAATCATAAGTTACACAGCCAATAATACCCAATCCCTACCCACATTCCAATTTTTCCACCATTGACATAAATCACATGGTCAACATGTCCAGCAACACAGAATACAAAGGCACAGCAGGAGCATGGTCCCCAGCCCCCATACATTGCAACAAATTGCATACACCCAGATGGAGATATAACACAGTCATCACCTGCGCACATGCACCTCACTTTCCTTCCCCCCTCTCTTCCTTCTCCCCACATCTATCCCTTCCCCTCCTCACTTCACGGTGCCTGGCTGAGGAGCTCCTCAGGCGGTGCCTCATTGGGGGGATGAAGGCAGATGCGTTGGTTGGACGGGTACGGGAGCGGGGGTGCTGAGGGGGCAACATTCTCTGATACAGAAGCAGGATCTTGGTCCTTGCTCGCATCTGTCATTCGCAGTGGTGGTGTGGAACCGAGGGGTGGAGTGCCGCGGTCCGTGACCACTGGGAGGGCTGTGGCAGCAGTGTTCCTGGCTATCACATCCAGGGACTCCGCCATGTGCGGAATGTACTCGGACATGGTGGCCAGGTGTCAGGATATGCCCCCCAAAGCTTTGATGAGCTGGTCACCAATGTCTACAGTCCACCTGGACAACTGTACCATCTCTCCACTGTCATGTCGCGCTCGTGAAACAGACCTGCCGCGTCCATGAGGCCTCCGCGAGGTCGGCGCCGTCCTGGGGACAAATGGGGTGCCCTGTAGAGAGGTCCTTGGGGCTGGCACCTCAAGAGTGGAGGCGGGAATGACAGGAGGATCACTAGATGGCCTTGGGGTGGAATGGGTTCTGGAGCGTGGCGATGCAGATTCTTTGAAGTCCACGCTCTCATCCGTCGAGAACAGACCCAGCGAATTGACGGGCAAATATCAGAGCTCCTCAGCACCAGATAGAAACATAGAAACATAGAAACATAGAAAATAGGTGCAGGAGTAGGCCATTCGGCCCTTCTAGCCTGCACCGCCATTCAATGAGTTCATGGCTGAACATTCAACTTCAGTACCCCATTCCTGCTTTCTCGCCATACCCCTTGATCCCCCGAGTAGTAAGGACCTCATCTAACTCCTTTTTGAACATATTTAGTGAATTGGCCTCAACAACTTTCTGTGGTAGAGAATTCCACAGTTTCACCACTCTCTGGGTGAAGAAGTTCCTCCGCATCTCGGTCCTAAATGGCTTACCCCTTATCCTTAGACTGTGACCTCTGGTTCTGGACTTCCCCAACATTGGGAACATTCTTCCTGCATCTAACCTGTCTAACCCCGTCAGAGTTTTAAATGTTTCTATGAGGTCCCCTCTCATTCTTCTGAACTCCAGTGAATACAAGCCCAGTTGATCCAGTCTTTCTTGATAGGTCAGTCCCGCCATCCCGGGAATCAGTCTGGTGAACCTTCGCTGCACTCCCTCAATAGCAAGAATGTCCTTCCTCAGGTTAGGAGACCAAAACTGTACACAATACTCCAGGTGTGGCCTCACCAATGCCCTATACAACTGTAGCAACACCTCCCTGCCCCTGTACTCAAATCCCCTTGCTATGAAGGCCAACATGCCATTTGCTTTCTTAACCGCCTGCTGCACCTGCATGCCAACCTTCAATGACTGATGTACCATGACACCCAGGTCTCTTTGCACCTCCCCTTTTCCTAATCTGTCACCATTCAGATAATAGTCTGTCTCTCTGTTTTTACCACCAAAGTGGATAACCTCACATTTATCCACATTATACTTCATCTGCCATGCATTTGCCCACTCACCTAACCTATCCAAGTCGCTCTGCAGCCTCACAGCATCCTCCTCGCAGCTCACACTGCCACCCAACTTAGTGTCATCCGCAAATTTGGAGATACTACATTTAATCCCCTCATCTAAATCATTAATGTACAGTGTAAACAGCTGGGGCCCCAGCACAGAACCTTGCGGTACCCCACTAGTCACTGCCTGCCATTCTGAAAAGTACCCATTTACTCCTACTCTTTGCTTCCTGTCTGACAACCAGTTCTCAATCCATGTCAGTACACTACCCCCAATCCCATGTGCTCTAACTTTGCACATCAATCTCTTGTGTGGGACCTTGTCGAACGCCTTCTGAAAGTCCAAATATACCACATCAACTGGTTCTCCCTTATCCACTCTACTGGAAACATCCTCAAAAAATTCCAGAAGATTTGTCAAGCATGATTTCCCTTTCACAAATCCATGCTGACTTGGACCTATCATGTCACCTCTTTCCAAATGCACTGCTATGACATCCTTAATAATTGATTCCATCATTTTACCCACTACTAATGTCAGGCTGACCGGTCTATAATTCCCTGTTTTCTCTCTCCCTCCTTTTTTAAAAAGTGGGGTTACATTGGCTACCCTCCACTCCATAGGAACTGATCCAGAGTCAATGGAATGTTGGAAAATGACTGTCAACGCATCCACTATTTCCAAGGCCACCTCCTTAAGTACTCTGGGATGCAGTCCATCAGGCCCTGGGGATTTATCGGCCTTCAATCCCATCAATTTCCCAAACACAATTTCCCGGCTAATAAGGATTTCCCTCAGTTCCTCCTCCTTACTAGACCCCCCGACCCCTTTTATAACCGGAAGGTTGTTCGTGTCCTCCTTCGTGAATACCGAACCAAAGTACTTGTTCAATTGGTCCGCCATTTCTTTGTTCCCCGTTATGACTTCCCCTGATTCTGACTGCAGGGGACCTACGTTTGTCTTTACTAACCTTTTTCTCTTTACATATCTATAGAAACTTTTGCAATCCGTCTTAATGTTCCCTGCAAGCTTCTTCTCATACTCCATTTTCCCTGCCCTAATCAAATCCTTTGTCCTCCTCTGCTGAGTTCTAAATTTCTCCCAGTCCCCAGGTTCGCTGCTATTTCTGGCCAATTTGTATGCCACTTCCTTGGCTTTAATACTATCCCTGATTTCCCTTGATAGCCACGGTTGATCCACCTTCCCTTTTTTATTTTTATGCCAGACAGGAACGTACAATTGTTGTAGTTCATCCATGCGGTCTCTAAATGTCTGCCATTGCCCATCCACAGTCAACCCCTTAAGTATCATTCGCCAATCCATCCCAGCCAATTCACACCTCATACCTTCAAAGTTAGCCTTCTTTAAGTTCTGGACCATGGTCTCTGAATTAACTGTTTCATTCTCCATCCCAATGCAGAATTCCACCATATTATGGTCACTCTTCCCCAAGGGGCCTCGCACAACGAG
Source organism: Pristiophorus japonicus (assembly GCF_044704955.1). Classification (NCBI taxonomy): domain Eukaryota; kingdom Metazoa; phylum Chordata; class Chondrichthyes; family Pristiophoridae; genus Pristiophorus; species Pristiophorus japonicus. The sequence goes on along the minus strand of NC_091977.1, from coordinate 240,484,298 downwards.
ATTGCTAATTAATCCTCTCTCATTACATAACACCCAGTCTAAGATGGCCTCCCCCCTAGTTGGTTCCTCGACATATTGGTCTAAAAAACCATCCCTTATGCACTCCAGGAAATCCTCCTCCACCATATTGCTTCCAGTTTGGTTAGCCCAATCTATGTGCATATTAAAGTCACCCATTATAACTGCTGCACCTTTATTGCACGCACCCCTAATTTCATGTTTGATGCCCTCCCCAACATCACTACTACTGTTTGGAGGTCTGTACACAACTCCCACTAACGTTTTTTGCCCTTTGGTGTTCTGCAGCTCTACCCATATAGATTCCACATCATCCAAGCTAATGTCCTTCCTAACTATTGCATTAATCTCCTCTTTAACCAGCAATGCTACCCCACCTCCTTTTCCTTTTATTTTATCCTTCCTGAATGTTGAATACCCCTGGATGTTGAGTTCCCAGCCCTGATCATCCTGGAGCCACGTCTCCGTAACCTCAATCACATCATATTTGTTAACATCTATTTGCACAGTTAATTCATCCACCTTATTGCGGATACTCCTTGCATTAAGACACAAAGCCTTTAGGCTTGTTTTTTTAACACCCTCTGTCCTTTTAGAATTTTTCTGTACAATGGCCCTTTTTGTTCTTTGCCTTGGGTTTCTCTGCCCTCCACTTTTCCTCATCTCCTTTCTGTCTTTTGTTTTTGCCTCCTTTTTGTTTCCCTCTATCTCCCTGCATTGGTTCCCATCCCCCTGCCATATTAGTTTAACTCCTCCCCAACAGCACTAGCAAACACTCCCCCGAGGACATTGGTTCCGATTCTGCCCAGGTGCAGACCGTCCGGATTGTACTGGTCCCACCTCCCCCAGAACCGGTTCCAATGCCCCAGGAATTTGAATCCCTCCCTGCTGCACCATTGCTCAAGCCACGTATTCATCTGAGCTATCCTGCGATTTCTACTCTGACTAGCACGTGGTACTGGTAGCAATCCCGAGATTACTACTTTTGAGGTCCTACTTTTTAATTTAGCTCCTAGCTCCTTAAATTCATTTCGTAGGAACTCATCCCTTTTTTTACCTATGTCATTGGTACCAACGTGCACCACAACAACTGGCTGTTCTCCCTCCCTTTTTAGAATGTCCTGCACCCGCTCCGAGACATCCTTGACCCTTGCACCAGGGAGGCAACATACCATCCTGGAGTCTTGGTTGCGGCCGCAGAAACGCCTATCTATTCCCCTTACAATTGAATCCCCTATCACTATCGCTCACCCACTCTTTTTCCTGCCCTCCTGTGCAACAGAGCCAGCCACGGTGCCATGAACTTGGCTGCTGCTGCCCTCTCCTGATGAGTCATCCCCCTCAACAGTACTCAAAGCAGTGTATCTGTTTTGCAGTGGGATGACCACAGGGGACCCCTGCACTACCTTCCTTGCACTACTCTTCCTGCTGGTCTTCCATTCCCTCGCTGGCTGTGGACCCTTCTCCTGCGGTAAGACCAACTCACTACACGTGATACTCACGTCATTCTCAGCATCGTGGATGCTCCAGAGTGAATCCACCCTCAGCTCCAACTCCACAACGCGGACCGTCAGGAGCCGGAGGTGGACACACTTCCCGCACATGTAGTCGTCAGGGACACTGGTGTTGTCCCCGTGTTCCCACATGGTACAGGAGGAGCATATCACGTGACCGAGCTGTCCTGCCATGAGTTAACCCTTAGATACACTTAAATTGCCGACAACAATGTAGTAGGATCATCCGCCGACTCCTGCCCCGCACCCCCACCTTCTGGCCTCTGTGGCTTTGCTTGGGGCCATGCTGCTGGCTGAGCTGCAAGACACAAATGAGGTAGTTAGAGGAGAAGGGGGTGCTAGGGTGATAAGGTGAGTCCAGTGCTACCAACAGCATATGCACGACAAAAGCAGCACCGTGCTAAAAATCATTGCAGACATTACATTTCATGACCATCAACACATTGTGCATTGCAATGATTTTCATTAGGCCAGCATTATTTCTATCATATATGATTGGTTGGATATGAGTTGGCGTGGTATCTATTGAATTTACATCACGCAATAGTGTAAGCTTCACTCACGTGGCATCACTTCAGGATCTGCAGATGCGTCCATGGCTATCCGGGGGTGCTTCCCCATGAGTACTAGCACTTGCTCCTCCATGTCAGTGATGTCGCTGGGGACTGGTGGCCCCCCGACCTGTTCGCCTCTGCATGGACCTCATCGTCAATAGCTTCTTCTGTAAAAGGTGACAGGACGACATGGCATGAGATCATTGCGTGATATCATTGCTAGGTACTGTCACAGACACTGGTACAACACATAACCGACAGATGTAATCATGATTATTGTGATTATTATCATGCCTTACCGAAAGACGTTCACTGTGACTGCAGGCTTTGATTAAAACATTCCCGGTAACAGTGGAAGACCTCACATCTGCTGATAGTCACTCATGACTGTAATAAATCAAATTATATAAATACATAAGTGTTATATATGTAAACTTGTATTTACTCTGTACAACCATCAGAGGGCTCATCCCCTGGAGTCCCAAGGGATTCCATAATTCCTTGGTAGCGCAGATATTTAAGGAGGCCTCACAGGTTGGAGAGGCACTCTGGAGACCTGCAATAAAAGACTAAGGTCACACTTTACTTTGAGCCCACAGTGTTCAGTCTGACTCTTTCTCCATACATAACAACTGGCGACGAGATACAGCTAGCGAACCCAAAGATGCAGAGAACAGTGGGCATCCTGGAGAAATTCTCTGCGGGAGATGATTGGGAAACTTTTGTGGAGCGACTCGACCAATACTTCGTGGCCAACGAGCTAGATGGGGAAGAGAGCGCTGCCAAACGAAGAGCGGTCCTCCTCACCGTCTGTGGAGCACCAACGTATGGCCTCATGAAGAATCTGCTCACTCCAGCGAAACCTACGGAGGAATCGTATGATGATTTGTGCACACTGGTCCGAGAGCATTTGAACCCAAAGGAAAGCATTCTGATGGCGAGGTACCGGTTCTACACCTACAAAAGGTCTGAAGGCCAGGAAGTGGCGAGTTATGTCGCCGAGCTAAGACACTTGCAGGACATTGCGAATATGAAGGACATTTGGAGCACATGCTCAGAGACTTTTTTGTACTTAGCATTGGCCACGAAACCATACTTCGCAAACTTTTGACTGTAGAGACCCCAACCTTGAGTAAGGACATAGCAATAGCCCAGGCGTTCATTGCCACCAGTGACAATACTAAGCAAATCTCTCAGCACACAAGTGCTGCTACAAGTACTGTAAACAAAGTGATGTTGTTTTCGAATCACAATGTACAGGGCAGGTCACACATGCCTGCAGCTGTGCATCATAGATGTCTCAGAGTCCACCATCAAGGATGATGAATGCAAGGCCATTAACACCTTGTTGGCGCTGTGGGAGTGATCACCGATTCCATTCATGCCAATTCAAAGGGTACATTTGCAAAGGCTGTGGAACAATGGAACGCCTCCAACGTATGTGCAGGCAAGCTGCAAATCCTGTTAAAACTGCAAACCACCATGTTGCAGAGGAGGACAGAGCCACAGAGGATCACGATGAACCAGGGCCTCAGACCGAGGAGGCAGAGGTGCATGGGCTGCACACATTCACCCCGAATTGTCCCTTGATAATGCTTAATGTTAAACTAAATGGACTCCCGCTGTCAATGGAGCTGGACACGGGCGCTAGCCAGTCTATCATGGGCAAAAAGTCTTTCGAAAGATTGTGGTGCAACAAGTCCTCAAGGCTAGTCTTAACTCCAATTCGTACGAAACTAAGAACTTACACGAAAGAACTGATTCCCATAATTGGTAGTGCTACCGTAAAGGTCTCCTATGATGGAGCGATGCACAAGCTACCACTCTGGGTGGTACTGGGCGATGGTCCCACGCTGCTCGGCAGGAGCTGGCTGGGAAAGATACGCTGAAGCTGGGACGATGTCCGAGTGCTATCGCCCGCTAACGATACTTCGTGTGCCCAGGTCTTAAACACGTTCCCTTCGCTGTTCGAACCAGGCATCGGGAAATTACAAGGAGCAAAAGTGCAGGTCCACCTAATTCCATGGGCGCGACCTATCCATCACAAGGCGAAAGCAGTACCGTACATGATGAGAGAAAGGGTAGAGATTGAGCTGGACTGGCTGAAATGAGGGGGCAGCATCTCACCGATCGAGTTCAACGAGTGGGTCAGCCTGATCGTTCCTGTCCTCAAGGACGACGGCACCGTCAGAATATGTGGCGATTACAAAGTAACCATCAATCGTTTCTCCCTGTAGGACCAATACCCACTACCAAAGGCTGACGACCTTTTTGCAACGCTGGCGGGAGGAAAAACGTTCACGAAGCTGGATTTGACTTTAGCCTACATGACGCAGGAACTTGGAGAATCATCGAAGGGCCTCACCAGCATCAACACGCACAAAAATCTTTTCATTTATAACAGGTGCCCATTTGAAATTCGATCAGCAGCGGCGATATTCCAGAGAAATATGGAAAGCTTACTGAAGTCGGTCCCGCGCACCGTGGTTTTCCAGGACGACATCTTGGTCACAGGTCGGGACACAGTCGAGCATCCGCAGAACCTGGAGGGGGTTCTTAGTCGACGCAACTGCGTGGGACTCAGGTTAAAACGCTCGAAGTGTGTTTTCCTGGTGCCTGAATTGGAGTTCCTGGAGAGGAGGATCGTGGCGGACTGCATTAGGCCCACCGATTGGAAGACGGAGGCAACCGAGAATGCACTGAGGCCACAGAACGTGATGGAGCTGCGGTCCTTTCTAGGACTCCTGAACTACTTTGGAACTTCTTATAAGGTCTCAGCACATTGTTAGAACCACTGCATGTCTTACTATGAAAAGGGGATGAATGGGTTTGGGGCAAAAGTCAAGAAAATGCCTTTGTAAAAGCGAGAAAATTGTTATGCTCAAACAAATTGCTTGTGTTGTAAGATCCATGTAAGCGTTTAGTACTAGCATGTGATGCGTCATCATTTGGCGTCGGTTGTGTATTGCAACAAGCTAATGATGTTGGGAAACTGCAACCGGTTGCTTATGCATCCAAGAGTCTGTCTAAGGCTGAGAGAGGCTACAGCATGATTGAGAAAGAAGCATTAGCGTGTGTCTATGGGGTAAAGAAAATGCATCAATACCTGTTCGGGCTAAAATTCGAATTGGAAACTGAACATAAGCCACTCATATCCCTATTTTCCGAGAGTAAAGAAATAAATAGCAATGCACGGCCTGCATCTAGAGATGGGCGCTCATGTTGTTTGCATACAACGACGCCATCCGCCACAGTCCAGGCACAGAAAACTGCGTCGATGCTTTCAGTAGGCTGCCATTGCCCACCACGGGGGTGGAAATGGCGTGGCCCGCAGATTTAGCCACGGTTATGGAAGCATTTGATAATTTCTTAGAACAGTATGTTACAGAACCGACAAGGGAGCAAGCTATCTTAGATCTGGTCCTGTGTAATGAGACAGGAATAATAAATGATCTCCGAGTGAAAGATCCTCTAGGAATGAGTGATCACAGTATGGTTGAATTTGTAATACAGATTGAGGGTGAGGAAGTAGTGTCTCAAACGAGCGTACGATGCTGAAACAAAGGGGACTACAATGGGATGAGGGCAGAGTTGGCTAAAGTAGACTGGAAACACAGACTAAACGGTGCACAATTGAGGAACAGTGGAGGACCTTTAAGGAGCTCTTTCATAGTGCTCAACAAAAATATATTCCAGTGAAAAAGAAGGGCGGTAAGAGAAGGGATAACCAGCCGTGAATAACCAAGGAAATAAAGGAGAATATCAAATTAAAAACCAATGCATATAAGGTGGCCAAGGTTAGTGGGAAACTAGCAGATTGGGAAAATTTTAAACGACAGCAAAGAATGACTAAGAAAGCGATAAAGAAAGGAAAGATAGATTACGAAAGTAAACTTGCGCAAAACATAAAAACAGATAGTAAAAGCTTTTACCGATATATAAAACGGAAAAGAGTGACGAAAGTAAATGTTGGTCCCTTAGAAGAAGAGAAGGGGGATTTAATAATGGGAAATGTGGAAATGGTTGAGACCTTAAACAATTATTTTACTTCGGTCTTCACAGTGGAAGACACAAAAAACATGCCAAAAATTGCTGGTCACAGGAATGTGGGAAGGGAGGACCTTGAGACAATCACTATCACTAAGGGGGTAGTGCTGGACAGGCTAATGGGACTCAAGGTAGACAAGTCCCCTGGTCCTGATGAAATGCATCCCAGGGTATTAAAAGAGATGGCGGAAGTTATAGCAGATGCATTCGTTATAATCTACCAAAATTCTCTGGACTCTGGGGAGGTACCAGCGGATTGGAAAGCAGCTAATGTAACGCCTCTGTTTAAAAAATGGGGCAGACAAAAGGCAGGTAACTATAGGCCGGTTAGTTTAACATCTGTAGTGGGGAAAATGCTTGAAACTATCATTAAGGAAGAAATAGTGGGACATCTAGATAGGAATAGTGCAATCAAGCAGATGCAGCATGGATTCATGAAGGGGAAATCATGTTTAACTAATTTACTGGAATTCTTCGAGGATATAACGAGCATGGTGGATAGAGGTGTACCGATGGATGTGGTGTATTTAGATTTTCAAAAGGCATTCGATAAGGTGCCACACAAAAGGTTACTGCAGAAGATAATGGTATGCAGAGTCAGAGGAAATGTATTAGCATGGATAGAGAATTGGCTGGCGAACAGAAAGTAGAGAGTCGGGATAAATGGGTCCTTTTCGGGTTGGAAATCGGTGGTTAGTGGTATGCCATAGGAATCGGTGCTGGGACCACAACTGTTTACAATATATATAGATGACCTGGAAGAGGGGACAGAGTGTAGTGTAACAAAATTTGCAGATGACACAAAGATTAGTGGGAAAGCGGGTTGTGTAGAGGACACAGAAAGGCTGCAAAGAGATTTAGATAGGTTAAGCGAATGGGCTAAGGTTTGGCAGATGGAATACAATGTCAGAAAGTGTGAGGTTCACCAAATTGGGAAAAAAAACAGTAAAAGGGAATATTATTTGAATGGAGAGAAATTACAACATGCTATGGTGCAGAGGGACCTGGGGTTCTTGTGCATGAATCCCAAAAAGTTAATTTGCAGGTGCAGCAGGTAATCAGGAAGGCGAATGGAATGTTGGCCTTCATTGCGAGAGGGATGGAGTACAAAAGCAGGGAGGTCCTTCTGCAACTGTATAGGGTATTGGTACTGGAGTACTGCGTGCAGTTTTGGTCACATTACTTAAGAAAAGATATACTAGCTTTGGACGGGGTACAGAGACGATTCACGAGGCTGATTCCGGAGATGAGGGGATTACCTTATGATGATAGATTGAGTAGACTGGGTCTTTACTCGTTGGAGTTCAGAAGGATGAGGGGTGATCTTATAGAAACATTTAAAATAATGAAATGGATAGACAAGATAGAGGCAGAGAGGTTGTTTCCACTGGTCGGGGAGAATAGGACTAGGGGGCACAGCCTCAAAATACGGGGGAGCCAATTTAAAACTGAGTTGAGAAGGAATTTCTTCCCCCAGAGGGTTGTGAATCTGTGGAATTCTCTGCCCAAGGAAGCAGTTGAGGCTAGCTCATTGAATGTATTCAAGTCACAGATAGATAGATTTTTAACCAATAAGGGAATTAAGGGTTACGGGGAGCGGGCGGGTAAGTGGATCTGAGTCCACGGCCAGATCAGCCATGATCTTGTTGAATGGCGGAGCAGGCTCGAGGGGCTAGATGGCCTACTCCTGTTCCTAATTCTTATGTTCTTATGTAACCTTATACATAAAGGTTACATACATGACAGCCTACTTGCTGTGAAACTCTAAAATCTCCCTCCTTCCTCCCAAAGCAGCCACACCACATCCACACATGCCTTCAGTTCCTCTGAGCTCTCTCTCTCTCTGTCTCCTCTTCTGCGCATGTCATGATGACCCTTGACCACCTGAATCGCGGGAATCGAGCGTTGCCATGCCATTGCTGAGGACGGCCACACTTTGCGGCAGAAGATCAAAAAAATTTAATGCTACCGCCCATTTGATATCGCTCATGGTAACGCCCATTTTCAAAATTGTAAACGAGGTGTTTTGAGAATAGGCGAGAAGCCGACGATCTGAAAACCCTTTTTTACTGCCCACGCCGGAAATAACGCCCTTTTTTGGTGATAAGCTCAAAAGTGGAGGTTCGAGACCATGGACACAAATATTGTCTTTTCTCTCCCTCTATCTTGATGTTTCTCTTTCTCTCTCTCTCTTTCTCTTGTGCTCCCTCTTTTGATCTCTCTTTCTTTCCCACCTTCTCTCTTCCACCCTCCCTTTATCTCAATTTCTCTCCCCCCCTCCCTCCCTTTCTCTCCCCCTCGCTCCCTCCCTTACTTGCCCCCTCTTTCCCTCCCTCCCTTTCTCTTCCCCTCCCTCCTTTTCTCTCCCCCCCTCCCTCCCTCCCTTTCTCTCCCCCTCCATTTCTCTCCCACTCCCTCGTCCCTCCCTCTCTCCCTTTCACTCCCTCCCTCCTTTTCTCTGCCCCTCCCTCCCTTTCTCACCCCCTCTCTCCCTCCCTCCTTCCCTTTCTCTCCCCCTTCCTCCCTTCCTCCCTTTCTCTCCCCGCCGCCTCCCTCCCTCCATTTCTCTCTGTTATATATATAGCTCCACCTGTGGACTCCTATGGCACTGCAGCCAATGTTGCTTATAATATAGGGAACTGGTCACTTGACTGGGGTGAGTTCTGGTATGTTCTGCCATCGTAAAGGCTGCGTATGTTTCTGTGAGTTACTAAAAATATCCCAATGGCGATGGAGATGGGATTATCGGGAAAAAAAGCCTAAATTTTTGTTGGTGGAGGATTCAGCCAACCAACAGAGAGAATTTGAGAGCTTCCCTGTTTTGATTAACAGCTACAAATCCAAGGAAAATAACAAGCACACTTGTTTGAACTGTCAGAGTCCAGATGGCTGCACCTATGGAAATGATAGGGCATTTGGGGGAGTTTCAATGCAATCATGAAAGTTTCAGAGCATATGTGGAATGGCTAGAAATGTTTTTCACCACAAATAATATCATCAAAGTCCCCAATGATGAAAACCATAATCGGGTGGTGTTGGAACGACAAAGGGCTATTTTCTTAACAGAAGCAGGGCCCGAGGTATATGAAACCCTGAAAAATTTGCTTGTGCCTGTCAAGCCAAAGGACACAACTCTTATGCAGAGCCTCTGGAAATTGCTGAAAGTTATCGTTTCAGAATACGAGATCAGTTAACTGAAGAAAATATCATTCAGTACATTGTAGCATTAAAAAAGCTATCTATTCACTGTAATTTCAGAAACTTTCAGGACCGAGCATTGCGTGACTGCTTTGTTTGTGGGATGAAAAATGATGCGATCAGAAGAAAGTTATTGACAACCCCTAACTTGTCTTTTGATTAAGCTTGTCAGACCGCTATGTCAATGAACATGGGCGACCAATATTCCTGAGAATTTCATACTATTTCCAGTTGTCAGACAACCGAGGTGAATTGCCTGCAGGTTAAAAGTAAAAGGCAGTTGGGCCTCAAGGTCTCAGAAACTGACAATGGTAACAGAGCATTGAAGTCCTGCTATCGGTGCCTGGGACAACACATTGCTCAAAGTTGTCCATAGGTGAAGGCAGGGTGTTTCATCTGCAGGAAAACTGGTCACCTTGCGAAGGCATATCGACTGAAGGGTAAGCCAGCTTTCAAAGCTATAAGTAGAAATCCCCAGAGACTACATAGCATGGAAGAAAAACAACAGGACGAGGAGTTTTTAGAGCTACATATCATCAAGAGCACGAAGTTAACTAACAGCAATTCAAAAAGTATCATAATCCAAATGGATGTTGCAGGAATCAAGATACCCATGGAAATCGACACTGGTGCATCCATGAGTGTAGTACTGGAGTTGCTATACTTCGACAAATTGAGTGATTTCCCACTGGGGAAATCCAAGATAAAACTGCGAGGCTACATGCGAGAGAACATTCCTGTGGTAGGTCATATCACCGTACCGGTAAAATACAATGATCGATTTCAGAGCTTGCCTCTATTAGTAGTGGCAGGAGACAAGCCTGCCTTACTAGGAAGAAATTGGTTGGGATCACTGAAGCTGGATTGGTGTGAGATTTTTTGTGTTGAAACGAAATTTGCATCAAAGGATGATGTCATCAAGAATTATCCGAAGGTGTTCTGCGAAACAGGCAGCCGGATCCAAGGCTTCAAGGTGGGTGTCAGTGTACAGAAGGATGCTAGATTCGTTTACTGCAAGCCACGTTCCATACCATATGCACCCATATGCAAAAAATCAAAGAACAAGTTATTATTTAAATGGAGAAAGATTGCAAAGTGCTGCAGTACAGCAGGACTTGGGGGTACTTGTGCATGAAACACAAAATGATAGTATGCAGGTGCAGCAAATGATTATGGTATCTTGGCCTTTATTGCAAAAGGGATGGAGTATCAAAGCAGGGAAGTCTTGCCAGCTATATAAGGTATTGGTGAGGCCACACCTGGAATATTGCATTCAGTTTTGGTTTCCATATTTAAGAAAGGATATACTTTCTTTGGAGGATGTTCAGAGAAGGTTCACTAGGTTGATTCTGGGGATGAGGGGGTTGACTTATGGGGAAAGGTTGAGTAGGTTGGGCCTCTACACATTGAAATCCAGAAGAATGAGAGATCATCTTATAGAAATGTGTAAGATTATGAGGGGGCTTGACAAGGTGGATGCAGAGAGGATGTTTCCACTGATGGGGAAGACTAGAATTAGAGGGCATGATCTTAGAATAAGGGACCGTCCATTTAAAACAGAGATGAGGAGAAATTTCTTCTCTCAGAGGGTTGTAAATCGATGGAATTCGCTGCCTCAGAGAGCTGTGGAAGTTGAGACATTGAATAAATTTAAGACAGAAATCGACAGTTTCTTAAATAATAAGGGGATAAGAGGTTAATGGGAGCGGGTGCGGAAATGGAGCTCAGTCCATGATCAGATCAGTCATGATCTTATTGAATGGTGGAGCAGGCTCAAAGGGCCGTATGGCCTACTCCTGTTCCTATTTCTTATGCTCTTATGTTCTTATTAAGGAGAAATTTGAGCAAGAACTCAAAAGACTAGTGACTGAGAACATTATTTCTAAGATAGATCTATGTAATTGTGCTACACCCATTGTTGTTGTACCTAGATCCGATGGTAAGGTAAGATTGTGTGGTGGTTATAAAGTAACCGTAAACCAGGTTCTGGAGGGTAATCTCCCCAATACATTGCCAAATGATGAAGATTTGTTCACCACACTGACAGGTGGTCAGATCTTCTCAAAGTTGGATCTTACAAATGCCTACTTACAGCTTGAACTAGATGAGGAATCCAAGTCATGTTTGACTATAAACACTCATCTCGGCCTATATCTATTTAATAGGATACCATTTGGAGTGTCTTCTGCCCTGCCATATTCCAAAGGGTGATGAACCAGATTTTGCAAGGTATTGAAGAGGTTGTATGTTATTTAGATGACATACTAATTTCAGCACCAAATAGGCAAATTCATAAGAATATATTGAATTAAATCCTCAAACGGCTAGAGAAGCACAGAGAACGAGTGTCTGATCGCAAGTGTGAATTATTTCAAAACTCAGTGGAGTACTTAGGGTACATCCAACCAAGGGAAAGCTGGATGCAATCAGAAATGCACCCACTCCCAAGAATATCACTGAACTTTGATCATGTTTGGGTCTTTTGAACTATTATGGGAAGTTCCTACCAAATTTGGCTACAGTATTACATCCATTGAATGAACTATTGAAAAAACAGGTCCATTGAAAGTGGTCAGAAGAATGCGATACAGCATTCAAGGAGTGTAAATGCAAATTGGCAGGGAGCATCATGTTAGTTCACTATGACGTATCTAAGTAGATCAAGCTAGCACGTGATGCCTCTCGGTATGGAGTTGGGGCAGTGATCTCTCATGTATCATGTATTGCGATCAGACACTCGTTCTCTGTGCTTCTCTAGCCGTTTGACGATTTAATTCAATATATTCTTATGAATTTGCCTATTTGGTGCTGAAATTAGTATGTCATCTAAATAACATACAACCTCTTCAATACCTTGCAAAATCTGGTTCATCACCCTTTGGAATATGGCAGGGGCAGAAGACACTCCAAAAGGTATCCTATTAAATAGATATAGGCCGAGATGAGTGTTTTTGCGTCACGCACTCTCAGTGCCAGTGAGCGTAATTATGCACAAATCAAAAGGGAAGCTTTGGCATTAATTTTTGGTGTCAAGAAGTTCCACAAATACTTGTACGGTCGTAAGTTTACCATCGTTACGGACCATAAACCCCTGACAGCTGTACTCCATCCAAAGTCCCCAGTTCCAACATCACCTGCAGCCCTAATGCAGAGATGGGCTTTGAATTTGTCAGCATATACATATGATATTGAATATAGATGATCAGCTGATCACAGTAATGCTGATGCTATGTCTAGATTGACTTCCCCATCACAAGTTACACCCGATAGGGAAGAAGTATTCTATTTTTCATACATTGATGAACTGCCAGTCACAGCTGAAGAGATTGGAAGAGCAACCAAACGTGACCCAGTTATGCCAAAGGTGTATGATTATATTGCAAATGGCTGGCCAAACCAAGTAACAGACAAAGATATTCATCCATTCTTCATTCGTAGGAATGAATTATCAGTCGATAAAGACTGTATCATGTGGGGTGCAAGAGTGGTTATACCAAATAAATTCAGATGCAAATTACTATGAGACCTCCATGACCAGCACCTGGGAATGTGCTTGACCAAGGGTTTTGCGCGCAGTCACTTATGGTGGCCAGGTCTTGATAAAGATATAGAGTACATCATGAGTCAGTGTACGACATGTCAATCGGTAAGCAAGAAACCACTATCAGTACCATTACAGCCATGGAAATGGCCTCCCAGGGTGTGGCAAAGGTGACATATGGATTTTGCTGAGTTAGAAGGACAACAATTGTTCATTGTGATTGATAGCCATTTGAAGTAGGTTGAGGTGTTTCCAATACGGAAAATAACATGTAAACCATTAGACCTTTTACAAAAATTATTTTCTTAATTTGGCCTCCCTGAAGAAATTGTTTCTGATAATGGACCACAATTTCATTCAGAAGAATTTGCACAGTTCACAAGCAAAAATGGTGTGAAACATACCGAGGTTCCACTGTACCACCTTGCTTCAAATGGCGCAGCAGAGCGCACTGTACAAATTGTAAAATGTGCCCTCATCAAACAGATGTTGGATCCCAATCCAAAGAAATGACAATTGTCATTGGACCACAAATTGGCTAATTTTCTAATTACGTATCATAATACTCCTCACACAACTACTGGTAGAACACCAGCAGAGTTGTTTCTCAAAAGACAGCCACAAACCAGATTCTCATTGTTAAAACCAAACTTGGCACAGTCCGTAGAAGAGAAACAATTAAGGCAGAACGAGAATCATGATAGAGGTAGAGTAAAAGAGAGAAGTGTGAAATTAAACCAGAAGGTGAGAGTGAAGAACCATCACCATAACTGGTTAAAGTGGTTACCAGGAAGAGTGGTGAAAATATGTGGTCCTCGCACATATTTGGTCAAGATGTTTGATCATGGACAGATTAGGTTTGTTCACATTGAGCATATTTTACCTACAGACATGAAAGTAGTTGAAGGTGGGACTGATTCGATTAGTTCTGACTCACCGGATGGTTTGGATGAAAGTGGAGTGCCAGTGGCGTGTCCTACATCCAATTGGCTGGAAACAAGTCCAAGAGAAAGTCGGAATTTAAGTCTGTGTCCGAGTCAGGCAGACAAACAGTTTGAAGTTAGACAGAGTTCAAATGGAAATCAAGGGCATCCCTTGGAGGAAAACTTTCTTCAGGATCAGCCTTGAATGAGTTTAAATTCGACACCATGTGTGGAAGGTTCTGTTCGAGAGTGAAGGTATCCTTTTCAAAACAGAAAACAAGTAGTTAAGCTTAATTTGTTAATATGGCAAAATAGGCCCATATCTTTTGTTATGTATAACCATGCAAGTTATGTATGATGATCATTTTGTTATAATTACTTCTTCATTGAGAAGGGAGAAGTGTAATATATATAGTTCCACCTGTGGACTACTGTGGCACTGCAGCCAGTGCTGTTTATAATAAAGAAAGGAACAGGTTAGCTGACTAGATTTCCAGAATATTCTGCCATCTTAAGGCTGTGAGTGTGTTTGTGAGTTGTACTGAAGATGTAAACCTCCCCCTCCCTCCCTTTCTCTCCCCTCCATCCCTTTATCTCCCCCTCCCTCCCTATCCCCCTCCCTCCCATTATCCTTCCCTCCCTCTCCTCCTCCCTCCCTTTCTCTCCCCCTCCTTCACTTTCTCTCCCCCTCACTCCCTCCCTTTCTCCCCCCTCTCTTTCCTCCTCCCCCTCCCTCCCTTTCTCCCCCTCTCTCCCTTTCTCTCCCCCTCCCTCCCTTTCTCTCCCCCTCCCTCCCTTTCTCTCCCCCCTCCCTTTCTCTCCCCTCCCTCCCTTTCTTTCCACTTTCTCTCTTTTTCTCCCCTTCCTCCCTTTTTCTCCCCCTCCCTCCCTTTCTCTCCACCGCCCTCCATTCCTCTCCCCCTCCCTCCCTCCATTTCTCTCCCCCTCACTCGCTCCCTTTCTCTCGCCCTCCCTCCCTCCCTTTCTTGCCCTCTTCTTCCCTCCCTTTCTCGCTCCCTCCCTTGAACAAATACTTTGTATCAGTCTTCATGTTAGAAGAAACTAAAAACATCCCAATAGTGGATAATCAAGAGGCTAAAGGGAGGGAGGAACATAATACAATCACTGTCACTAAAGAAGCAGTACTCAGCAAAATAATGGGACTAAAGGCAGACATGTTCCCTCGGAGCTTTAAAGTAGTGGCTGCAGAGATAGTGCATGCTTTGGTTGTAATCTACCAAAATTCCCTGGATTTTGGGGAGGTCCAAGTGGAACCGCAAATGTAACGCATCAATTTAAAAAAGGAGGCAGACAGAAAGCAGGAAACTATAGACCAGTTAGCCTAAACTCTGTCTTTGGGAAAATGCTGGGGTCCATTATTAAGGAAGCAGTAGCAGGTCATTTGGAAAAGCATAATACAGTCAAGCAGAGTCAGCATGGTTTGATGAAAGGAAATCACGTTTGACAAATTTGCTGGAGTTCTTTGTGGATGTAACGAGCAGGGTGGATAAGGGGGAACCAGTGGATGTGGTGTATTTGGATTTCCAGAAAGCATTCGATAAGGTGCCACATAAAAGGTTACTGCACAAGATAAAAGTTTCATGGGGTTGGGGGTAATATATTCGCATGGATAGAGGATTGGCTAACTAACAGAAAACGGAGAATCGGGATAAATGGGTCATTTTCCGCAGGGATCGGAGCTTGAGCCTCAACTATTTACAATCTATATTAATGATTTTGGATGAAGGACCGAGTGTAATGTAGCCAAGTTTGCCGATGATACAAAGATGGGTGGGAAAACAAATTGTGAGGAGGATGCAAAAAATCTGCAAAGGGATATAGACAGGCTGAGTGAGTGGGCAAAAATTTGGCAGATCGAGTATAATATGGGAAAATGTGAGGTTATCAACTTCGGCAGTAAAAATAGAAAAGCAAATTATTATTTAAATGGAGAAAAATTGCAAATTGCTACAGTACAGAGGGCCGTGGGGGTCCTTGTGCTGTATGCAGGTACAGCAAGTAATCAGGAAGGCAAACGGAATGTTGACCTTTATTGCAAGGGGGATAGAGTATAAAAGCAGAGAAGTCCTGCTGCAACTGTACGGGGTATTGGTGAGGCCACATCTGGAGTACAGTTTTGGTCTTCATATTTAAGGAAGGATATACTTGCATTGGAGGCTGTTCAAAGAAAGTTCACTAGGTTGATTCTGGAGAAGAGGGGGTTGACTTATGAAGATAGGTTGAGTAGGTTGGGCCTCTACTCATTGGAGTTCAAAAGAAAGAGAGGAGATCTTATCGAAACATTAGATAATGAGGGGGCTCGACAAGGTGGATGCAGTGAGGATATTTCCACTCATAGGGGAAACTAAAACTAGGGGGCCTAGTCTCAGAATAGGGGGCTGTCCATTTAAAACTGAGATGAGGAGAAATTTCTTCTCTCAGAGGGTTGTAAATCCATGGCATGCTCTGCCCCAGAGAGCTGTGGAGTCTGGGTCATTGAATATATTTAAGGCAGAGATGGACAGATTTTTGAGCGATAAGGGAATAAAAGGTTATGGGGAGCAGGCAGGGAAGTGGAGCTGAGTCCATGATCAGATCAGCCATGATCTTATTAAATGGCGGAGCAGGCTCGAGGGGCTCCTGTTCCTTATGTTATTATGCTCTTTTTGTCCCCCTCCCTCCCTTTCTCTCTCCCTCCCTCCCTTTATTTTCCCCTCTCTCTGCCCCTCACCCTCTCTCTCCCCTTTCTCTCCCCCCTCTCTCGACCCCATCTCTCTCCCCCTCTATCACTTTTTCTCCCCCTCTATCCCTTTTTCTCCCCTTCTCTCCCTTCTCCCTCTCTCTCTCTCTCTCACCCTCTCTCCCTTTACCTCTCCCCTTTCCCTCACTCTTTCCCTCACCCTTTCCCTCATCCTTGCCCTCACCATCTCCCTCACCCTCTCCCTCACCCCATTTCTCTCCCCCTCGTTCCCCTCTCCCTTTCTCACACCCTCCCTTCTTTTCTATCCCCCTCCCTCTCTTTCTCTCCCTTTCGCTCCCTTTCCATGACTTTCTCTCCCCTCCCTCCCTTTCTCTCCCCTCCCTCCCTTTCTCTCCCTTATTCTCCCTTACTCTTCCCTCTCTCCCTCTCTTTCCAGCTGCCTCTCCCTCTCCTTCTCCTCCTCCCTCTACCCCTCCCTCTCCCCCTCTCTCTCCTGCTCCCTCTCTCCTCCCTCTCTCTCTCCCCCTCCTTCTCCCCCTCCCTCTCCCCCTCTCTCTCCTCCCCCTCTCTCTCCCCCTCTCTCTCCCTCATCCCATTCCTCTCACCCTCTCCCTTTCTTTCCCTTTCTATCACCCACCCTCCCTCTGTCTCCCCCACCCTCCCTTTCTCACCCCTTCTCTCCCCTCCCCCACTCTCTCCCCACCCTCCATTTCTGTCCCCCACCCTTCCCTCCCTCCCTTTTTCTCCCTTTCTTTCCCTCTCCCCTCCCCCTCTCTCCTCCCCCCTATCCTCCCCCTCCCTCCATTTCTCTCCCCCTCTCTCCATTGTCCCTCTCTCTCCCCCTCCCCCTTTCTCTCTCACCCTTGCTCCCTCTCTCCCTTTCTCTCTCCCTCCCTCTCCTTGTCTCCCCCTTCTCTCTCCCCCTTCTCTCTGCTTTCTCTTCCCCTTTCTCTCCCCCTTTCTTTCCCCCCTTTCTCTCCCCCTCTCTCCCCTCTCTTTCGTCCCCTTCCTTTCTCTATCACTCATTCTCTCTCCCCTCTCTCGCTCTCTCCCTATCTCTCGCCCCTTCTGTCTACCTTTCTCTCTCCTTCACTCTCTTTCTTTCTCCCGCTCTCTCTCCTTCCCTTGCTCTTTCCCTTTCTTTCCCTCCATCGCTCTTTCTCTCCCTCCATCCCTCTTTCTCTTTCTCTCCATCCCTCTTTCTCTTTCTCTCCATCCCTCTTTTTCTTTCTCTCCCTTCCTCTTTATCTTTCTCTTTCCCTCCCTCCCTCATTCTGGTAACTTTGTTTCTGAACTTGAAAGCTATTTTTCACTCTCTGCCTCCAAAATAATGCAGTATCAAAGTAGCTTCTAAAATCTCTACAACGTTTTGGACAAAGTACCTGATATTTTATAATTTTCTCGAAGTCACAGAGAAATGTAGCAGCATGACAGTTATTGTGCCATGTGGGTACCACTCCCTGTGTCTGTATACAGTCATATCTGTAGAGTACAGGAAACATGATATAGATGATGTAATGTCTGTAAGCTTGTAATGTTTGTAGCTCCACACTATGGATGTGGATGCATTGTGTACTGCAACTGCATAGTTAATATAAACAGAACCAGGCAGATTCCAGAGGCTTCTGAGAGAGGGCTGCCTGCTATGTTGGAAGCTGTGTGTGCTTGTGCTCTGTGAATATATCACATTTCGCGGCGAGATGGGATTTTTCGGATGATTTAAAGCTTAAATTTTGTTGGGGATGGATTCAGCCAGCCGACAGAGAGACTTTGGAAGTTTCTGTCTTTGGAAAAAAGCTACAAAATCTGAGGTAAAATACAGCACACGGTGTGAACAGCGAGAGATTAAAATGGCAGGTGTAATTGGACATTTAGGGGAATATAGACACAACCGGGAACGTTTTAAAGCGTATGTGGATCGGCTAGAAATGTATTTCACTGCAATTAACATAATCAAAGTTCCAGGCAATGCAGTCCAGAACCGGGCTGTGTTGGAACGTAAGAAAGCGATCTTCTAATCAGAGGCGGGTCCATCATTGTACGAAACCCTTGTAAATCTGCTTGTGCCTGACGAGCCAAAGGACACAACGCTTAAAGAGATTTTAACGAAGCTGGAGCAGCACTATAACCCCAAACCGTTAGAAATTGCTGAAAGCTATCATTCTGGGATTCGGAATCAAAAGGCTGATGAAAGTGTCAGTGATTACATCGTAGCATTAAAAAAGCTAGCGATGCACTGTAATTTTGGAAACTTTCAAAACCGAGTATTACGGGATTGTTTTGTTTATGGGGTGAAAAATGATGCGATTAGAAGGAAGTTATTGATGACGGATGACTTGACTTTTGAGATTGCTTGTCAGACAGCGAGGTCGATGGACATGGCCGAACAATTTTCCCGAGAATTAAGTAATAATTACGGTCGTCAGTCAACTGAGGTAAATCACCTGCAGGATAAAAGTAAAAGATGGTGGAGGCCCAAATTCTCAGAAATGGGAAATTCTAACAGAGCATCGAAGTCGTGCTATAGGTGCCCTGGGACAACACATTGCTCAAAGTTACCCATACGTGAACTTTCTTCTGCAGAAAGACTGGGCATCTTGCGAAGGCATGCCGACTGAAGGGTAAACCAGTTTTTAAAGCTATGAGTCCAGCGTTCAAAGGTATGAGTAGAAATCCCAAGAGACTACATAGCATGAAAGAACAACAGGATGGGGAGATGTTAGAGATACATGTCATCAGGAGCACGAGGTTAACGGACAGCGATTCGGAAAGCATCAAAATCCACATAGATGTTGCGGGATTCAAGATACCAATGGAAATTGACATGAGTGCATCCGTGAGTGTAGTACCGGAGTCGCTGTACCTTGACAAATTGCGTGATTCCCAACTGGAGAAATCCAAGATAGAGCTGCGAGGCTACTCGGGAGAGAAAATTCCTGTGGTAGGTCGTACCGGTGAAATATAAAGATCAATTTCAGAACTTGCCTCTAATAGTAGTGAAAGTAGACAAGTCTGCCTTACTAGGAAGAAATTGGTTGAGCTCACTGAAGCTGGATTGGAGTAAGATTTTCTGTGTGGAAGCGAGATTTTCATCAACGGATGAGGTTATCAAGAAGTATCTGAAGGTATTCTGCGAATCGGGCAGTCCGATCCAAGGCTGCAAGGTGAGTGTCAGGGTACAGAAGGATGCTAGATCGGTTTACTACAAGCCATGTTCCGTACCATATGCACTCAAGGAGAAAGTTGAGCAAGAACTCTAAAGACGAGAGATTGAGAACATTATTTGTAAGATAGATCGATGTAATTGGGCTACACACATGGTTGTTGTACCTAAGTCCGATGGTCAGGTAAAATTGTGTGGTGATTATAAAGTAACCATAAACCAGGTTCTAGAGGGTAATGTCCCCAATACATTGCCGAATATAGAAGATTTGTTCACCACACTGACAGGTGGTCAGATCTTCTCAAAATTGGATCTTACGAATGCCTACTTACAGCTTTAACTAGATGAGGAGTCCAAGTCATGTTTGACTATAAATACTCATCTTGGTCTATATCAATTTAATCAGCTATCATTTCGAGTGTCCTCCGCCCCTGCCATATTTCAAGGGGTGATGAACCAGGTTTTGCAAGGTGTTGAAGGGGTAGTATGTTATTTGGATGACATACTAATTTCAGCACCAAATAGGCAAATTCATAATAACATATTGAATGAAGTCCTCAAACGGCTAGAAAAGCACAGAGTACGAGTGTCTGTTCATAAGTGTGAGTTATTTAAAAATTCAGTGGAATACTTAGGGTACAAAGTAGACAAAGATGGTTTACATCCAACCATGGAAAAATTGGATGCAATTAGAAACACACCCACTCCCAGGAATGTCACTGAATTTCGTTCATTCTTGGATCTTTTGAACTACTATGGGAAGTTCCTACCAAATTTGGCTACAGTATTACATCCACTGAATGATCTTTTGAAAAAAACAGGTCCATTGGAAGTGGTCAGAAGAATGCGATACAGCATTCAAGGAATATAAAAGCAAATTGGTAGAGAGCACCATGTTAGTTCACTATAACATATCTAAGGAGATTAAGCTAGCATGTGATGCCTCTCCATATGGACTTGGGGCAGTGATCTCTCATGTATCACGTAGTGGGGAGGAGAGACCAATTGCTTTTGCTTCACGCACTCTCAGTGCCAGTGAGAATAATTATGCACAAATTGAAAGGGAAGGTTTGGCATTAATTTTTGGGGTCAAGAAGTTTCACAAATACTTGTATTATCATAAGTTTACCATGATTATGGACCATAAGCCCCGAACAGCAATCCTCCATCCAAAGTCCCCAGTTCCAACATTAGCTGCAACCTGAATGCAGAGATGGGCTTTGATTTTGTCAGCATATACATACGATATTGAATACAGACGATCAACTGATCACAGTAATGCTGATGCAATGTCGAGATTGCCTTCCCAATCACAAGTTACACCCAATAGAGAAGAAGTGTTTTATTTTTCATACATTGATGAACTGCCAGTCATAGCTGAAGAGATTGGTAGAGCAACCAAACGTGACCCAGTGATGTCAAAGGTGTATGAGTATATTGCAAATGGATGGCCAAACCAGGTAACAGACAAAGATACACATCCATTCTTCATTTGTAGGAATGAATTATCAGTTGATAAAGATTGTATCATGTGGGGTGCAAGAGTGGAAGCTGTGTGTGCTTGTGCTTTGTGAATATATCACAGATGGAAATGTCATATGAACCGTTGTGAAGTTCAGTATGCCTCATCTTTCTTGAGGCACTGGCTGTTAGTATTATGTCAAGTCCTTGATTAAGTGAATGGGTAAAACTGTGGCAGGTTGATTTCAACACAAGTAAGTGAGATCATAGATTTTGGATCAAAAAAGGATAGACATGAGTATTATTTAAATGTTGAAAAGCTAGGAACAGTGGAGGTCCAAAAGCGATTTAGGGGCCCATGTAAACATATCACTAAAATGTAATAGGTACACAAAATAATCAAAAAGTTGCTGGATTGCTATTCCCTTGTGATGGGGATCTTTCTCACTTTTTCCTCTCCTCATCGAAACTATGCCAAACTCATTGACAATGGTCATGCCTCTTATTTTCTGGCTTGAGGGGATTTATTTACACAATTGCAACTTCCATTTATTTGGATGGCTTATTTTACTGGCAGCATTGCATTTTTCGGACTGGAAAATTGGGTGGTGGTACTTTGTAGTAAACAAACAGCATTGCCCCTGTTAGCTGTTAGCACTCACTTACGTGCTGGGAGGTCCAGCCTCATATATACTGGGCAGCTGGTCACAGAGTAAGTTTCTCCACCTGTGAGGGTTGACCATTCTTACTTACTTCATGAGTTCACCTAATGGCTTATTGGGCAATGAATCAACCAGTCACATAGACTGTAGAGGTTTCCTCTCGTGTTTGCTGAGATAGCTGACCTCAACTGGTGCAGCGGTTGGGACATCACCAGACCCCTCAGGACATATGTGGATCGACATCAGATGAAGATAGTTTTGGGCTTGACCTTAACTCTGCCCAAAGTGGAGTTGCCCAATGACACTGGGCTAAGGTCCTGGACATCTACTGGTGCTGGTAGAACTGGACTACAAGATAAATTAATACCTTCTGGAAAGAAGGAAAAAATTGTGTGTGTGAATTCCATTTGGAGTGTCATCTTGATGGGTATGATATCAACGAGTGCGTTCAGTCTGATTTTTCATCTAGGATTAAATTACATTTTTCAAAACAAATTGTTTGGACAAACAAGCATGCATTGATATCTTTGGCCTGCATTACTAGCAGTACTAGCAGAGTAAGGAAAAATGCATTCCCTTGGGTTATCCACATCCCTCATGTCATGAGATCAATAGAAAGGCGAATAGCATAAAGCAATTACCCATCCATTTAACTCAGTCACCATCTTAAAAATAACTCTGGCATTGTAATATAAGTGGGCAAAACCAATCCCATTTCAGCACAAAAAACGCAACATGGTAGTTATAATTTAATTTAAGAACCTAAGAATTAGGAACAGGAGTAGGTCATATGACTCCTCGAGCCTGCTCCGCCATTCAATAAGATCAGAGCTGATTTTCAACCTCTACTGCACCTTCCCGCCCTAACCCCAGATCCCTTGATTCCCCTAGAGTCCAAACATCTATCGATCTCAGCTTTGAATATACTCAGCCTGCCAACCTGGAAATGACCCGTTTGTCCCTACTCTCTGTTTTCTTACCTTTAACCAGTGCTCTATCCATGCTAATATATAAATTTAAATAAATTTGTCATAATGAACCCAGAATTCTGACAAACACACCCAGTGGATGTTCCCTATGTTTTGAAGAGATACCTATAGTCTGATGATGTCCCCTAGTTACATTTTTGTGGTTATGTTTTCTATAAAATTGTGGAATCTGGAAATAGTTACAAGGCAATAATCTGACCAAGGAGTTTAGATATTCTTTAAATTTATAACTGTGAGATGAAGTCCCTGATGAGATCACAGTCATCTAATTACTCCAGAATTAACATGGTTGTTTTTGCTGCAGACTTAATATGGTGGTTTCATTCTGTTTGGCATCCATTTTGTTTCTTTTTATCACAACAGCAAGTGTCTGTTTATCAGTGACTGCCACTGTGTTATTAATGTGTGCTGATTGATTGCAATAGAATCCTTGTAAGTATAATTGAAATAATTAACCATTGATTACCAGGAAATGATGTGGCCATTATGTTCTGTGTAAGAGTGCTTTATTCTCTGTTCAAGCCTGTAATATTTTCTTGTGCCTGATTTATCTGTGTCAGTCCTATAAAAGATGATTCTCCAACATAGATTGTAACAGTTCTGATATGTTTACAACTGAAAAGTTAACCCTAACCTTCCCTTTCGAATCCTGATTGATATGTGCATTTTTCTCTTGGGTGGTCGTAAAAGATCCCATGGCGCTATTTCGAAGAACAGCAGGGGAGTTCTCCCCAGTGTCCTGGCCAATTTATCCTTCAATCAACATAACAAAAAACACAGGTTATCTGGTCATTATCACATTGCAGCTTGTGGGAGTTGCTGTGCACAAATTGGCTGCCACGTTTCCTATATGACAACAGTGACTATACTTAAAGTACTTAATTGGCTGTAAAAGGCTTAGGGACATCCGGTGGTCATGAAAGATGCTATATAAATGCAACTCTTTCGTTTTCTTTTTTTTTAGCAATTTGTTTAGTTCCGATTTGCACCAATCAGTTTTATACTAATCAGATTTTCAAGATGCATTTCAAAGATTAATGGATTAATGCGATGTTTAAGATGATTAAAGGATTTGATAGGCTAGATATTTTCTTTGGTGGGAGAGCACAGAACAAGGGGGCATAACAACAAAAACAACAACAACTTGTATTTATATAGCACCTTTAATGTGGTAAAATATCCCGAGGCACTTCACAAGAGTGTTATAAGACAAAAAATTTGCCACCGAGCCGCATAAGGAGAGATTAAGGCAGATGAGCAAAAGCTTTGTCAAAGAGATAGGTTTTAAGGAGCGTTTTAAAACAGGAGGAAAGGTGGAGAGATTCAGAGAGGGAATGTGATAAAGAGCTCCACCTCGTGAACTACTGATGTAATGCAACTACTGATGTAAATAATAAAAGTTCATGTGGCAAAGTCACATGATGTTAGTTTCTGTATTAGAGCCATCTTGTTTTTTAGTGATGTCGTAAGAATATATCACATTGGTGACAAGGATAGGATTTCTGGATTCCCTAGCTGAAATTTTTGTTGGTGGATATTCCAGCCAACCAACAGAGAGACTTTGAAAGGTTCTTTGTTTTGCAGGACAGCTAAAAATCCAAGGTAAATTACAAGCATACTTGGTTGAATTGTTAACATTGCCAGAGTCCAGATGGCTGTGCCTATAGGAATAATAGGGCACTTGGATGAGTTCCATCATGATGAGAGACTTTTGTAGCATATGTGTGGTGGCTAGGAATGTTTTCCACTGCAAATAGTATTGTTGAAGTCCCCAATGATCAAAATCGCTACAATGTGGTTTTAGAAAGGAAACAAGCTATTTTCTTGACTGAAGCAGACCCTGAGGTGTATGAAACCCTCAAAAATCTGCTTGATCCCGTCAAGCCAAAGGACACACCACTGACGGAGATGCTATCCAAGTTAGAATAGCACTACATTCATCAGCCTCTGGAAGTTGCTAAACGTTATCGTTTTGGAATATGAGATCAATTCATTGACAAGTGTATCAGTAAGTACATTGTAGTTTTCAAAAAGCTATCCAATTACTGTCATTTCGGAAACTTTCAGGAGTGAGCTCTATATGACCGTTTTGTTTGTGGGAAGAAAAATGAAGCAATCAGAAGAAAGTTGGTGACAACTCCTAACTTGACTTTGGATTTAGCTAGTCAGCTATGACGATGGATGTGGCCGACCAATATTCCTGAGAATTTTGCAGTATTTCCAGTTGTCAGACAACTGAGGAGAATCGCCCGCAGGTTAAAGGTAAAAGGCACTTGGGCCCTATTTGCTTCAGCAACTGGCCGAGTTAACAGTACATTGAAGTAATGCTATCAGTGCCTGGGACAACACATTGCTCAAAGCTGTCCATATGTAAAGACTGTGGCATTTGGCTCAGTTCCCATGGACTTTAATGACAAATATTAGATATAAGGAAATATCTCTGCTGAAAGTTCAGCAGCCTGTTTGTAAAGATGGGAGTGGCCCAGGTGAACTGTGATGGACAGAAAATTCCAACCAGGCCAACCGATCAAGGGGCATTGCTCTATAAACAGACTTCTTTCAGAAACAATGTCCCAAGCAGTCGACTCCCAACTGGTGAATGGCAGGAGATGGCTGGCCCATTGTCTGTATGGAAATGAGCCAGTTAACTAGATCGGTTTGGAGATCCAAACCCTTCACATGCTAATACAGACATTGTAGCTACATGGGCAAGCCGACAGGTGGGAAATCACACAAAGGGGAGCTACTCAATCCAAGATCGACTGGAAGCGAAACCCATCGGCCATTACAGGACATTCTCTGGAAGGGCAGGCCACTCAAACACAGCCATAAGGCAACGGATCGATCATCCCAGCCATGAAAAGAGATGAGGGTTTTTGGGGGGATAAAAGGAAGCCGTTTTGAGAGTTCTGGCTCGTGCTACTTTGCTCGCCTCATCGCCCTCCCCAAGAAATGAGCACTCCGCCATGGGACGGAAGGACGGAACATCATGAAGAGCCTTGCTCTTCCACCCCAATACGGACCGCAACTCAAACTGGGACTCGAATACTGCATCAGCAGTACAGAACCAGGAACCACGTCACACGGGAAGAAGCTGCAAGCAAGTCCGCGGGCAATCTGGGTGAACATTATCCACACCTACACATCCTTAAGACCACTTAGCTGTGTGAAGGGGCATTGTATGTCCTAGCCCAACCATAGGGGTTTAGTCTGGGAAGGATTTTTTTCTTGTGTACTGTATATTATATGTTAGGCCATGGTAACTTTGACACAGCAGCGGCTTGTTGGACAAGCCAGGTTGTACTGTTGTATTGTATTACATCACTGTTTACTGTTTTACTAGTGGCGCGGTTGAACTTTATTAAACACTATACGGTTGAGCCCGAAAAACGTTGTCTGTGCCAGATCTGTCCATAGTAATCCCTATTGTCCAGAATTTGTAGTAGGAGCTGTGTTTTGCACTTACAAGATAAAGAGTTTCTACTGCAAGCAAACTGGGCATCTTGCAAAGGCATGACGACTGAAGAGTAAACTCTTCAATGCTAGAAGTAGAAATTGCAAGGCACTACATAGCATGGAAGAAAAGTAACAGGATGAGGAGGTTTTGGAGATATCGTCATCAGGAGCATGAGGGTATCTAACAATGATTTGAGATGTATCGTCATCCAAGTAGACATTACAGGAACCAGGATACTGATGGAAATCAACACTGGTGCATCCATGAGCGTAGCACCCGAATCGCTATATCTCGACAAGTTGCGTGATTTTCCACTGGAGAAATCGAAGATAGACCTGCGAGGTTACACACAAGAGCAAATCCCTGTTGCAGGACATATCACCATACTGGTGAACTACAAGGATCAGTTTCAGAGCTTGCCTCTCATAGTAATGGATGGAGACAAGCCTGCCTTGATAGGTAGAAATTGGTTGGGATCACTGAAGCTGGATTGGAATGAGATTTTTCGTGTGGAAACGAAATTTGCATCAAAGGATGACGTCATCAAGCAGTATCCGAAGGTGGTTGTGAAACAGGCAGTCAGATCCAAGACTTCAAGGTGAGTGTCAGAGTGCAGAAGGACGCAAGACCATTCACTGCAAGCCACGTCCCGTAACATATACACTCAAGGAGAAAGTTGAACAAGAACTCAAAAGACTAGAAACTGACAACATTATATTTAAGGTAGAAGAAGTGTTCTATTTTTTAGACATTGTTGAACTGCCAGTCACAGCTGAAGAGATGGATAGAGCAACCAACCATGACCCAGTTATGTCAAAGGTATATATAATAGGCAGTCCCTCGAAATCGAGGAAGACTTGCTTCCACTCTAAAAGTGAGTTCTGAGGTGACTGAACAGTTAATAATAGGAGGTGGGTGGGGTGGATTGACCCATCCACCTCCACGGAGGTGTGTGGGGGGCCTGACCCATCCACCTCCATGGCACGAACCTGGTATTGCAGTACTTCCAGGAACGGTGCAGTGGCTCTCGGCCTTTTGGCTAAGAGCATTGGCGCAGAGTGATCCTTGATGTGTGCAAGGTGACCTCTGGCGTTTGTGATTTGACAAAGAATTGGAAAGATTGGCTACGAAAAAAAAACAAAACAATTCAATATGGGAATTACAGTCTCTGTCACAGGTGGGAAGGAAAGGGTGGGTGGGGAGACTGGTTTGCCGCACGCTCCTTCCACTACCTGCGCTTGCTTTCTGCATGCTCCCGGCGACGAGACTCGAGGTGCTCAGCGCCCTCCCGAATGCTCTTCCTCCACTTAGGGCGATCTTTGGCCAGGGACTCCCAAGTGTCGGTGGGGATGTTGCATTTTAACAAGGAGGCTTTGAGGGTGTCCTTGAAACGTTTTCTCTTCCCACCTAGGGCTCGCTTGCTGTGTAGGAGTTCCGAGTAAAGCGCTTTGGGAGTCTTGTGTTAGGCATGCGAACAATGTGGCCTGTCCAGTGGAGCTGATCAAGTGTGGTCAATGCTTCAATGCTGGGGATGTTGGCCTGGTCAAGGACGCTAATGTTGGTGCGTCTGTCCTCCCAGGGGATTTGTAGGATCTTGCGGAGACATCGTTGCTGGTATTTCTCCAGCAACTTGAGGTGTCTACTGTATATGGTCCATGTCTCTGAGCCATACAGGAGGGCGGGTATTACTACAGCCTGTATTGTATGGGGTTAATCACATACTGTTAATTATGATATTTAGTCATTCACAGTGTGTCTCTGCTCCATGCTTCGTGGATTGTTGTTGCTATATAGAGAGAGCGAGAAAGCGACCTTGGGACGCACACCAGCTTGTTATGAGACGGTCCGCGGCTCGAGATCTCATGCTTTGTGAACGAGCACCTGGGGCCTTACAGATTAGGAGTTGGCCATAAGCCACATGCACCCATGTTTTGTTTAATAGTATAAAGGAGCGGCACTGTCCCGTAGCGCTCCGAATTTCACCTTGGACTGTGATTCGCGAGCGGTGCCGGGACCCCCAATGTTCCAGACCAGCCATCGCTTGTGGAGTTCCCGATGGGCGGAAGGCCGTAAGCGTTGTTGCATCTTATCATACTTCTTTTTCTTCATAAACTGTATTATTAATGTTTTTTTTCTCTCAGTAAACGGTATTTTATTCTTTACTTCATTTGTCTTGTCTCTTAATTAAAATTCATCCTTATCCCGAACCTATTATTATTGATCCAAAACACAGCCCTGTAGACCATGAGCTTGGTGGCAGTTTTGAGGGCCTGATCGTCAAACACTCTTTTCCTCAGGTGGCCTAAGGCTGCACTGGCGCACTGGAGGCAGTGTTGGATCTCGTCGTCAATACCTGCTGTTGTTGATAGGAGGCTCCCGAGAGATGGGAAGTGGTCCACATTCCAGGGCCACACCGTGGATCTTGATGACTGGGGGGCAGTGCTGTGCGGTGAGGACAGGCTGGTGGAGGACCTTTGTCTTACGGATGTTTAGCATAAGGCCCAGGCTTTCGTACACCTCAGTAAATCCGTTGAATATGTCCTGCAGTTCAGCCTCTGTATGTGCGCAGATGCAGGTGTCGTCCGTGTACTGTAACTCGACGACAGAGGTTGGATGGTCTTGGACCTGGCCTGGAGACAGCGAAAGTTGAACAGTTTCTCACTGGTTCTGTAGTTTAATTCCACTCCTGCGGGGAGCTTGTTGACTGTGAGGTGGAGCATGGCGGCGAGGAAGATTGAGAAGAGGGTTGGGGCAATGACGCAGTCCTGTTTGACCCCGGTCCAGACATGGATTGGGTCTGTGATGGATCCATTGGTAAGGATCACAGCCTGCATGTCGTCGTGGAGCAGGCGGAGGGTGGTGACGAACTTTTGGGGGCACCCGAAACGGAGGAGGACGCTCCATAGACCCTCACGGTTGACAGTGTGAAAGGCCTTTGTAAGGTCAGAGAAGGCCATGTATAAGGGATGGCGCTGTTCCCTGCATTTTTCCTGTAGCTGTCGCGCTGCAAAAATCACGTCCGTTGTGCCCCATAGGGGCGAAATCCACACTGTGACTCCGGGAGGAGCTCCTCGGCCATAGGACAAAAATGATTGAGGAGGACTCTAGCGACGACTTTCCCAGTGGCTGTTAACAGGGAGATTCCTCTGTAGTTGTCGCAGTCGGACTTGTCCCCTTTTTTAAAGATGGTCACGATCACTGCATCTCTGAGATCTCCCAAGAATGCTCTCCTCCCTCCAGATGAGAGAGATGAGGTCATGTATTCATGCCAACAGTGCCTCTCCGCCATACTTCAGTGCCTCAGCAGGGATTCCATCCTCACCCGTAGCCTTGTTGTTTTTAAGCTGTCTTATGGCTTTTTCTACCTTGTGCGGTGCTGGGGTCTTGCTGAGGTGGTGGCGGGTATAGAGTACATCATCAGTCAGTGTACAACATGTCAATTGATGAGCAAGAAACCACCATCAATACCATTACAGCCATAGAAATAGACTCCCAGGGTGTGGCAAAGGTTACATGTAAATTTTGCTGAGCTAGAAGGACAACAATTGTTTATTGTGCTTGATAGTTATTCGAAGTGGGTAATGGTGTTTCCGATGTGGAAAATAACAACAAGTAAAACACGAGATAATTTACAAAGATTGTTTTCTTCATATGGCCTCCCAGAAGAAAATGTGTCTGACAATTGGCCGCAATTTTGTTCAGAAGAATTTGCACAGTTCACGAGCAGAAATGGTGTGAAACATACCAAAGTTCCACCGTACCACCCTGCTTCAAATGGTGCAGCAGAGCGCACTGTATAAATTGTAAAATTTGCCCTCATGAAGCAAATGTTGGATCCAAGGAAACGGATTTTCTAATTACTTATCGTAATACACCTAATACAACTATTGGTGGAACACCAGCAGAGTTGTTTCTCAAACGACAGCCACAAACCAGTTTCTTGTTGTTTTCCAGTGAGCACGAGGGTGATCGGTGTGATTTAGTACATGGGCAGCAGAGTTTTGGATGGCTTCAAGTTAACGGAGGGTACAACGTGGGATGCGGCCATGAGTATGTTAGAGCTAGGATGTTCGGGAGTGATGTCAGGAAGCCCTTCTTTACACAAAATCTGGAAATCTCTCTCCCAAAAAGCTGTTGAGACTAGTTCAATTGAAAATTTCAAATCTGAGATTGATAGATTTTTGTTAGGTAAGGGCATCAAGGAATATGAACCAATGTTCCGAGATCTTCAAGATGATAGCACCATCTAAAAAAGCTTTCAGTTATTTTTTTTACAAAAAGCAGGTAACTATGCCATTTGCAGCAGACAATTAGCTTTGGAAGTGGCTTTCAAAATTTTCTATGTGCACGATCGTTCACAAACATTGACGCATCTTGGGTCCCCTCCCATCCTAGCTTCCAAAAGACAGTGTCAGCAGCTGAAAGGAAAACTGTGCCTCCCTTTGCCAGCACATATCTTTTATTCGTAAATACAGCAACAGAAATAACATTCTAGCACACAATAAGTACTGGAATAAAGTTAGATTACAGAGAAAATATAGATTGCTGAGCTCTTGAGGTATTCTATGTGATGTGTCCAGTTTCAGACAGTCAGAAATCTGAAGACTGAGAAGATTCCCAGAGATCCTATTGTGAGTGCCCTTCGGTCCCTGGTCCCCAATTTAAAAGCTTATGAGAGCCATATGACCATTAGTTAGCTTGTGATGATAAGTTGGGAATTATGTTGGCTGTTCTCTTCTGCTCAGCGTGGAAGTTTGGTCAAATAGGTGATGAGGTGAAATATTGATCTGTCATGTGCACCCAGGTGGGTTTTGCAGCTTCACTGAACATAGGGCTAAACTTTTGCCATCTTTTCGCCTGATTACCGCCCGATTTAGCACCCGATTTAAGATTTTTAATGCATTACCGCCCGATTTAAGCTTGAGATCCAACCTTGCGCCCATATACTGACCGATTACTGCCGGCAATAGTTTCGGGGTCCAATGAATGTTGGTGGTAAATCCAGCCGGCTGCACAGTAGATGCAATTGA
Source organism: Pristiophorus japonicus (assembly GCF_044704955.1). Classification (NCBI taxonomy): domain Eukaryota; kingdom Metazoa; phylum Chordata; class Chondrichthyes; family Pristiophoridae; genus Pristiophorus; species Pristiophorus japonicus. Next base: position 240,453,040 of record NC_091977.1, on the reverse strand, counting down.
TTTTTGCTCATAAATGTCGTGCACCGCCCGTTTACCGCCCACAAGACCGCCTAGTGCTTTTTTCGGCTTTTTTTTTAAGTACCGCCCAAAATACCGCCGGCAATTAATAGTGCCATAAAAGGGGTACACTTAAATGTACCTGGCCCAGCGATATAGACCCCAGTTGAGAGAGGCAATCATTCCATCGGGCTCATTTAGTACCCAACCTGGGAGTATTTGATCCTGACACACCCAACTGTGACATCTGTCATTTTGATAATCACATAAATTTACTAATATTTATGAAAGATAGATAAGGTTCTGAGCCACTGCGGCTTTGGCTTTTTCAGATTTATGATTGTAAAGAATATTGAAGCATCATTTATTGAGTATCTTTTTTTTATACAGATTTCCTGCTGGCTTACAGTCTTTAAATCTGGTTAACTTAAAACTACAAATTGTATTCTTGCAGAGCAGTAATAAAGTTTTTCATAAGTAATTTCAGAGTTGTATTTTCACTCTACAGTCTAAAACAAGTCACCCAATGAATGTTAAATTCTGCGGGCTCTGTTTTACTTTCAATGAACTCCATTTGGCACTCTTGGTTATCCTTGGTATGTTCTGATATATGAATTTGCCACCTAAGCAGCTATGCTCTAATACTAACTTGATCAACTTTTTTCTCACTCTGACCTTGATTTGGTGAGTTGCTGGTTCATTGGAGCGGGTGCAAGAACCACCAACAGCCCCTTCCAACAAACTATTCCCACCCCCCACTCCCCCACACCGGCCCAAAAATCGTGGGAGCCAGGTTCTGACCAATTTTCCGGTGCCCAATCCTGAGGTCTGCCAGGAATTCAGTGTGGCCATTATCAAAATTTGCATACCAAGGACAATTTGTATCACTATAACATTTTGTCCGGGTGGGTGTGGGGTGGTGGCAGGTAGGGGGCGGGGAGCCGGTGGTGGGGGGGGGCTAAAACATTACTTCCATGCCCTGGCAGTGAAGGCACACACCAGGCACAGAGGAGATGGTGAACCAAGAGCAGAGGCCTTGTGCCCATTTTATGGCGACTTGTGCGAGCCTTGACTTTTTCAGTGGACCTACGCTGGTGGCACAGGAGGCTTGCACTGCCGTGAAGCATTCGTTTACAGTTTTACATCTTGCCCTCTTCACTCCACCAATGAGGCCATTCCATTAGCCGCCTAGGTCGTAGGAACACAAATCTCCAAATAAAAGTAGCAGCCCTAACTTTCTGTGCCGAATTGAATTCATATTTAATGCACAAATGCAGCAATTTCTTGAAACTCACGGGGAGGTTGCGGGCGAGCTGCCATTTCTGCGCGGCTAACTGCGGAGCAACACAAATCGTCCAACAAGTTGTGGAGATGCGCAATTCATGGGGTAACTCTTCCTCACCACAAGTTGCTGGACGATTTAGACATTAATAACAGTGAGCGCCATTAAACTCATTGTTCTTTTGGCAGCAAAGTCTGGGCGATTGGTCGCGGCAGACACTGATGGAAGATTGCTTTGAAGGAAATGGTTATGCTGAGAAAGAAAGCTTCAGCAGTTAATGATAAAAAAAACTCGCGCATGCGCAGTATGGCCGTTCAAGATGAAGCCGGTCTTACATGACGACTGAGACCGCCTGCTGCCACACACTGCCGCCACCGCCACCGCCACCGTCGGGAAGGAATCAAGTAAAAGTTGCGGCTTTAGATCTCGGTGGTAATCAGGCGGTATAGATGACTCAACATCGTCATACTGCCCGATTACCGCCGAGATATGGGCGGTGGTGGCGGGAAATGGAAAGTCTAGCCCTTTTTATGCATTGGGATTGCTTCTCCTGAAATACCTGAAATCACTTTTGTTAAACAGTTACCTAGGAGACTGTCAGATGATGGCAGACTCTTGGTAGCAAAGCAGTGTGCTGGTAGGTTCAAGTGAGTCTATATTCTTGAAACAATGAATCTAGAGAGGAGTTACTGCATTTCATAATTGAGCAAATTATGCCATTTTGATGTATCCCCGTTTTGGCCCTGATGCAAACACTGGTCTCACTAGCAGATTATGTCCATAGGGGATGCAATACAGGCATACGACTGAAGGGGGCAATCACAGAATATGTTTCTCTCTTTAAAAATATGTGAATGTGTTCATGAGATTGATCTCCCTGCAACAGACCACCTGACATAAGAGTCATTGCCCTTTTCTTGCAATGCTCTCAATGCTGGACAATTACACATAATTGTATTGAAAGTGAATCCAATATTAAACCTCTGTCCTTTGTGACATGAATAGACAATATTTTGATCTGCATGTATTCCCAGAGCTGCACAGTGACATTGTTCAGTAATGTTGGACAATTGATATCACTTGAGGGTGTGGGAATGAAGGAACAGGTAGCACTTCTATGAATTGCCAGTGTTATTTTTCTCACTTACTGCTTTTTATTATTGCCAGACATGTTAACCCAAACAAAGTAATCTGTTGTAAGATCTCAACATTATTACAGAGCTACCTGCTCTTCCTCTCAATAAAGAACTGGCTTGAGCTCTCAAAGAAATGATCAGAAACATCCAGTATTGGGATTACAGCAATAGATTTCTGATCAAATGGTGAAAGATTCATAGTAAATCTTATCTATCCAGTGAATCACCTGCAATGGCTTTTCTTCCCGCTCCCGTACCATTACCTCTGGTGCCCCCCCAAGGATCTATCCTTGGCCTTCTCCTATTTCTCATCTACATGTTGCCCCTCAGCGATGTCATCCGAAAACACAGCGTCAGTTTCCACTGGCTGATGACACCCAACTCTACCTCATCACCATCTTTCTTGACCCCTCCACTGTTTCTAAATTATCAGACTGCTTGTCTGACACAGAGTACTGGATGAGCAGAAATTTCCTCCAACTACTTATTGGGAAGACCGAAGGCATAGGGGTGGAAATTCGATTGTCTAGTGCCTCAGTTAGCAGCCAGAAGGGGCGTTAAAGCGAGTGTAATAACTGAGCGAGCGGTTGTGCAGCTTTTAGCGCCCCGCCGGAAAATTCAATTGAGGGCTAATTGGGGCGCGAAATGCTAGCGCCTGGCTGCTGACTGTCAGTCCGATCATGACATCAGTCGGGTCCAACAACCACACTTGCGCCCCGCTCACTAAATTCAGTCCAGCCATCTCATTTAGCTACTAATTACGTCTGAAAAAACAGTTGGTACAGCCTTCCACAGTCGGGAAGAGGAAGCGCTTCCCCTGGAGGTCACAGTCAGTGCAACGTTTACACAGAGCATGGTGCGTGAGCCTCTGAGTTTGCAGCGGCAGACAGACATAACAGTACAGCTTGAAAACAAGTGATTTTGAAAACATTAATGGGTGCATTACTATGCCGTGCCTTTAAGACTCGGCTTTTCCAGGATTTCAAATCAGACTTCAGAACATGCGTAATGGATTCCAGAATTTAACGTGAGTATTTTTGTTAGCTCCCCCCCGGCCCCCCACCAGGTCAAGTGTGTAATGGCTGATTTAGCACCCCTGTTAGCTCTTGGTCTGATTCCAACAAATTTCTTCGTGGGAGCTTATACTTTTTCAAGGTGCTATACTTACTGCTCTGCTTGGATTATCGCCTCAAAATGGGTGGAAATGAATTTCCACCCCATAGTCTTCAGTCACCGCCACTAACTCTGTTCCCTAGCGACTGACTCTATCCCTCTCCCTGGAAACTGTCTGAGGCTGAACCAGACCAATCGCAACCTTGCTGTCACATTTAGCCCCGAGATGAGCTTCTGACCACATACCCGCGCCATCACTAAGATCGCCTTTAATTCCATCTGTGTGTGTGTGGTGGCTTCTGTGCGTATGTGAGTGGTTGTGGTGATATGTATGGTGGTATGTGTGCATGTGTGTCAGATGGCTTGTGGCATGTGATTGTTGTTTGCCTTTCATTTCATTTGGGGAGGGTGGAAGGGGAGGGAAAGGTTGGGTGCGGGCTGGGGAGAGACCTTCATGCTGGGGCTGCTGAAAGTCGTCCCTTTCCTCTTCTGTATCCTCTTCCTCAGCTGTGGCTCAGTGGGTAGCACACTTGCCTGTGAGTCAGAAGATTGTGAGTTCAAGTCCCACTCCAGGGAAGTGAGCACATAAATCAGGGGTATGGTGAGAAAGCAGGAATGGGGTACTGAAGTTGAATGTTCAGCCATGAACTCATTGAATGGCGGTGCAGGCTAGAAGGGCCGAATGGCCTACTCCTATGTTCTATGTTTTCTATGTTTCTACTCAGTGAGTTCTGCACTGTCACAGATGCCGTCTTTCAGATGAGACTTTAAACTGAGGCTCTGTCTGCCCTCTCAGGTGAACGTAAAACATCCTATGGCACTATTTTCGAAGAAGTACAGGGGAGTTAGCCCCAGTGAACTGACCAATATTTATCCTTCAATCAACATAACAAAAGCAGATTGTCGGATCATTATTACATTGCTGTTTGTTGTGTGCAAATTTGCTGCCACATTACAACAATGACTAAACTCCAAAAATACATAGTTGGTTGTAAAGTGCTTTGAGACGTCCGGTGGTCATGAAAGGGGCTATATAAATGCAAGTCTCTCTGTCTCTTTCTTTCAAGGCCATGGTTGGCATTCTGGTGCTCAGTGATCATACCAAGGCCCTGCTGGATAGCGACATTATGCAACATGCCATCACCATGCGAGAAACTTGGTGTTGCCTGCATTGAAGGGCTCTGCCAAACAATCCAAACATCGAAGCATTGTATCATGACACTAAACACCTGCTCTATCACAGCACAGGCACTGCCATAGCCCCGTTTATGAACATTAGGGAACAGGAGTAGGCCGTTTAGCCCCATCAAACCTGCTCTGCCATTCAAATAGATCATGTCTGATCTGCATCCCGACTCCATTTGCTCACTGGTGCTCCATATCCCTTTATATCCTTGCCTACCAAAAATTCACCTATCTCAGTTCTGAAAACTATAATCGTCTCCGCATCCAGTTGTAGCGATGTTCTGCCAGAGTGACATAGCAGGGTCTTCAGACAGGTGTTCAGAAGATGGCCCTTGGCCCTCAGCTGCTACACGCACACTGGTTGCTCCTGTTGGAGAAATATTAGCACATTGGACTTCCCACAAGATGCCAGCATCATAGGACTTCCCCTGGAACAGTGCACACAGTGCCATAATGGTTGCTGATGCATTGGACATTCAATGAGTGAAAATCCTTTCCCATTAAGAAATGTGGCCAGCTCATGGGGAGGTGGCCTGATGGTGATGTGTGTGTTTGCAATCTATTACCCCTTGTGCTTGGGGGAAGCCAGCGATCCCCGAGATGCCAACAGCCCACTCATGTTGGCTCCTGTTGTCCATGGGGGAGAGATGTGTATGTGCTTGCCTTCCGAAATAGGGCGTCTGTCGACAGCCGAATACAAGAAGATTGACTAATGTGCGCCATCTTACTTGCTGCAGCATGGATGGAATCCACTGGTGAAGAAATTCAGGGCCATTGTTACTTTGATGGCCACGGCCACGGCATGATCTCCTCGTAGGTTGAGTTCCAGGTCGGACTGTTGATGGTGGCTCACCACAGTTACAGCCTCACTGCTGAACCACTGCCTCCCCTGATACTGCTACTCTAACCCTAGTCTTGTAGACCCTCTGAGCTGGCTACCATCTCCTTCTTGCTCCAACCTTTCCTCACAAAGGTCCCGCAGCCTAATCAACGGGTTTTGTCTTCTCGTGTTGTTACTGCTGATGTTCCTTTTCCTCCTTGGCCAACTGCTTAAGGGTAGCCACAATTGCTCCCATTTTGATTAGACCATCTACCATCTTAGAGGTTCCTTGGATCTAGGAAAAGTTTTCATCACAAATGCAGCACGCTGGAACAATCAACAATTCCTACCAGAACAGATAATATGAGCTACTTATCTGTGAGTGCCCCTTTTAAGTAGTGCTCCAGACACACACTTAGCTTCCTGCAGTGACCAGTTTCCTGTGCAGCTACCTGCTTTTAGCTGTATTCCTGGTGAATCACCTGAAAATTGCAAGCAAGTACTGTTTGCCCGGATCCTAACGTGAGTCAAGATGGTGGCGGCCTCCATGTAAGCGCAAATGGAGCAGTAAGTACCGCATCACAATTTTAAGAATGAACAGATCTGCATTTAATTTAGTATCTTTCACGACCTTGAGATGACAAAAGCGCTTTATGGACAAAGAAGTACTTTTTGAAGTGTAGTCACTGTTGTAATGTAGGAAATGCAGCAGCTATTTTGCTCACAGCAAGCTCCCACAAACAGCAATGTGATAATGACCAGATAATCGAACACTCTTAGTTCAAATTAACTCTATTTATTTAGGAGATCTCAGACAGCCATGTGCAGATTAAAATGAAGTTTCTACTCAGACAAGTAGGTTTCTTCAATACCGAACCAGGACTTTAGATTCCTAGCTAGAGGGCACTATACATTATATCGTACACCTTTCCTTTCATAAGAAACAAATTGGATTACAATGAGCTTCAATATAAGCTGGTAATTAACTTCTTCTGAATACATGTAGTAAATAACTACAAATTTAACAAACAACAACAAAAACCTTGTCTTTATAGTTTCTTTATACAAGTGTTGCATGTTTCACACTTTGAAACATAGTATTTTATATCACTGTTCAGTCCTGGCCAGTAAACGGGTTCTCTGGCACGTTGAAGAGTGCTCTTGACACTACTGTGAGCAGCATGAAGTCGCTGACGAATGTCGGATGTCAGGGTTTTTGGTATAACACAGCGATAGGCTTTGAAGACTATGCCATCCTGTGTTGTGAGTTCAACACGGACTTTGAAGGTGCATACGTTTCAGGCGGGCATTCATCTGTTGTTTCTGACCATCCCGTTGTGATTTGTTGTATGACCAGTTGTAGGGGCCAAGTTTCGGCCTGAGTTGCTCCTGTTTTTTTCGAGCAACTGGTTTAGAATGGAATATCTTAGAAATTTGAATTCTCGGCATTTAGTTTGCTCCAGTTCTAGTCAGTTAAAACAGTTTCACTTTGGAACAACATTTTTTTTTCAAAAGGGGGCGTGTCCGGCCACTTACGCCTGTTTTCAAAGTTTAGGCAGTGAAAACTTACTCCAAACTAACTTAGAATGGAGTAAGTGAAGATTTTTGTACATTTGAAAAAACCTTGTCTACACTTTAGAAAATCAGGCGTAGGTTACTAATTAGGCGTAGGGAATGGGGGCGTGGGGGGGGTTTAAAGGGAAGTTTACAAACATTGAACACTTCAGTTTTACAAATAAAGAGCCATCATCAATAATAAATGATAAATACATCAATAAATCAACCAATAAATCAATCAAAATAAATTAATAAAAAATTAAAAAAATTTAAAAAATCAATAAATAAAACATTTTCTACTTATTGACTGCAGCACCGGGAGTACTTCAACAACGTGTTGGGATGGCCACCCCAGTGTGTCTCTGTCAGTGTCTCTATCTCTCTGTCTGTCTGTCTGTATGTGTGTCTCTCACTCTCTGTCAGTGTCTGTGTTTCTAACAGCGAGATGAGGGGGAGAAGGAGGGTGGGAGGAGGAGAGGAGGGGCGAGGAGAGGGGGGGAGAGGGGGGAAGAGGGAGAGAGGGAGCGAGAGAGAGGGGGAGAAGGGAGAGAGGGGGAGAAGGGAGAGAGGAGGGAGGGAGGGAAGGAGAGAGGAGGGAGGGGAGGGAAGGAGAGAGGAGGGAGGGAGGGAGGGAAGGAGAGAGGAGGGAGGGAAGGAGAGAGGAGGGAGGGAAGGAGAAAGGGTGGGAGGGAGGGAAGGAGAGAAGGAGAGAAGGAAGGAGGGAGGGAAGGAGAAAGGGAGAGAAGGAGAGAGGGAGGGAAGAAGAGAGGAAGGAGGGAGGGAAAGCGAGAGGAGGGAGGGAGGGAAGGAGAGAGGAGGGAGGGAGGGAAGGAGAGAGAAAGAGAGATGAGGGAGAGAGGGAAGGAGAGAGGAGGGAGGGAGGGAAGGAGAGAGGAGGGAGGGAGGGAAGGAGAGAGGGAGGGGAGGAGGGAGGGAGGAAAGGAGAGAGGGAGGGAAGGAGAGCGGAGGGAGGGAGGGAAGGAGAGAGGAGGGAGAGAGGGAAGGAGAGAGGAGGGAGGGAAGGAGAGAGGAGGGAGGGAGAGAGGAGAGAGGAGGGAGGGAGGAGAGAGGAGGAAGGGAGGGAAGGAGAGAGGAGGGAGGGAGTAAAGGAGAGAGGAGAGAGGACGGAGGGAGGGAAGGAGAGAGGGGGGGAAGGGAGAGAAGGAGGCTGAATGGCCGGGCCCAAGACTTCAGGCTGGATTTACGATAGGTGGCGTCGGGTCTCGGGGGGGAGTCGCGGAGGTCCGGGGAGGGGGAGGGGGGTGGGGAGAGTCGCGGAGGTCCGGGGTGGGAGAGTCGCGGAGGTCGGGGGGGGTAGGGGGTGAGAGAGAGTCGCGGAGGTCTGGGAGGGGGGAGAGGGGGAGAGAGAGTCGCGGAGGTCCGGGGGGGGGGGGGCGGGAGCGGAGGTCGGGTCGCCGAGGGGGGGGGGGGGGGGGCCGGGGGTCGGGTCCGGTCCGGTCGGGTGGGAGGAGCCTTAAGCACGCAGCCCCAGTGAGGCCATTCGGCCAGGGCTAGGGGCTGCGTGCTTCAGGCCCCTCCCACAGTTTTGGGCGCCTGGAGCTACTGCACATGCACGCCCACTGTAGCGCGCATGTGCAGTGGTCCCGGCACTGTTTTCAGCATAGGGACCCGGCTCCGCCCCCAATAGCTTGTGCTGCGCCGCGCCCAGCTCCAGAGGGCCTGCAGGGAGCCGCGAAAAATGGGTGTCCAGGTCCGGGCTGTGCCGTTTTAGGCGCGGCCCGAAACTTGGGCCCCATAGTGTGGAGTTGTTTGCAGTGTGCGTTGTATGGTAGTCAGTCCTTGTTTGGAGAGTCCACCATGTGGATGCATTCCACTCCAATTTCAGTTGGTGATCTCTCCACGTTTTCGAGGTATGCGTGCGAGAGGGTGTCTGTTAGGTACATTTGTTTTTCTGGTTGAAACTTTAATTTGACATCATATTGGTTGAGCCGAATGAGCAGGAGTTGTAGCCACTTGGGTGCTGCAGTTAATAGCTTGCGTCATATGGCAACCAAAGGCTTATGGTCTGTCCATAGCATGATCTTGCGACCGTATACATATTGATGGCTTTGTTCCATTCTGAAGACTTGAGTGAGCAGCTCCTTTTCGATTTTGAGAATATGGCATTTCTGCTGGAGTGAGCGCCCGGCTCGCGTATGTGATTGGTGTCCCTGTTGCAGAAGGATGAACCCAAGACCCTTGCTCAAAGCATCTCCTTGACCTTTGGTTGCAAGTTTGTGGTCAAAGTACCTGAGCACTGGAGAATCTGTCACGCATTGTTTGATAGCTTCAAACGCTTTGTCTTGTTCTTCAGTCCATTTCCAGACTGTGTCTTTATGAGTAAGCCGTCGCAGAGGCTCGCTGAGGTCTGAAGGAAATGGCAAGAATTTTGCGAGGTACTTTTTCATGCTGATAAATCATTGTACACCTGCGACATCCTGCGGTTTCTGCGTTTCATTAATTGCAACCACTTTACTTGGGTCGGCTTTGAGTCCATCACTAGATAGTATGTGTCCCATGTATTTCATGTGGGAGCTCTTGTATTTGAACTTATCAAAGTTTAGTTTGATGTTTCGCTCTCTGCATCTCTGCATGACTTTGTGTAAGTTTGCATCATGATCATGATTGGTCTCTTTAAGTGTCTCACCAAGATATTATCTGCAATCTTGTAGACTCCATCGAGACCCTTGAGCTTCTGGTCTAGCTTCCGCTGGAAGATTTCTGGGGCAGGATTGATGCCAAATGGCATTCTATTATATCGATGTTGTCCCCATGGAGTCTGGAAGATCATGATGTAGGAGGATTCTGTCTCTAGTTCACATTGCAAGAAACCCTCCTTGCAGTCTGCTTTAGTGAAGACCTTTACATTTGACATCTATAGCAAGATGTCATCGATTACAGGAAGTGGATAGTGTCTGCGTTTCAGGGCATTGTTTAGATGTTGAGGGTCGATACATACTCGTATCTTTCCATTTGGCTTTTGTACAGTCATTAGACTGGATACCCAGTCCGTCCTTTCAACAATTTTCGTGATGATTTGTCGTTCTTCCAAACGATCGAGTTCCTCTTTCAGCGTTTGATTGATCGCTATTGGCACCTGTCTGGGTAGCATTACAGCTGGTGTCACTGATTCATTAATGTTCAAGGTGAACTGTCCCTGGCATGTTTCCAAGTCCCTTAAACACATCCAGATACATGTTGTTGACATCAGCTTTTGACGCTAGCGAGATGTTTGCCTTGTTTGTAGTTTGCGATTCGCATGGTTCATTTATCACGCAATATTTTGATGCTGCACTTGTATCAGTTGTAGCTGTTGAGCAGTACGTGAGCCAATCAGTGATGCACGTTGGCCATCAATGATCACAAAGAGCACAACGTACTTTTGCTTGTTCTTTGTGTTTTCCAGTGGCACATTACAAGATCCTACATAGAAACATAGAAACATAGAAAATAGGTGCAGGAGTAGGCCATTCGGCCCTTCTAGCCTGCACCGCCATTCAATGAGTTCATGGCTGAACATTCAACTTCAGTACCCCATTCCTGCTTTCTCGCCATACCCCTTGATCCCCCTAGCAGTAAGGACCTCATCTAACTCCTTTTTGAATATATTTAGTGAATTGGCCTCAACAACTTTCTGTGGTAGAGAATTCCACAGGTTCACCACTCTCTGGGTGAAGAAGTTCCTCCGCATCTCGGTCCTAAATGGCTTACCCCTTATCCTTAGACTGTGACCCCTGGTTCTGGACTTCCCCAACATTGGGAACATTCTTCCTGCATCTAACCTGTCTAACCCCGTCAGAATTTTAAATGTTTCTATGAGGTCCCCTCTCATTCTTCTGAACTCCAGTGAATACAAGCCCAGTTGATCCAGTCTTTCTTGATAGGTCAGTCCCGCCATCCCGGGAATCAGTCTGGTGAACCTTCGCTGCACTCCCTCAATAGCAAGAATGTCCTTCCTCAGGTTAGGAGACCAAAACTGTACACAATACTCCAGGTGTGGCCTCACCAATGCCCTGTACAACTGTAGCAACACCTCCCTGCCCCTGTACTCAAATCCCTTCCTATGGCAGCTGGATGATTGCCTTCTGCCTCATCCTCTTGATGCTCCTCAGCCTCTGCAGGATGCTGCTGGCAAGCATCTGCCTCATCACCAACTATCTGGTGCGGGCGGTCAGCGTACATGCCTCTCCTCCTCATGCCAGCTCCTTCCTGGTCAACCTCTCTGCCTTGTGGTCTGTTGCCATGTCCAGGCCCTTCTCTATGTTGGGCAGCCATGTCTGCTGCCTTCCTTACTCACTGTCTCTGGAGCCGTTAATGACAGTGCCGCTTTCTCCTGCCTGCCTCCCTGCCGTGTACAATGTGCACAAGGCATTCTCCTGCCAGCACTGAGCCCATTAAACTAGCACAAAATATTAAAAGACAGTAAGAGTTTCTACAGGTACATAAAAAGGAAAAAGTAGCTAAGGTAAATGTTGGTCCCCGAGAAGATGAGACTGGGGAATTAATAATGGGGAACAGGAAAATGGCAGAGACTTTGAACAACTGTAGCAACACCTCCCTGCCCCTGTACTCAAATCCCCTTGCTATGAAGGCCAACATGCCATTTGCTTTCTTAACCGCCTGCTGCACCTGCATGCCAACCTTCAATGACTGATGTACCATGACACCCAGGTCTCTTTGCACCTCCCCTTTTCCTAATCTGTTACCATTCAGATAATAGTCTGTCTCTCTGTTTTTACCACCAAAGTGGATAACCTCACATTTATCCACATTATACTTCATCTGCCATGCATTTGCCCACTCACCTAACCTATCCAAGTCGCTCTGCAGCCTCACAGCATCCTCCTCGCAGCTCACAGTGCCACCCAACTTAGTGTCATCCGCAAATTTGGAGATACTACATTTAATCCCCTCATCTAAATCATTAATCTACAGTGTAAACAGCTGGGGCCCCAGCACAGAACCTTGCGGTACCCCACTAGTCACTGCCTGCCATTCTGAAAAGTACCCATTTACTCCTACTCTTTGCTTCCTGTCTGACAACCAGTTCTCAATCCATGTCAGTACACTACCCCCAATCCCATGTGCTCTAACTTTGCACATCAATCTCTTGTGTGGGACCTTGTTGAACGCCTTCTGAAAGTCCAAATATACCACATCAACTGGTTCTCCCTTATCCACTCTACTGGAAACATCCTCAAAAAATTCCAGAAGATTTGTCAAGCATGATTTCCCTTTCACAAATCCATGCTGACTTGGACCTATCATGTCACCTCTTTCCAAATGCACTGCTATGACATCCTTAATAATTGATTCCATCATTTTACCCACTACCGATGTCAGGCTGACCGGTCTATAATTCCCTGTTTTCTCTCTCCCTCCTTTTTTAAAAAGTGGGGTTACATTGGCTACCCTCCACTCCATAGGAACTGATCCAGAGTCAATGGAATGTTGGAAAATGACTGTCAACGCATCCACTATTTCCAAGGCCACCTCCTTAAGTACTCTGGGATGCAGTCCATCAGGCCCTGGGGATTTATCGGCCTTCAATCCCATCAATTTCCCCAACACAAATTCCCCACTGGAATGGTAGCATGGTTGTCGTATAGTGACAGTGCTGTCTTAGATACTTTTACCTTTAAGCCTTTAGGTAAGTATCTAAGAGGCAGCACATTGCATGTGGCCCCACAATCTATTTGCATTTTTATCATTTGACCTTTAATGGAAAAGGTAGCCATAATCTTGTTAGAATACTTTCTGTCAGCTTTGTCCTTGATTGTGCGATCAACTTTACCAAGCATCTTTACAGTCATTACTTCAAAATCAGAATTATCACTTTCTTCATATAGTGCATTAACTTTTGACTTGCCCTTATATTTAAGCTTATGTGTAGACTTCTGCCTTGATCCACTCTGCTTGCACTTTTGAGAAAAGTGATTTTGTTTGCCGCAACTTGTGCAGGTCTTCCCATATGCTGGGCATTTTGTTTTTGACAGCTCATGTCTTTTGTCACAATATCTGTAATTGTTTGTGAACTCAGTCTGTGAATTCTTTTTTTGTGGTTCGGGGTTTCTGTCTGACAACTTCGACATCCTCAGAGTCTGTTTTAGTGAGCTTCATGGATTTGATTTGTGCAACTGTGGTCTCTGTAGCTTTACAGAGCATCACACATTTATCTAGTGTTAGGATTGATTCTTGCAACGGCCTCTTACGCAGAGTGTTATCAGATATTCTGCAGACTATGCGGTCTCTGATGAAATCATCCCTCAAATTGCCAAAATCACATGACGATGCTAGCTCCCTCACTTTCACGAGATATCTGTCAAACTGCTTGTCCCCTTGTACACAGTTGTTAAACAGGTATGATTCATAGATTATGTTGGTTTTACCTTTACAGTGCTCTTCCCAAAGCTTACTGTGGATATCTAGGGCATCTCTGCCAATGGCAGTGATAAACATTGCAACCCTAATTCTATCTGGCTTTTCCACAATATGGAATCTTTTACTACCACCTGAGAAGGGAGATGGGGTCTCTGTTTATGTCTTATCCAAAAGACGGTACCTCTGACAATGCAGCACTCCCTCAGCACTGCACTGGAGTGTCAGCCTAGACTTTGTGTTCAAGTCTCTGGTGCGTGCCCTGAACCCACAATTTTCTGATTCAGAGATGAGAGTGCTGCCAACTGAGTCATGGCTAAATCTGTTGCTGCCTCCTTATCATTGGTTAGAGTGGGTAAAAATCACCCCTGCTCTGTGGAGTGGGGCTAAAATAAGAACAAGCAGAAAGATTCATTTTAACATTTTTAATAAAAGGGGCAAAAGCTTTTAAATTAGATGAAGTTGATTTTATTCTCACTAGTTTTTATACTACCCCTTCATTGTCATTCACTGTGAAATTAGCTCGGGAGTCCCATGCAAGAACTTCATTATCCTTCAGCCTTGACATGGAACAGATCATATTAGATTGTGAAAAATAAGCTATACCTTTTCACCGGGTTATTAAATCAAATACAGAAACCTTGTATTACTAGAAAAACTCTATTACCAAAATGGAGATGGAGATTTTTCTGATTTTAAAATAAAATGAAAAATAAGGCTGGTTTGCAAATGTATGTTGTGGTTAGAAAACTGTTTTTTTGTAATGATAGAAATGAAATGTTTCATGCATGAATAAACTATAACCCTTATTTAATTTTATTTTCAATTTTGTGAAATCAGTTGTTTGTCGCAAACCTGAGTAGAATATGAGAGAAAGGCATATTTTCTTGGGTGTTGCGTGCCCAAATTATTAGTAATTTTGCCATCAAGTTTTACATCAGCTACTGCAATTAATATTCATTTAGAGGGCCTGAGTGTGTAATCTTCACCACTTTTAGATGTGGGAATCATGGGCCATTTCTAACAATAGAATTTTCTAGGGGGAATTGTTAAAGAGAACATTATGGACCTCAATGGGCCTGGACTTCATCGGGTTGCTATGTGACGCGACATTGCAAATGCACTCTTGAAGATTTCCACTTTTCAATATTGCATTAAAATCGAAAAGAACATCTTTACAATTTCCCTAGAAATACAACTGTTTTCCAAAATAAATCATGTACTTATATGGCTGAAATTCCAGTCGGTGAAGTTTACTAATGAATGTTTAATGTGCTCTTTCTACACTCCCATGTGCACCATTACATAGGCATTAACAATTTAAAGAAATGAATTAATGCTTGTATAAAAATACCACCCAAAGGAATGTAGTATTGAGCACTTTAAATGTTCATATGTGAACTTTGAATATAAACTTCTACCTTTACATCTAATTGTGACCAATTTCTTTAGTACTGTTAAGAATGTTATTAATAAGCTAATTCATTCATTGGCAGTAATCAAATCAACTAAGTACTGCACCGGACAATAACTTTTATCATATTTGGACAAAGGGTTACAATTTTCTGAATAAGGTAACAGTAAAAATATAAATGATTAAGGACTTGGATGAATAATAATTGCAGTATATAAAATACATGGCTAAAGTTATTAAAGGTACAGTCACAATCCACTTGCCTAGTGTCAGTCCAAAGCCAACATTATAACAATAATAACTTTTATTTATATAGTGCCTTTAACATAATAAAACGTCCCAAGGTGCTTCACAACAGTATTACAGACAAACAGATATATTTGACATCGGGCCACAGTAGAAATGAAGGCAGATGATCAAAAGCTTGTTTAAAGAGGTAGGTTTTAACGAGCATCTTAAAGGAGGAAAGAGAGGTAGAGAGGCATAGAGGTTTAGGAAGGTAGTTCCAGAGCTTAGGGCCCAGGCAGCTGAAGGCACGTCCACCGATGGTTGAGTAGTTATAATGAGGGATGTTCAAGAGGGCAGAATTTGAGGAGCGCAGACATCTTGTGGGATTGTGAGGCTGAAAAAGATTACAGAGATAGGGAGGGGCAAGTCCATGGAGTGATTTGTAAACAAGGATGAGAATTTTGAATCGAGGCATTGTTTAACCGGGAGCCAATGTAGGTCAGAAAGCACAGGGGTGATGAGTGATCGTGAGTTGGTGTGAGTTAGGACACGGGCTGCTGTGTATTGGATGACCTCAAGTTTATGTAGTGTGGAATGTGGTAGGCCAGCCAGGAGTGAGTTGGAGTAGTCAAGTCAAGAGATAACAAAGGCATGAATGAGGGTTTCAGCAGTAGAAGAGCTGAGGCAGGGCCGGAGGCGGACAATGTTATGGAGGTGGAAAAAGGCAGTTTTACTCATGTTGTGGATATGTGGCCGGAAACTCATTTCAGGGTCAAGTATGATACCTAGGTTGTGAACAGTCTTGTTCATCCTCAGATTGATGCTAAGGAGATGGATGGAGTCAGTGGTTAAGGAACGCAGTTTGTGGCAGGGACCAAAGATAATGGCTTCGGTCTTCCCAATATTTAATTGGAGAAAACTTCTGCTCATTCAGTATTGGATGCCAGACAAGAATTCTGACAATTTAGGTACCAAGCATCATCATCATCATTATCATAGGCAGTCCCTCGGAATCGAGGAAGACTTGCTTCCACTCTTAACATGAGTTCTTTGGTGGCTGTACAGTCCAATATGAGAACCACAGACCCTGTCACAGGTGGGACAGATAGTCGTTGAGGGAAGGGGTGGGTGGGACTGGTTGGCCGCACGCTCTTTCCGCTGCCTGCGCTTGATTTCTGCATGCTTTTGGTGACGAGACTCGAGGTGCTCAGCACCCTCCCAGATGCACTTCCTCCACTTAGGGCGGTCTTTGGCCAGGGACTCCCAAGAAATCTTACAATTGGTGGAGAATGCGGGCAACTGGTGAGACAGCTTTTTGATGATTCTTTTGAACAATTGGAAATCTCGGGATTTGTGATTCTTATCTGTGTTGTGAATTATAATTGAAACGATTAAACAGATCGGGAGTTGCATCTTGGGGAGTAGTCGTCTGGATAGCTGTAACTGTTTAAGTGGGTTGCGTTGTAACTGTTTAAGTGGGGATCCACGAGTAGTTATATTCAAAAGACACAGGATGAAGGGATCGGTCATGGACAGAAAATCAACAATAAAAAAAAATGTTGAACTAGTTTATCAGGAGAAGTTGTCCAAAAAGTTCCTGATACAAGACATAGAGTTAAGGGCATAGGCACGGTACATCCACGAGGGTCAACTTGCATCATTTGGGGAGATGGTGAAACTTATCCAGGAAAGGTTAGATAAGGGAGAGATAAGGCCAAAATGGGCAAATAGTCTCGTGGCCTTCAGCGCATTTTATTGTGCCCAGAGAGATGAGGAATTAATGAGGCAGGACGCCAAAGTGATATAAGATTTGAAAGAATTGCAAGTAAAAGAGATTCAACTAAAAGAAAGAGAGAATGAAGGTATAAAACAACAAAAGGAAGAAGGCCCCCAACTTGTGAAGCCGTTAAAAGAGGGAGAAATACAGTATTTAATTCAAGAAATTGGCCAATTAAACCACAGCATTAAACAATTAGAAAGAGGGGCCGAACAGGCAGCTTCACTGCTACAACAACAAAGTCTCTCAAACTTAAATGCCACAGCAGCCGTTGTTGAAGCAAATGAAAATTAGAGTAAAAAAAATATAAATTGAAAAACTTGAGGCTCCAGCAAGAGATAGAAGATGCTAAGGGTTCATTAAGGGAAGTAATTAAGAAGCCACATAGGAAGGCAAATCACTCCCAGTGCCAACTAGAAATAGCGAGGCTAAAAAGTAAGTTAGGGGAGCAGCAGGCCCTGGTATCCGCAGTAACACGGGGAGCCATAACAGAGACAGATTGGGAAGAGGAAGGAAGTCAGTATAATCCCCAGGAGAGTGGTGTAGAATGGGATACCTTGGAGACACACGAGCAAATCGTAGACATAGTAATGCACACGGCCACATCACCAGTAACCATACCGACTCACGGCCCATATCTGGTGCTGACGTCATGGCGTGTAGCCACGAGTTGGTGCCCATTAATGATGGGGTGGCCCACTGGAAGTTAATAGGAGGTGGGCAAATTTCAGGAGGGGTCACCCCGAGTTGGAAGAGAGAGACTTAACACGAGTCCTCCTCTTGGCCTGTTCCACTTCCATAAAAGATAATCTGCCAGAAGCAGTCCTTCAGACTGCCGCAGCGGCCGATGCTCTCACGACCGGGATCCTAAACCATTTAGGGATCCAAAACTTGAACTTGGTGGCTCTGCTTAATCAGACCAAGCAGCGCCCAGAAGAGACCCCTAGAGCCTTCAGTAATCGCCTGTACGATATCTATCAACGTACACAGAACCAGGCATCCGCAAATGTTACAGTAGGAAAGAATCAGGAACAATTTAAATCGATGTTCCTGACCCAACTCCACCCTTTAGTTAAAACCACCCAGGGAATAGCCATGAGGCCCACCAACCAGTGGAGAGATATAGAGACCAGTGCTCAAACAGCCTGGGAGATGGTAAAAGACCAGTTAAAGGGGAAGTCACCACCCACTGCAAATAAATCACCTATGCTGATGACCACCCCCGACGGAAGACGAATTTTAGGGACTGATGTATTGGATCAGTATGGCGCAGTGATAGATTATAATCAGGACTGTGTTTGGATGGGATTGAGAGATAGAAATTTCAGATGCTCACTCAGTTTTTGCTATTAAAAAGCCATCTGAGTATGATGCTCCAGGGAGCGAAAATGAAGCTGTGGTAAAACTAATTCGGGAACACCTAGTGGTGTTTGCCACATGCAAGTATGACTGTGGAAAAATGACAGGCGAGGAATCTATTGAGGGACCCCCGACTCATTCACTAAACAGTACCCCATCCCAAGGGAGAGTCACCCTTACATCCGAGACACTATAAAATCCCAACATCCCTTCGGAGCACTGTATATAAGCAGGCCTCCCACACTGTACCTGCACTCTGGAGTTCAATTAAAGGAGCTAAGGTCACACTTACTCATTGCATACAGTACTTAATTTCATCCTTTATTATGAGCGTAATAATTGGCGACGAGGTAATGAACAACCGTGCGAAAATGCAAAGAACTGTTGGTATCCTGGAGAAATTCTCAGAAGGGGATAATTGGGAGGCCTTTGTGGAGAGACTCGACTAATACTTCGTGGCCAGTGAGCTGGAAGGGGACGAGAATGCTGCCAAACGAAGGGCGATTCTCCTTACCATCTGTGGGGCAACAACCTATGGCCTTGTGAATAATCTCCTAGCTCTGGTGAAACCAACAACCAAATCCTATGATGTATTGTGTACGCTGGCCCGGGAGAATCTAAATCTGAAGGAAAGCGTTTTAATGGCGAGGTATCGGTTCTACACGTGTCAACGGTCGGAGGGCCAGGAAGTGGCGAGCTACGTCGCCGAACTATGGCGCCTTGCAGGACATTGCGAATTTGATGGATTCTGGAACAAATGCGAAGAGACCTTTTTGCTCTTGTCATTGGCCATGAGGTTATCCTTCGTAAACTATTGACTGTTGAAGCACTGAACCTGAGCAAAGCCATAACAATAGCCCAGACATTTATGTGCACCAGCGATAACACCAAACAAATTTCACAGCATAAAGAGGTTTCGGCAAGTACTGTACACAAAGTAACGTCGTTTTCAAGCAGGAATGGATATGGCAGAACGTACACACCGGCTGCTGCACGAGCTCAGGTGACCCAGAGTCCGCCATCAATCGTTAATGCGAGGCAGTTAACACCCTGTTGGTGTTGTGGAAGTGATCATTGGGCCCATCAATGCCGCTTCAAACACTATGCGTGCAAAGGCTGTGGAACAATGGGACACCTCCAGCAGATGTGCAGGCGAGCTGCAAACCCTGCAAACTACCACATTGCAGAGGAAGATTGATCCATGGTGGATCAGGCCGAACTAGAGACTCGAACCAAGGAGGCAGAAGTGTACGGGGTACACACCTTCACCACTAAATGTCCACCGATTATGTTAAAAGTTGAACTGAATGGAATTTCAGTATCCATGGAACTGGACACGGGTGTGAGTCAGTCTATAATGAGCAAAAAGGCTTTCGACAGGCTGTGATGCAACAAGGCACACAGGCCCAAGCTTAGCCCCATTCAAACCAAGCTAAGAACTTATACCAAAGAGCTGATCCCTGTAATTGGTAGCGCAGAAGTAAAAGTCTCCTGTGATGGAGCAGTGCACGAACTCGCACTATGGATTGTGCCAAGGGATGGCCCCACACTGTTCGGCAGAACCTGGCTGGGAAAAATCTGCTGGAACTGGGACGACATCCGAGCGCTTTCGTTCGTTGATGATACCTCATGTGCCCAGGTTCTGAGCAGATTCCCATCGTTGTTTGAGCCAAGCATTGGAGTTTCTCAGGGGCGAAGGTGCAGATCCACCTGGTTTCCGATACACGACTCATCCACCACAAGGCACGAGCGGTACCGTGTATGATGTGATGAGAAAATGGAAATTGAGCTGGACAGGCTGCAGCGATAAGGCATCATCGCGCTGGTGGAATTCAATGAGTGGGCCAGTCCGATTGTCCCGGTATTCAAAGGTGACGGCACGGCCAGAATTTGTGGGGATTATAAAGTAACGATAAATTGTTTTTCGCTACAGGACCAGTACATGCTACCCAAGGCAGATGACCTATTTACGACACTGGCAGGAGGGAAGACATTCACCAAGTTGGACCTGACCTCGGCCTACATGACGCAGGAGCTGGAGAAATCTTCGAAAGGCCTCACCTGCATCAACAAGCACAAAGGTCTGTTCATCTACAATAGATGTCCGTTTGGGATTCGTTCGGCCGCGGCAATTTTACAGAGGAACATGGAGAGCCTGCTAAAGTCAGTTCCATGCACCATGGTTTTCCAGGACAACATACTGGTCTCAGGTCAGGCCACCATCGAACACTTAAAGAACCTGGAAGAGGTTCTTAGTCGGCTAGATCGCGTGGGACTCAGGTTGAAACGCTCGAAGTCTGTTTTCCTGGCGCCAGAGGTCGAGTTCTTAGGAAGAAGAATCGTAGCAGATGGCATCAGACCCACCGACACCAAGATGGAGGCCATCAAGAACGCGCCGAGACCACAGAACGTGATGGACCTGCAGTCGTTCCTGGGACTCTTTAACTATTTCGGTAATTTCCTATCCGGGCAAAGCACCTTGCTAGAACCCCTAAATGTGCTACTGCACAAAGGAGATGACTGGGTATGGGAAAATTCACAAGAGGCTGCCTTTGAGAAAGCCAGAAATCTGTTATGTTAAAACAAACTGCTTGTTCTGTATAACCCATATAAATGATTAGTGCGAGCTTGCGATACGTCGTCATACGGGGTTGGGTGCGTAGTACAACAGACTAACGAATTGTGGATTTTGCCACTGGTCGCCCATCTATCCAAGGCCGAAAGGGCCTAGGGCATGATTGAAAAAGAAGCTCTGGCGTATGTTTACGGGGTGAAAAAAATGCACCAGTATTTGTTTGGTCTCAAGTTTGAGCTAGAAACTGACCAAAAGCTGCTCATATCGCTATTCTCAGAGAGCAAAGGGATTAGCACCAATGCCTCTGCCCGCATCCAAAGATGGGTGCGCACGCTGTCAGCATACAACTATGTAATCTGCCACAGACCGGGCACAGAGAACTCCGCTGATGCTCTCAGTCGGCTACCATTGCCCACCACCGGGTGGAAATGGCACAGCCTGCAGACTTGCTTACGGTGATGGATGCATTCGAAAATGAAAAATCACCCGTTACAGCCTGTCAGATCAGGACCTGGACCAGCCAGGATCCTTTACTGTCCCTGGTAAAGAACTGTGTCACTGTGTCCTCCATGGGAGCTGGTCCAGCATCGCAGCGGAGATGCAGGAAGAGATTAAGCCGTTCCACAGGTGAAAAGATGAAATGTCCCTACAGGCGGACTGTCTTTTGTGGGGTAATCGCGTGGTTGTGCCCAAGAAAAGCATGGAAACGTTCATAGGCGACCTACACAGCACCCACCCAGGCATAGTAATGATGAAAGCTATAGCCAGATCCCATGTGTGGTGACCCGGCATTGACTCAGATTTAGAGTCATGCATGCGCCAGTGCAACACTTACTCTCAACTGAGCAATGCACCCAGAGAGGCACCGCTAAGTTTGTGGTCATGGCCCTCCAAACCGTGGTCTAGGATCCACGTTGACTTTGCAGGCCCATTTCTAGGCAAAATGTTCTTGGTTGTTGTGGATGCTTATTCAAAATGGATTGAATGTGTAATAATGTCTGTAAGTACATCCACCACCACCATCGAAAGCCTACAAGCCCTGTTTGCCACACACGGCCTGCCTGACCTCCTTGTCAGCGAAAATGTGTTGTATTTCACCAGTGCTGAATTCAAGGAATTCATGACTCGCCATGGGATCAAGCACATCACATCTGCCCCATTCAAGCCCGCATCCACTGACCAGGCAGAACGGGCAGTTCAAACCATCAAGCAAAGCTTGAAACGCGTGTCAGAAGGCTCCCTGCAGACCCGACTGTCCCGAGTCCTGCTCAGCTAGCGCATCAGACCCCACTCGCTCACCGGAGTTCCCCCAGACGAACTGCTCAGAAAAAGGACACTCAAAACAAGGCTCTCTCTTGTCCACCCTGATCTCCATGATCATGTCGAGGGCAGGCGGCATCAACAAAGCATGTACCTTGATCGCACAAACTTGTCACGCGATATTGAGGTCAAGGACCCTGTGTTTGTACTCAATTATGGACATGGTCCCAAATGGCTTGCTGGCACAGTCATAGCCAAAGAAGGGAGTAGGGTGTTTCAGGTCAAATTGGCCAATGGATTAACGTGCAGAAAACATTTGGACCAAACCAAATTGCGGTTCACCAACAGCTATGAACAACAACCCGAAGAGGACACCACCAACTTCGACTCTCCAACACACACACAAGTGGCAACCGACATCACGGTTGACAACGATGCCCAACTCACCATCCCCAGCAGCCCGGCAAGGCCAGCTGCCCAACAGCCCAGTGAAGAACTGACCAACCCACCCACACCCGCATTTGTACCAAGACGATCGACAAGAGAGCGAAAAGCCCCAGATCGTCTCAACCTGTAAATAAATGTACTATTGGCTTTACGAGGGAGTGATGTTATATATGTAACCCTTGGCAACCTGTATCAAACCACCAGAGGGCCCACCTGTTGGAGTCCCAAGGGATCCCAGCATCCCCCTTGGGAGCACTGTATATAAGCAGGCCTCCCATGCTGCACCAACACTCTGGAGTTCAATTAAAGGAGCTAAGGTCACACTTACTCATTGCATACAGTACTCAGTTTCATCCTTTATTATGAGAGTAATAAGCGCCACCTACTGGCCGTCTTCTGGTCAGTACATCACTTTACCTTTATTACTGGGTTGCAGGCTACAATCCTGCACAGTGGACACACATCTCTGAAACTACTGATGAAACCTGAAGATTCGCTAGTTTTCTCGCAACGCCTCAGCAAATGGACATTGGAATTTATGGAAAGAGACATTGATACCATTTCCAAACCCACCACATTGCTGCCACAATTTCTGATATATGAGGGGGACTCACATGAATGTCCGTTACCCCTGATTAACTTTGAGACCCATCCTGTGCAGAAAGAGCCCATACAGGGTGCCCCAGATGTCTACATCGATGGGTCCTCATAACACATCATCGCCGCACTTCTAATTGCTATAAAGGTGACCTCAGATAGACCCGTGAATATTTGGTCCGATAGTGCCTATGCTATAAGCACCATGCCCTCCCTGCCCCTATACCACAAAAATGACTATTGTACGATAGACAGTAAGGCCCTGGTCCATGCGCCCTGGTTACACCTGCTCTGATCATACTTTAAACAGTGGTCCCAGCCCTGCTTCATAGGAAAGGTAACAGCCCATAGAAAAGGGGGTCCACATAGTGAGGGAAATTCCAGAGCAGACAGAGCAGCCAAGCACGCTGCGATTGATGGGGAGATAGAGGATATAGTTGTTGAGCCCTGCAATGCTGTTAGCAAAGCCCCCCCAACATTCATCGAGATTTAAAATCCCTGCAGCAGCAATACTGGTCATATGCTGTTGTAAGTGCCTGGCACGAGGAAGGCAGACCCCTTCCTCAAACAACAGCCTGGGCCATACTATACTAGCCACTGCCCCTGACTCAGATGAGCAGTTGCTGATGTTCAAAAGAAAGCCAAACGCCTGCCCGGTGGTGTGTGTTCCACCAGAGGTGGGTCAGGAACTGCTCTCCCTCTTTCACTCCCACCCCACAGCAGGGCACTATTCGGTCCTGGTAACCTTCTATAAGGTAGCATTCACAGCTTGGTGGCTTTTCATGAGGGAAACAATCAACCAATACGTGGCACGATGCCTACTGTATCTGCAACACAATCCTCCAACATGCATTTACCGAGCCTTGCTTCAAAGTACACCCCCACCTCAAGGGCCATGGACTCACCTTCAGATAGACTTCATTGGGCCACTTCCACAGGCACAAGGCAATTTTCAACATGCCCTAGTGGTGGAGGATCAATTCACTAAATGGATCGAAGCATTCCCCTGCCGGGCTCATGAGAACACCAGGCCAGCTAACATTAACCGGGATGAGTCCCCTACAATGAAAACATGTAGTTCCAAGTGGCTGGAACAAGTGGTAGATTGCACCAATCAGATCAATCGATTTGTGGCCACCAAATTGGGGAAGTCATGAAGACAAATTAAAAGGTACTTTGACAAGAAAGTACGTCCCTTTGAATACGAGGTGGGAGATTCAGTAATGATTCCAAATTATGGGAAAAAGAAGCCTGTCTTTGAGCCCAGGTGGTGGGGACCGCATAAGATTATAAACCAATTGAACCCAGCGGTTTATTTGATTCAGTTACCGGGGAAAAAGCATTAAATTGGTTTCACATTAATCAGTTAAAAACTGCCAAAGAGTAAATACTGCACTGATCTTGTTTCCCGCAGACCATGTTACAGATCCTCATGGTTGTCAGGACGATACTGGCCACGACTGAAGCCGAGGGAAGATGGAGAAGTGGGAGCTGCAGCATGATTCACGAACATCATCAATCATCAATGTGCTTTGAGAAGCAATGGTGCACTGAAGATACGGGAAGGGGAGTGTCTCCGCTGGAGATGTTATTGGACTACAATAAATCCCCTACATGGCCTACATCTTACGAGGTGGGGACCAAGTCAGGCCATTCACTTTTCTTTTTCTCCCTCTCAATGTTTATGATATGTGATCCCTGAGGAGATAAACCACATGAGGGGTCAATAAGGATATTTCCCCCTCAACGTGGGGAGTTTGTAAGAATAAAAGTGTTTATTAATAATTAAAATTGATTCTGTGTATGTATAATGTTAAAAGTGTAGATTATACGGAAAGGCCTGTTTGTGTTGAAACAAAATGGAAACGCACAGAGTTGCCTGGGTTTTGTGTATTGGAAAGGCATTCAATCTAATCAAGAGATGGCTGAGCCAAGCCAGACAGCCACATGTGTGAGGAGAGCCAAAAGGAACTGCCCTGAAACCAAGGTCCAATCCTGAGGCTTTCGGAGGGACAATGGCTTTGAAAGGTGTAAAGAACTCCGTCAAAGACTTTTCTCTCTCTTCTGAACCAGCCAGCCAAAGGGAAGTAACGTATCACTCTTTATTATAACCTCGTTGTATCTGTTGTAACTAAGATGGATGTGCATGTGTGTGTTTTTTTAATAAACTGTTCCAATTGTTTTAGAAGAATTGTCTTACTGTCAAATTTAATGCCAGAGATTTAGAAATCTTACATCGTGCGCACCCCACTAGTTAATGTTTGCTAACCGTAAAATTATCCATTTATCCCAACTCTCTGTTTTCTGTTCATTAGCCAATCCTCAATCCAGGCTAAAATATTACCCCCAACCCCGTGAAATTTTATCTTGTGCAGTAACCTTTTATGTGGCACCTTATCGAATGCCTTCTGGAAATCCAAATACACCACACCGACTGGCTCCCCCTTATCCATCCTGCTCGTTCCATCCTCAAAGAACTCCAGCAAATTTGTGAAACATGATTTCCCTTTCATAAAACTATGCTGACTGCTGGATTGAATTACGCTTTTCCAAATATCCTGCTACTGCTTCCTTAAAAATGGACTCCAGCATTTTCCCAACTTCAGATGTTAGTCTAACTGGTCTACAGTTTCCTGCTTTTTGTCTGCCTCATTTTTTAAATAGGGGCGTTACATTTGCAGTTTTCCAATTCTCTGGGACCTCCCCAGAATCCAGGGAATTTTGGTAAATTACAAGCAATGCATCCACTATCTCTGCAGCCACTTCTTTTAGGACCCTAGGATGCAAGCCATCAGGTCTAGGGTACATGTCTGCCTTTAGTTCCATTATTTTACCAAGTACTACTTCTTTAGTGATAGTGATTGTATTAAGTTCCTCCCTCCCTGTAGCCCCTTGATTATCCCCTATCGGGATGTTTTTAGTGTCTTCTACTGTGAAGGCCGATACAAAATATTTGTTCAAAGTCTCTGCCATTTTCCTGTTCCCCATTATTAATTCCCCAGTCTCATCTTCTCGGGGACCAACATTTACCTTAGCTACTTTTTTCCTTTTTATGTACCTGTAGAAACTCTTACTGTCTTTTAATATTTTGTGCTAGTTTAATGGGCTCAGTGCTGGCAGGAGAATGCCTTGTGCACATTGTACACGGCAGGGAGGCAGGCAGGAGAAAGCGGCACTGTCATTAACGGCTCCAGAGACAGTGAGTAAGGGAGGCAGCAGACATGGCTGCCCAACATAGAGAAGGGCCTGGACATGGCAACAGACCACAAGGCAGAGAGGTTGACCAGGAAGGAGCTGGCATGAGGAGGAGAGGCATGTACGCTGACCGCCCGCACCAGATAGTTGGTGATGAGGCAGATGCTTGCCAGCAGCATCCTGCAGAGGCTGAGGAGCATCAAGAGGATGAGGCAGAAGGCAATCATCCAGCTGCCATAGGAAGGGCCCAGCATAGAGTTGGGGGAAGAAGGTCCGATTGTGCAAGGGTCTACAGGCAGCAGTTTTCCTTCATGGAGCTCACAGATGCCCAATGTCTCTGCAGGCCCCGATTCAGGAAGGACATCCACAGGGAGCTGTGCAATCTCCTGCGCCCAGATCTGCAGTCTCAGACAAGGCTGGGGACAGCTCTGAGCGTGACAACCAAAGAGATCATTGCAGTAAACCTTTATGCAACTGGCTCTTTCCAATCTGCAACTACAGACATCTCTAAAATTTCCCAGTTCCCCGCCCATCACTCCATCCGTCAAGTTACAGATGCTTTCTACAAGAGAAGGCTGGAATACATTTCTTTCCCGATGAGCAGTGGGAGCAGATGGAGCGGCAGATCGGATTTGTGCAGATTGCGGGGTTCCCCAGGGTACAGGGCACCATCGACTGTACACACGTTGCACTGAGGGCCACTCACCCTTGCGGAGATGTTCATGAACAGAAAGGGATTCCACTCCCTCAACGTCCAGTTGGTGTGCGACCACCAGCACAAGATCATGGCAGTTGATGCCCGGTATCCAGGCAGCACCTACAATGTCTTCATCCTGCGTCAGAGCAGTGTGTCCGCCGTGTTCTCGGGCCCAAACCAAGATTGTGGCTGGCTGCTTGGTGACAAGGGATATCCACTGTGCACTTGACTGCTGACTCCCCTTCGCAACCCGAGGACTGCTGCAGAACATGCTTACAACGACTCTCATTTAGCCACCAGGTGCATAATTGAACACTGCATCAGGATCCTTAAGGAGAAGTTCCGTTGCTTGGACCAATCCGGTGGAGCGTTGCAGTTATCGCCTGAGCGGGTCTCCCTATTCGTGGTCATCTGCTGCTTGCTTCATAACCTGGCAATCATGAGGAGCCAGCCGTTGGAGGTCGATCCAGCAGTAGCACCTGAGGAGGAGGTGCTGGAGGAGGAGGTGCAGGAGGAGGAGGACCAGGATACATGTCGCCAGCCACCCAGGAGGTGTCGTTGGCACCCCAACTCTGCAAGGGAAGTGCAGAACCGTCTCATTGCTGCTCATTTCTGATGAGTTAATGCCCACTTCACCCTTCATCTTTGCATTTCCATGGCCATCCCAATGAGTCCTTTCACACAGCATTGCCCACAGTCAAATGATACACCTGCCCAGATATGGGATAACAAAATAAAGATTTATTACAGAATAAAGAAAGGTGCAAAAAAACATAGATATAATCATTTCTCACCCGGTGCATCTCCTTATAAATCTCACTTAAGCAAATATATTCTGCTACTACGCCGCATTATCTCCCCTGTGGCTGCCTCATGGGTCTGGGAAGGCTGCTGTGTTTCCTGCGTAGAAGCTACAGATGTCCTTCTAGGATACCCTTGACCAGCTCTGGCCCTGGAAGGCTGGCTGGAGACTGGGCAGCACCCTACTGGGAGGGTTCAGTCTGCCTAGGCTCGGGCGGCTCCATGCTTGGAGGCAATGCCAGAGTGACAGGTCTGGGGTCAGGAATGATGTGATCATCAGGATCCTTGTCTGAGGAGTCTACGTCACTCCCCGGGTACGGCACATTACCACCGGCACCAATCTGAGGGAGGTCAGGTCGGTGCTGCGGCACCACACAGGAAGGTCCCCTATGGCCCGTGGTGGACCCAACCACGCAGGGAACACTGAGGTGTCGGGTGGCATCCAGCTGAGACTGCATGAGAGCAGCCACTGTGTCAAAGCCACCAGAGATGACAGCAATAAAGACGCTCTGTGGCTTGATGCCCAGAGTGCATAAGAGCATTCTGAGCTTTGAGGGCTGAGACCATCCTCTCCAATCCAGCACCGATACACTCGTTCACTTACACCTGTGCTGTAATGGCAGCTGCCACATCACCAACGAGACGTAGCATCACAGCTGGGTCTGCGCGGTCACACTGGGAATCCGCCATTGCCGCCACACTGTCAATGATGGGCTCCATGGTGTGCGCAGAGCTGTCGACAATGTGGGAGGCAGTCTCCTCCACACTCCTGACCACTTCCAACAGCCTCTCCGGCATCCGTGCCAGTGCCCCCAACATCTGGGAATGCATGGCCTCCACCCTTCTTTCATATGCCCCAACATCGATGGGCTCATCTGACTCCTCTTTGGCAGAACTCCCTTGCTCAGTCGCCCACTGGAGAGATGGCACCCGAGGTTCCCTCTGCCCGTCACCATGCTGGAGTCCGCTAGGCCCCAGTGCAACACCCAGAGCAGATCCCTCTGCTATGTCTAACTGATCGGACCGCGTACTCCCAGTACCTGAGCTGGCGCGTGTGACTGTAGGAAGCAGTGACGCGGTGCTGACAGCAGTGTGCCCCCCATCCTCCGCCTCCACTGACATGGTGCCAACAGATGGACTGGTCGCCATGGCGTCATCCAGGTTCGCGCCCCCAATGTCCGCCAGGGTGTCAGGGTATTAGTGCCCTCTTGGCTGTGCTCCAGTCTTGGCCTCTCATTGTCCACATCAGCCTCTCCCTGGCCTCGGCTGCCATTGCCCACAAGGCTGTCGTACTGCCTTGCCCTCCCACTCGCACCAGCGCCAGGACCCTTGCCTTGGCTCTCAATAGACCTTTCATCTGCAAGCATAAATGACACAAGGGCTGCCGTGAGTGGGAGGTAGGGAATTGACACATGGAGGCTGCAACTAGCACACTTTCATAAGAAAACACACATAAGCACTGGTGCTTCCAGAGAGAGATAGCATTAAAGGAGGGCCTCACTTACCCATGCTGCCCACAGCGGGATCGCCAGTACTGGAGGCCACAGGGAAGGCAGCATGTCTGCCCACTAGCGCCTCGACCCTCTCTTCTAATGGTGTGAGGACCTGTATCTCTGCCTCGCCACCACCAGTCCTCCTTTTCTTCCTTCGGTTGTGCGCAACCTTGGCCTGCAAAACAAAGAATGGTTGTTGAGTAGCAGTGTCATGAGGCACCAGAAATGAGTGCACAAGTGTGTGTCCCTGACATGTAGCTGTAACTGTGACATGAAAGGGATATATATATATATATATATATATATAATGAGTCCTCAACAATGAAATGCTGCTTCAGTGACTATATAGTGAAGGTGGGCAATGAGAGAAGGATGAAGGAGAAGCTCGCAGATGGAAGGTCAGCAGTTGGTGGAAAGGAAACTCACTTTCATCAGATAAATGATGTCGTATATCCTTTTGCTGCATTGAGTGGTCACGAATGGGGTGTCCCTGAGACCTCCACAGCTATCTCTCTCCAGGCATTAGCAAAAACTTCCCGAGTCGGTCTGCCTGCATCGGGGTTCAGGACTCACCTCCATCCCTCCACAGCCTCCATGATTGTCTCCAATTCTGCATCAGAAAATCGGGCTGCCCTCCTTCCTATTGGTGCAGCATTCACTGAAAGGCCTTCCCTGCTCAGGGCCTAACTGCAAATCCTGGCCTTTAAGACGGCCAAAAACCAGCTGGCTCTTTAGCAGCAAATCAGCAGCCGGTGGATTTTGCGGTCCAAAGGCCGCTCTCTGCTCCATAACCTCACAGCTGCAAACTGCTGATTCCCGCCGGACAATACCACTGGATGGCATTTAAAAAAAAAAGGAATTTCGATCAAATGGCCGCCGCAACCATTGCAGCAGTAATGGCAGCCAAAAAGCGGCAGGTATGCCCTATGTCGGGTGCACCTAAATTTCTACCCTTCTATCTTTTAAAACTCTTATGCTGGTAAAAGAAGGCTATATGCCTGCTTTTACCAGGTGTAAGAATTTGAAGGAAATTCACTGAGCAAGAGTTGGGCAAATAGTCCAAATCTCTGCCCACGAAGGCCCTTCTCCCAGGGATGCATGCGATCTGTCAAAAGAAATTTTGATAGTTCGCATGTTCCAAGTTTAGGCGCATGCACAGTGCACGCCTAAATCCAGAACTTGTGGGGCCTCTTCGAGCGCATGCGCACATCGTACGCACCCAGAGAGGCCATGATTTCCAGCCCATTATCAGCTCATTTATCTCATTGCTGTTTGTGGGAGTTTGCTGTGCGCAAATTGACTGCCTTGTTTCATTCATTACATCAATGATTACACTTCAAAAGTACTTCCTTGGCTGTAAATCACTTTGGGATATCCTGAGGTCGTGAAAGGCACTATATAAATGGAAGTCTTTCTTTTCTGTTTCTTTCATTAGATGACAACTTACACCTCCACAATACATCCCAGGCATTTAAAAATGCCCAGCTTGGTGATGGCTGGTTACATTCCTATGAAAGATGCACAGATCCTCTATTCAGTTTTATGCACCTTGTACTCTGTGAGTTTTTAAATGATTGCAGCCTCGTAATGTGCTATTAACATAACACCAGTGTGTGGATGGAAATCAGATGGAGCGATTTTTTTAATGAGCGTCTGAATGAAATTCCTGTCTCATTTTATTGAAACCGTTTACCTTTCAATTAAGTGCGTTTTTGTGTTTGTTACCAATATCTCAGTGTAATTTCAATCATTGAGCATGTTTGTGCTAGATCGTTTCTCATAGATTACCAGCTGTCCTTATTTTTCATTTCTAGCTGCATAAGATGGGATTGAAGGGCGAGTTTAGGAAAGTTCACCCTGGGTGGGCAGCTTCACTCACCATTTGGCTAGTGATTTGCTCCACCAGTTTACCACTGAAGTGGGGAAGGTAAAAGTTATCCCCTTGGAGTGTTGGAGTGTGATTTCATAAAATCAAGCTGGCCTCACTATCTCTCTCTCTCTCTCTAGCTCTATCTCTCTCTCTCTCTCTATCGCTCTCTCTCTATCTCTCTCTCTCTCTCTAGCTCTATCTCTCTCTCTCTTTCTAGCTCTATCTATCTCTCTCTCTCTCTCTCTCTCTCTCTCTAGCTCTATCTCTCTCTCTCTCTCTAGCTCTATCTATCTCTCTCTCTCTAGCTCTATCTATCTATCTCTCTCTAGCTCTATCTATCTATCTCTCTCTCTATCGCTCTCTCTCTATCTCTCTCTCTTTCTCTAGCACCCTCTCTCTATCTCTCTCTCTCGCTATCTCTCTCTCTTTCTCTAGCTCTCTCTCTCTCTCTATCTCTCTCTATCTCTCTCTCTATTCTCTCTTTCTCCAGCTCTCTCCCTCTCTCTCTCTCTATTTAGTGTGTATAGCATACACTTTCTGTCCGTATTATCATACTCCTGTGTCACAATAATACATTATAAAATGCTGTGTAAACATTTCAAATGAGAATTCCAATGTTAAAATTCCACCCTTTACCTGTAATCATTACCTGTAATGCCACTAGGTGATTCTTTAATGGGAATCCCAATGCTAAATAACAACAAAGACCTGTAATGAGTACCTGTCATGGCATTAAATGCCACTGTATTTCCTCCCAAATGACTTAATGTTTTCTGCAATAAAGTCAATTTTTTCTTAGTAACTGAAATTTGTAAAGTCCAAAGTATGGTTTTAAACCAAAAAGTAAGACATGTTTTACAATAGCAGGATTACATTTTTCCATTGAATGGCTTTTTGAAGAAGACCAGCAGAATTCACAAGAAAATTGTGTATCTAGGTTAGGCTGAGTCTCTGCTGTTTCCCTGGCAGTTCTACCGATGTCTCACTGGAGTTGCAGTAAGAGACTTGTAGACCGTGCATGGGCTTTCAGGGATCATGTCACAGTATTGATACATCTGCAGTATAACATTATATTGATGCTAAAATACTTTACAATGGCATGCTTCACTAGCACAATGAGAGTGCTTGGGGCTGCTATGCACATAGCGCAGGTCCCGTTGCCCAACAGAGGCAGCATGAAGATTGATTAAACTGATCATTGGCCCTTCCCTTTAAGTGAGAGAAGGAATCTCCAAAGATGGCAGCGCTTCACTGAACATTGTGCAGCGTTCTGCCGCTACCGTCCCTCTCACTCACTTTAACGCTCTAAGGTAAGTGATAGCGTTTGATTTAGCACTCCACTTCCCTCTTGGAGCGCTAAAGTTATAGTTCCCAGGAGCAGCAAAATATTTTTGCCTGCTGATTAATTTTGTATTCCTTCAAAAGTTATCATCCCAAATAACAACAACAACAACAACTTGTATTTATATAGCGCCTTTAATGTAGTGAAATGTCCCAAGGTGCTTCACAGGAGTATTATGCGATAAAAAATTGACAAATGCGGTGCTACAAAACTTCTCGACCCAGGTGTCTGTGAGAGGTAATCTTATAGACGTAAAATACATTTATTAAGACTACAACAAATGTGAATCCTGAATATTGGTGGTAATTTTCACCTTCACTGCTGACGGAGCAGATCACCCCTCCCCCACCCCATAGAAACATAGAAACATAGAAATTAGGTGCAGGAGTAGGTCATTCGGCCCTTCGAGCCTGCACCACCATTCAATAAGATCATGGCTGATCATTCACCTCAGTACCCTGTTCCTGCTTTCTCTCCATACCCCTTGATCCCTTTAGCAGTAAGGGCCATATCTAACTCCCTCTTGAATATATCCAATTGACTGGCATCAACAACTCTCTGCAGCAGAGAATTACACAGATTAACAACTCTCTGAGTGAAGAAGTTTCTCCTCATCTCGGTCCTAAATGGCTTACCCCTTATCCTTAGACTGTGACTCCTGGTTCTGGACTTCCCCAGTATCGGGAACATTCTTCCTGCCTCTAACCTGTCCAATCCCGTCAGAATTTTATATGTTTCTATGAGATCTCCTCTCATTCTTCTAAACTTCAGTGAATACAGGCCCAGTCGATCTAGTCTCTCATATGTCAGTCCTGCCATCCCGGAAATCAATCTGGTGCTCCGAATCTACGTTCGCTGTACTCCCTCAATAGCAAGAACGTCCTTCCTCAGATTAGGAGACCAAAACTGAACACGATACTCCAGGTGAGGCCTCACCAATCCCCTGTTCACCTGCAGTAAGACCTCCCTGCTCTTATACTCAAATCCCCTAGCTATGAAGGCCAACATACCATTTGCCTTCTTCACCGACTGCTGTACCTGCATGACAACTTTCAACGACTGATGTACCATGACACCCAGGTCTCTTTGCACCTCCCCTTTTCCTAATCTGTCACCATTCAGATAATATTCTGCCTTCCTGTTTTTGCCCCCAAAGTGGATAACCTCACATTTATCCACATTATGCTGCATCTGCCATGCATTTGCCCACTCACCTAACTTGTCCAAGTCACCCTGTAGCCTCTTGGCATCTTCCTCACAACTCACACCGCCACCCAACTTAGTGTCATCTGCAAACTTAGAGATATTACACTAAATTCCTTTATCTAAATCATTGATGTATATTGTAAATAGCTGGGGTCCCAGCACTGAATCCTGTGGCAACCCACTAGTCACTGCCTGCCATTCTGAAAAGGACCAGTTTATCCCGACTCTCTGCTTTCTGTCTGCCAACCAGTTCTCTATCCACGTCAATACATTACCCTCAATATCATGTGCTTTAATTTTGCACACTAATCTCTTGTGTGGGACCTTGTCAAAAGCCTTTTGAAAGTCAAAATACACGCCATCCAATGGTTCTCCCTTGTCCACTCTACTAGTTACATCCTCAAAAAATTCTAGAAGATTTGTCAAGCATGATTTTCCTTTCATAAATCCATGCTGACTTGGACCGATCCTGTCACTGCTTTCCAAGTGCGCTGTTATTACATCTTTAATAATTGATTCCAACATTTTCCCCACTACCGATGTTAGGCTAACCGGTCTATAATTCCCTGTTTTCTCTCTCCCTCCTTTTTAAAAAAGTGGTGTTACATTAGCTACCCTCCAGTCCTTAGGAACTGATCCAGAGTCGATAGACTGTTCGAAAATGATCACCAATGCATCCACTATTTCTAGGGCCACTTCCTTAAGTACTCTGGGATGCAGACTATCAGGCCCTGGGGATTTATCGGCCTTCAATCCCATCAATTTCCCTAACACAATTCCCTGACCAATAAGGATTTCCTTCAGTTCCTCCTTCTCCCCAGACCCTCGGTCCCCTAGTATTTCCGGAAGGTTATTTGTGTCTTCCTTCGTGAAGACAGAACCAAAGTATTTGTTCCATTGGTCTACCATTTCTTTGTTCCCCATTATAAATTCACATGATTCTGACTGCAAGGGACCTACATTTGTCTTCACTAATCGTTTTCTCTTCACATATCTATAGAAGCTTTTGTAGTCAGTTTTATGTTCCCAGCTAGCTTCTTCTCATATTCTATTTCCCCCCTCCTAATTAAATCCTTTGTCCTCCTTTGCTAAATTCTAAATTTCTCCCAGTCCTCAGCTTTGCTGCTTTTTTCTGGCCAATTTATATGCCTCTTCCTTGGATTTAACACTATCCCTAATTTCCCTTGTTAGCCATGGTTGAGCCACCTTCCCCATTTTATTTTTACTCCAGACAGGGATGTACAATTGTTGAAGTTCATCCATGTGATCTTTAAATATCTGCCATTGCCTATCCAACGTCAACCCTTTATGTATCATTTGCCAGTCTACTCCAGCCAATTCACGTCTCATACCATCGAAGTTACCTTTCCTTAAGTTCAGGACCCTAGTCTCTGAATTAACTGTGTCACTCTCCATCTTAATAAAGAATTCTACCATATTATGATCACTCTTCCCCAAGGGGCCTCGCACAACAAGATTGCTAATTAGTCCTTTCTCATTACACATCACCCAGTCTAGGATGGCCAGCCCTCTAGTTGGTTCCTTGACATATTGGTCTAAAAAACCATCCCTAATACACTCCAGGAAATCCTCCTGCACCGTATTGCTACCAGTTTGGTTAGCCCAATCTATATGTAGATTAAAGTCGCCCATGATAACTACTGTACCTTTATTGCACGCATCCTTAATTTCTTATTTGATGTGTTCCCCAACCTCACTACTACTGTTTGGTGGTCTGTACACAACTCCCACTAGCGTTTTCTGCCCTTTGGTATTCCGCAGATCTACCCATACAGATTCCACATCATCCAAGCTAATGTCTTCCTTATTGCGTTAATTTCTTATTTAACCAGCAATGCTACCCCACCTCCTTTTCCTTTCTGTCTACCCTTCCTGAATGTTAAATACCCCTGGATGTTGAGATCCCAGCTTGGTCACCCTGGAGCCATGTCTCTGTAATCCCAATTATATCATATTCGTTAATAGCTGCTTGCGCAGTTAATTTGTCCACCAAATATCCATCAAGCGGATTGCCGACTTCCACTTCCAGAACATTGTCCACTTCCTCTCCCATCTCTGTGCATCTAACACTGAAACCCAAGTCTTTGCCAATTTAAAACTCCAATGCTCTGCAGACCAATTTCCCACCCTCATCCTCATCCTATTAAGCCAGCTCATCCCAAAATCTACTGCCCTATCCTATGATATGCAAGTCAGGCTCATCCATTATCCATGTGCTTGCTGACCTCCATTAATTCTGAGTCGCCCAACAGCTCAAATTTAAAATTTTTAGCCTTGTGTTTCAATCCTTCTATGGTTTTGCCCCTCCTTAGCATTGCAACTTCCTCCAGGCCTCCTGTTCCCCCTCTCTGAACTTCTCCTTCCTCTGACTCCTGCCTCTTGTATATCCTCCCTATCTTTGCCCCACTATTGGTGGCCATGCCATCCATTCTCTGTAATTCCCTCTCCTTCCTAAAGTCCCCTACTTATCCACATCCCTTTTGTCCCCAAACACCCGCCTTAAAATCCACCGGTTGTGAGCAAGCTTTTGGTCACCCTCTCTACTATCTCCTTATTTGGATGTGTCAGTTTTGTCCTTTAGCCTTTGAAGTACTTTTTCTACATTCAAGGTGCTGTATAAATACAAGTTATAGTTATTGTGTAGAATCGATGATGATTCAGCAAAATCAATTTTCAGACACCCTGCTGCTGTCTCTGCCCAGATCCTATTCTGTTGCTAAACAGCAATGCCAATTGATCGATAGCAGGAAGAATGATGCATCATTGCCAGTTACCCTTGCTCTCCCACTGCAAAATAAAAATAAATCAAGAACTGTCTAAACCTCTAACTATGAAATGAAATAATTTTCAGAATTTATGTTTGGAATGTCAATCAGTTCAGCAAGCAGTGGGAAGAACCTTTAATGCATTGACAGTGACTCTATGAAAATAACAAGGTTGCCACACTTCAGTTTATATAAAAATGTCAGAAGTAAAATGGAAACTGTTTTTCCTTTGTAAAATAAAAATTAATGATTAGAGATGAATTGTCTATGGGACTGATTGATGTGGAAATTGTCAGGATGCAGGGCTTTGTTCTTGATGCTAATTATATTGTACATTGCCAAGGCATAATAGGTCTTCAGAAGCTAGGTGAACTATGATGACTTTTTTCTTTTATCTTTTTTTCCTCTTTGTCTATAATGGCAGCAGATCATTACTGTGCTATTTACACCCTATCCAGATTAACCTTTTTCTAACCTCTATCATTACCATTTAAATTCGGCCCATCATCCCTTTTGTCTCTCTAATCTCTCCTGCCTTCTACCCTATCACAGACTTTCCCTTATGTTCTTTCTCCCCTCTCTTTCAGTGCTTAAGAATGTGCTCTTTTCGAACATTCAACAGTTCTGACGAAGGGTCGTCGACCCAAAACGTTATCTCTGCTTTTCCCACCACAGATGCTGCCTGACCCACTGAGATTTCCAGCATTCTCTGTTTTTATTTCAGATTCCAGCATCCACAGTATTTTGCTTTTGAACTATGAGGCCTTGCTGATCAGCATTCTGCACAATAGTTGAAAGCATTGTTTAAAGATGAGGAGCAGATTTGCTTGTATTGGCGTTTAGGCTGAATAAATACTGGGGAACACTCCATAGATTTTACTTCTGGTAGGAGATCTGAATTCTGGATTGAACTGAGTCTTACATTAACCACATAAAACCTCCCCTTTAGGTCTACTAAGAGACAAGTTTGACTATTTCATCCAAAAGTCTTGCAGTTACATTCCAAAAAGATAGAAGTTGCATTTATATAGTGTCTTTCACAACCTCAAGATGTCCCAAATCATTTCACAACTCATTAAGTACCTTTGAAGTCTGAAATTGTTGTAATTAGGGAGATGTGGCAGCCAATTCATACACAGCAAGGTCCCAAGCAGCAAATCAGATAAGTGGCCAGATAATCTGTTTTTAGATGTTGGTTGAGGGATAAATACTGATTAGGACATCAGGATGAACTTTCCTCCTCGTCTTCAAAGTAGTGCTGTGGGATCTTTTCGTCCCTCTGAGAGGGTAGATGGGGCTTCAGTTTAACATCTCATCCAAAAGATGGCACCTTCAAAAATGCAGTGCTCCCTCAGTACTGCACTGGGAATGTCAGCCTAGATTTTTGTGTTCAAGTCTCTAGAGTGAGACTTGAGCCCATGACCTTCTGATTCAAAAGCTCTCAGGGGGCCCCAATTTAATATGTCAGCGAAACGATGACACCTGACAGTAATACCTCGATACTGCAATGGAGTGTCAGTGTCGATCATTTGCTCAGGTTTCTGGAGTGGGGCTTGAACCCACAACTTTCTGACTCACAGGCAGGAACAGTACCACCGAGAAAAATATAATTGGAACTTCTTATGGACTGATTACAATTTTATTGTTTTGGAGTATTGTGCTGATTTAGTATCTTGCTGTACCATTTGGACTCTGTGTAATATTTAACCTGGAAATAAATTTGATTCAACAATTTTAGCCCACATGTATTTATCTGTTGGGTGTGGTAATTTCCACCTTTCTGGAGAGGCAAGAGAACATGGTTGGCCTCCATTGTGATCTCCAGGCACTGTATCGTAATAAGTTGTACACAATTCTGCACTGACTACAAAAGCTTCTATCGATATGTGAAAAGAAAAAGATTAGTGAAGACAAAAGTAGGTCCCTTCTAGTCAGAATCCGGTGAAATTATAAGGGGAACAAAGAAATGGCAGACCAATTGAACAAATACTTTGATTCTGGCTTCACAAAGGAAGACACAAATAACCTTCCGGAAATACTAGGGGCCCGAGGGTCTAGCGAGAAGGAGGAACTGAAGGAAATCCTTATTAGTCAGGAAATTGTGTTTGGGAA
Organism: Pristiophorus japonicus; assembly: GCF_044704955.1. Taxonomy (NCBI): domain Eukaryota; kingdom Metazoa; phylum Chordata; class Chondrichthyes; family Pristiophoridae; genus Pristiophorus; species Pristiophorus japonicus. The sequence goes on along the minus strand of NC_091977.1, from coordinate 240,414,413 downwards.
ATTGATGGGCTTGAAGGCTGCTAAATCCCCATGGCCTGAAAGTCTGCATCCCACAGCACTTAAGGAAGTGGCCCTAGAAATACTGGATGCATTGGTGATAATTTTCCAACATTCTATAGATTCTGGATCAGTTTCTATGGATTGTGGGTTGCTAATGTAACCCCACTTTTTAAAAATGGAGGGAGAGAGAAAACAGGGAATTATAGACTGGTTAGCCTGACATCAGTAGTGGGGAAAATGTTGTAAATCAATTATTAAAGATGTAATAGCAGCGCACTTGGAAAGCAGTGACTGGATCGATCCAAGTCAGCATGGATTTATGAAAGGGAAATCATGCTTGTCAAATCTTCTAGAATTTTGTGAGGATGTAACTAGTAGAGTGGACAAGGGAGAACGAGTGGACATGGTGTATTTTGACTTTCAAAAGGCTTTTGACAAGGTCCCACACAAGAGATTAGTGTGCAAAATTAAAGCACATGGTATTGGGGGTAATGCATTGATGTGGATAGAGAACTTGTTGGCAGACAGGAAGCAAAGAGTAGGAATAAATGGATCCTTTTCAGAATGGCAGGCAGTGACTAGTGGGGTACCGCAAGGTTCAGTGCTAGGACCCCAGCTCTTTACAATATACATTAATGATTTAGACAAAGGAATTGAATGTAATATCTCCAATTTTCAGATGACACTAAGCTGGGTGGCAGTGTGAGCTGTGAGGAGGATTCTAAGAGGCTGCAGGGTGACTTGGACAGGTTAGGCGAGTGGGCAAATGCATGGCAGATGCAGTATGATGTAGATAAATGTGAGGCTATCCACTTTGGGGGCAAAAACAGGAAGGCAGAATATTATCTGAATGGTGACAGATTAGGAAAAGGGGATGTGCAACAAGACCTGGGTGTCATGGTACATCAGTCATTGAAAGTTGGCATGCAGGTACAGCAGGCGGTGAAGAAGGCAAATGGCATGTTGGCCTTTGTAGAAAGAGGAATTGAGTATAGTAGCAGGGAGGTCTTACTGCAGTTGTACAGGGCCTTGGTGAGGCGACACCCTGAACACTGTGTATAGTTTTGGTTTCTGAATCTGAGGAAGGACATTCTTGCGATTGAGGGAGTGCAGCGAAGGTTCACCAGACTGATTCCTGGGATGGCAGGACTGACATATGAAGAAAGACTGGATCGACGAGGCTTATATTCACTGGAATTTAGAAGAATGAGAGTGGATCTCATGGAAACATATAACATTCTGACGGGATTGGACAGGTTAGATGCTGGAAGAAACATAGAAAATAGGTGCAGGAGTAGGCCATTCGGCCCTTCGAGTCTGCACCGCCATTCAATGAGTTCTTGGCTGAACATAATGTTCCTGATGTTGGGGAAGTCCAGAACCAGGGGTCACAGTCTAAGGATAAGGGGTAAGCCATTTAGGACCGAGATGAGGAAAAACGTCTTCACTCAGAGAATTGTGAACCTGTGGAATTCTCTACAATAGAAAGTTATTGAGGCCAGTTCATTAGATATATTAAAAAGGGAGTTAGATGTGGCCCGTACGTCTAAAGGGATCAAGAGGTATGTAGAGAAAGCAGGAATGGGGTAATGAAGTTGCATGATCAGCCATGATCATATTGAATGGTGGTGCAGGCTCGAAGGACCGAATGGCCTACTCCTACACCTATTCTCTATGTTTCTATGTTTGTATGTTTCTATTCCCTATATGGCATGAATAAGCACACAGATAAGCCAAATGGCCCCCTTCGGTGCTGTTTGATTCTATCTAGAAAACGGGAATTGGCATTTGACTAAGATTCCAGCTATTCTGCAATTCAGTTGGGATCAAGAAACAACTTGGGAGATTCATAGCAAAGCTGATAGATCAAATTCTTAATGAATATTTTGCGTTTGTTTTCACAAAGGAAAGGGGCAATGCAGATACTGCTTTTGAGGAGGAGTATGAAATTCTGGATGAAATAAACATAGTGTGAGAGGAAGTATTAAAGGGTTTAGCAGCTTTGAAAGTCGATAAGTCCCCAGGCCCAGATGAAATGCATCCCAGGCAGTTGAGCAAAGTAAAAGAGGAAATAGCAGAGGCCTTGAACATCGTTTTCCAGTCCTCTTTGAATTTGGGCATGGTGCCAGAGGACCGAAGGACTGCCAATGTGGTACTCTTGTTTAAGAAGGGTTAAAGGTGATGCGTTCACAATAAAGGATGAAACTGAGTTCAATGAGCAAGTGTGACCTTAGCTCCTTTAATAAGATTCCAGAGTGCAGGTACCTCGTGGATGGCCTGCTTATAGACCGTGATCCCAAGGGATGTTGAGATCCTTTGGGACTCCAACAGGTGGACTCTCTGGTGGTCAGGTGTCATGCAGGTTACAAAGGATTAAATCCATAAAATCACTCCCCCGTAAAGTCAATAGTGCACTTATTTACAAAGTGAGACGATCGGGAGCTTTTCGCTCCCTTGTCGATCGTCTCGGTACAAATGCGGGTAATTCAAAGGTTGTGGGTGAGTTGGTCAGTTCTTCACTGGGCTGTTGGGCAGCCGGCCTTGCCGGGCTGCTGGGGATGGTGAGTTTGGCTTTGTGGTCAACCATGATGTCAGTTGCCACTTGTGTGTGTGTTGGAGAGTCAAAGTTGGTGGTGTCTTCTTCGGGTTGTACGTAGCTGTTGGTGAACTGCAATTTGATTTGGTCCAAATGTTTTCTGCACGTTTGTCCATTGGCCAATTTGACCTGAAACACCCTACCCTCCTCTTTGGCTATGACCGTGCCAATGAGCCATTTGAGACCATGTCCATAATTGAGTACAAATACAGGGTCCTTGACCTCAATATCGCGTGACAAATTTGCACGGTCATGGTACACACTTTGTTGATGCTGCCTGCCCTCCACGTGATCACAGAGATCAGGGTGGACAAAAGAGAGCCTTGTTTTGAGCACCCTTTTCATGAGCAGCTCAGTTGGTGGAACCCCGGTGAATGAGTGGGGTCTGGTGCGGTAACTGAGCAGCACACGGGATAGTCGGGTCTGCAGGGAGCCTTCCGACACACATTTCAAGCTTTGCTTGATGGTCTGAACTGCCCGTTCTGTCTGGCCGTTGGATGCGGATTAGAACAGGGCAGATATGATGTGCTTGATCCCATTGCGGGTCATGGAATTCCTTGAATTCAGCACTGGTGAAACACGGCCCATTGTCGCTGACAAGGACATCAGGCAGGCTGTGCGTGGCAAACATGGCTCGTCGGCTTTCAATAGTGGCCGTGGACGTGCTTACAGACATTATTGCACAATCAATCCATTTTGAATAAGCATCCACGACAACCCAGAACATTTTGCCTAGAAATGGGTCTGCATAGTCCACGTGGATCCTCGACCACGGTTTGGAGGGCCACGACCACAAACTTAGCGGTGCCTCTCTGGGTGCATTGTTCAGCTGAGAGCAAGTGTTACACTGGCGCACGCATGACTCCAAATCTGGGTCGATGCCGGGCCACCACACATGAGATCTAGCTATGGCTTTCATCATTACAATACCTGGGTGGGTGCTGTGCAGTTCACAAATGAACGTATCTCTGCCGTTCTTGGGCAAGACCATGCGATTGCCCCACTACAGACAGTCCGCCTGCAGGGACATTTCGTCTTTGCACCATGGAACGGTTTAATTGCCTCCTGCATCTCCACTGGAATGCTGGACCAGCTCCCATGGAGGACACAGTTTTTTTACCAAGGACACTAAAGGATCCTGGCTGGTCCAGGTCCTGATCTGGTGAGCCGTACCGGGGAACTTTTCGTTTTCGAATGCAGCCATTACCATGAGCAAATCTGCAGGCTGTGTCATTTCCACCCCGGTGGTGGGCAATGGCAGCTGACTGAGAGCATCAGCGCAGTTCTCTGTGCCTGGTCTGTGGCGGATTACATAGTTGTATGCCGACAGCGTGAGCACCCATCTTTGGATGCGGGCAGAGGCATTGGTGTTAATCCCTTTGCTCTCAGAGAACAGCGATATGAGCGGATTGTGGCCAGTTTCAAGCTCAGACTTGAGGCCAAATAAGTACTGGTGCATTTTCTTTACCCCATAAAGGCATGCCAGAGCCTCTTTTTCAATCATGCTGTAGGCCCTTTCGGCCTTGGACAAACTGCTGGGCGCATAAGCGACCGGTTGCAAAATCCCCGATTCGTTAGCCTGTTTTAACACACACCTGACCCCGTATGACGACGCATCGCAAGCTAGCACTAATCTTTTGTAAGGGTTATACAAGACAAGCAGTTTGTTTGAACACAACAGATTCCTGGCTTTGTTAAAGGCAGCCTTTTGTGAATTCCCCCCGTATCCAGTCGTCTCCCTTGCGCAGTAGCACATGTAGAGATTCTAGCAGGGTGCTTAATCCAGGTAGGAAATTAATGAAATAGTTGAGGAGTCCCAGGAACAACCGCAGCTCCGTCGCATTCTTGATGGCCTCCGTCTTGGCGTCGGTGGGTCTGATGCCGTCTGCCACGATTCTTCTTCCCAAGGACTTGACCTCCTGCACCAGGAAAACACACTTTGAACGTTTCAACCTGAGCCCCACCCGACCCAACTGGCTAAGAACCTCTTCCAGATTCTTCAACTGCTCAATGGTGTCCCAACCTGTAACCAGTATGTCATCCTGGAAAATCATGGTGCGAGGAACCGACTTTAGCAAGCTCTCCATGTTCCATTGCCGCGGCCGACCGAATCCCGAACGGGCACCAGTTATAGATGAACAGACCATTGTGCGTGTTGATGCAGGTGAGGCTTTTTGAAGACTCCTCCAGTTCCTGCGTAATGTAGGTCGAGGTCAGGTCCAGCTTGGTGAATGTCTTTCCCCCAGCCAGGATCGTAAATAGGTCGTCTGCCTTGGGTAGCGGGTCCTGGTCCTCTAGCGAAAAACAGTTAATCGTTACTTTATAATCCCCACAAATTCTGACTTGCCATCCTCTTTAGTGGACAATCGGAATGGCCCACTCATTGAATTTCACCGGCGCGATGATGCCTTCTAGCTGCACCCTGTCCAGCTCAATTTTCACTTTCTCACGCATCATATAAGGTACTGCTCATGCAATGTGGTGGATGGTCGCATACCGGGAACCAAATGGATCTGCACTTTCGCCCCCGAGAAGCTTCCAATGCCTGGCGCGAACAACGATGGAAACCTGCTTAGAACCTGGGCACATGAGACGTCGTCAACGGACGAAAGCGCTCGGATGTCGTCCCAATTCCAGCGGATTTTTCCTAGCCGACTTCTACCTCACAATGTGGGGCCATCCCCTGGCACAATCCACAGCGGGAGTTCGTGTACTGCTCCATCATAGCAGACTTTGACTTCTTCACTGCCAATTACAGGGATCAGTTCCTTGGTGTAAGTACTTAGTTTGGTGTGAATGGGGCTGAGCTTGGGCCTGTGTGCCTTGTTGCACCACAGCCTGTCGAAGGCCTTTTTACTCATTATGGACTGACTCGCACCTGTGTCCAGTTCCATAGATACTGGAATTCCGTTCAGTTCAACTTTCAACATTATTGGTGAACATTTCGTGGTGAATGTGTGTACCCCGTACACTTCTGCCTCCTCGGTACGAGTCTCCAATTCAGCCTGATCCACAGTGTATCGATCTTCCTCTGCAACGTGGTGGTTTGCAGAGTTTGCAGGGTTTGCAGCTCACCTGCACACTCGCTGGAGGTGTCCCATTGTTCTGCAACCGTTGCATGCATAGTGCTTGAAGCGGCATTGATTGGATCGATGATCACCTACACAGCCCCAACAAGGTGTTAACTGTCTCGCAGTAACGATTGATGGCGGACTCTGGGTCATCTGAGGTCGAGCAGTAGCAGCCAGCATATACGTTCTTCCATGTATATTCCTGCTCGAAAACTACATTACTTTGTGCACAGTACAGGCCGACACTTCTTTACTTTGCGAAATCTGTTTGGTGTGGTCGCTGGTGGACATAAATGCCTGGGCTATCGTTATGGCTTTACTTAGATTCGGAGTTTCAACAGTCAACAGTTTGCGAAGGATTACCTCATGGCCAATGCCCAGTAAAAAAAAGTCTCTAAGCATTTGTTCTAGGAATCCCTCAATGTCCTGCGAGGTGCCTTAGTTTGGCGACATAGCTCGCCACTTCCTGGCCCTCCGATCATTGACACGTGTAGAACTGATATCTCGCCATCAAAATAGTTTCCTTAGGATTTAGGTGCTCCCGGACCGGCGTACACAATTCTTCATTGGACTTAGCTGTTGGTTTTACCGGAGCTAGGAGATTCTTCATGAGGCCACAGATTGTTGCCCCACAGACAGTTAGGAGGATCGCCCTTCGTTTGGCAGCGTTCGCGTCCCCTTCCAGCTCGTTGACCACAAAGTATTGGTCGAGTCTCTCTACGAAGGCCTCCCAATCGTCCCCTTCTGAGAACTTCTCCAGGATACCAACTGTTCTTTGCATTTTCACGCGGTTATTCGTTACCTTGTTGCCAATTGATGCGTTCACAATAAAGGATGAAACTGAATACTGCGTACAATGAGCAAGTGTGACCTTAGCTCCTTTAATAAGATTCCAGAGTGCAGGTACATTGTGGGTGGCCTGCTTATATACCGTGCTCCCAAGGGATGCTGGAATTCCTTGGGACTCCAACAGCTAGGTAGTAGTGTAATACAGGTTGCAAAGGGTTAAGTACATAACAAAAGCGATAGGCCGAGTAATTACAGGCCTGTCAGCCTAACCTCAATGGTGGGAAAATTATTGGAAACATTCCTGAAAGACAGGATAAATCTACATTTGGAAATGCAAGAATTAATTAGGGGCAGCCAGCACGGATTTGTCAAGGGAAGATCGTGTTTGACTAACCTGATTGAATTTTTTGAGGAGGTAGCCAAGAGAGTCGATGAGGGTAGTGTGTATGATGCAGTGTATATGGACTTTAGCAAAGCTTTTGAGAAGGTCCCACATGGTAGACTGGTCACAAAGGTTAAAGTCATGGGATCCAGGGCAAAGTAGCTAGTTGGATCCAAAATTGGCTTAGAGGGAGGAAGCAAAGGGTAATAAGAAAATAAGGACATAAAAACATAAGAAATAGGAGCAAGAATAGGCCAAACGGTCCCTCGAGCCTGCTCCACCATTTAATACGATCTTGGCTGATCCGATCATGGACTCAGGTCCACTTTCCTGCCCGCTCCCCACAACCCCTTATTCCCTTTTCAGTTAAGAAACTGTCTATCTCTGTCTTAAATTTATTCAATGTCCCATAGAAACATAGAAACATAGAAAATAGGTGCAGGAGTAGGCCATTCGGCCCTTCGAGCCTGCACCACCATTTGATAAGATCATGGTTGATCATTCCCTCAGTACCCCTTTCCTGCTTTCTCTCCATACCCCTTGATCCCTTTAGCCGTAAGGGCCATATCTAACTCTCTCTTGAATATATCCAATGAACTGGCATCAACAACTCTCTGTGGCAGGGAATTCCACAGGTTAACAACACTCTGAGTGAAGAAGTTTCTCCTCATCTCAGTCCTAAATGGCCTAACCTTTATCCTAAGACTGTGTCTCCAGTTTTGGACTTCCCCAACATCGGGAACAATCTACCCGCATCTAATCTTTCCCGTCCTGTCAGAATCTTATATGTTTCTATGAGATCCCCTCTCATCCTTCTAAACTCCAATGTTTAAAGGCCCAGTCGATCCAGTCTCTCCTCATATGTCAGTCCGGCCATCCCGTCTGGTGAACCTTCGCTGCACTCCCTCAATAGCAAGAACGTCCTTCCTCAGATTAGGAGACCAAAATTGAACACAATATTCCAGGTGAGGCCTCACCAAGGCCCTGTACAACTGCAGTAAGACCTCCCTGCTCCTATACTTAAATCCCCTAGCTATGAAGGCTAACATACCATTTGCCTTCTTTACCGCCTGCTGCACTTGTATGCCAACTTTCAATGACTGATGAACCATGACACCCAGGTCTCGTTGCACTTCCCCTTTTCCTAATCTGCCACCATTCAGATAATATTCTGTCTTCATGTTTTTGCCCCCGAAGTGGATAACCTCACATTTATCCACATCATACTGCATCTGCCATGCATTTGCCCACTCACCTAAACTGTCAACCTGCAGCCTCTTAGCATCCCCCTCACAGCTCACACCGCCACACAGTTTAATGTCATCTGCAAACTTGGAGATATTACACTCAATTCCTTCATCTAAATCATTGATGTATATTGTAAAGAGCTGGGGTGCCAGCACTGAGCCCTGCGGCACTCTACTCGTCACTGCCTGCCATTCTGAAAAGGACCCATTTATCCCGACTCTCTGCTTCCTGTCTGCCAACCAGTTCTCTATCCATGTCAGTATATTACCCCCAATACCATGTGCTTTGATTTTGCACACCAATCTCTTGTGTGGGTCCTTGTCAAAAGCCTTTTGAAAGTCCAAATACACCACATCCATTGGTTCTCCCTTGTCCACTCTGCTGGTTACATCCTCAAAAAATTCCAGAAGATTTGTCAAGCATGATTTCCCCTTCATAAATCCATGCTGACTTGGACCAATCCTGTCACTGCTTTTCAAATGCGCTGCTATTTCATCCTTAATAATTGATTCCAACATTTTCCCCACTACTGATGTCAGGCTAACCAGTCTATAATTACCCGCTTTCTTTCTCCCTCCCTTTTTAAAAAGTGGTGTTATATTAGCTACCCTCCAGTCCATAGGAACTGCTCCCAAGTCGATAGACTGTTGGAAAATGATCACCAATGCATCCACTATTTCTCGGGCCACTTCCTTAATTACTCTGGGATGCAGACTATCAGCCTTAAATCCCACCAATTTCCCTAACACAATTTCCCGCCTAATAAGGATATCCTTCAGTTCCTCCTTCTCACTAGACCCTCGGTCCCCTAGTACTTTCGGAAGGTTATTTGTGTCTTCCTTCGTGAAGACAGAACCAAAGTATTTGTTCAATTCGTCTGCCATTTCTTTGTTCCCCATTATAAATTCACCTGAATCTGACTGCAAGGGACCTACGTTTGTCTTCACTAATCTTTTTCTCTTCACATATCTGTAGAAGCTTTTGCAGTCAGTTTTTATGTTTCCGGCAAGCTTCTTCTCGTACTCTATTTTTCCCCTCTTAATTAAACCCTTTGTCCTCCTCTGCTGAATTCTAAATTTCCCCCAGTCCTCAGGTTTGCTGTTTTTTCTTGTCAATTTATATGCCTCTTCCTTGGATTTAACACTATCCTTAATTTCCCTTGTTAGCCACAGTTGAACCACCTTCCCCATTTTATTTTTACTCCAGACAGGGATGTACAATTGTTGAAGTTCATCCATGTGATCTTTAAATGTTTGCCATTGCCTATCCATCGTCAACCCTTTAAGTATCATTTGCCAGTCTATTCTAGCAAATTCACGCCTCAAACCATTAAAGTTATCTTTCCTTAAGTTCAGGACCCTAATTTCTGAATTAACTGTGTCACTCTCCATCCTAATAAAGAATTCTACCATGTTATGGTTACTCTTCCCCAAAGGGTCTCGCAGAACAAGATTGCTAATTAGTCCTGTCTCATTACACATCACCCAGTCTAGGATGACCAGCTCCCTGGTTGGTTCCTCGAAATATTGGTCAAGAAAACCATCCCTAATACACTCCAGGCAATCCTCCTCCACTGCATTGCTACCAGTTTGGTTAGCCCAATCAATATGTAAATTAAAGTCACCCATGATGACTGCTGTACCTTTATTGCATGCATCCCTTATTTCTTATTTGATGCTGTCCCCAACCTTACTACTACCATTTGGTGGTCTGTACACAACACCCACTAACGTTTTCTGCCCCATGGTATTCCGCAGCTGCACCCATACCAATTCCACATCTTCCAAGCTAATGTCCTTTCTTACTATTGCATTAATTTCCTCTTTAACCAGCAATGCCACCCCGCCTCCTTTTCCTTTCTGTCTATCCTTCCTAAATGTTGAATACCCCTGGATGTTGAGTTCCCAGCCTTGGTCACCCTGGAGCCATGTCTCCGTGATGCTAATTACATCATACCTGTTAACTGCTATCTGCGCAGTTAATTCATCCACCTTATTCCAAATGCTCGTCGCGTTAAGGCACAGAGCCTTCAGGCTTGTCTTTTTCACACACTTTACCCCTTTAGAATTTTGCTGTAATGTGGCCCTTTTTGCTTTTTGCCTTAGGTTTCTCTGCCCTCCACTTTTACTTTTCTTCTTTCTATCTTTTGCTTCTGCCCCCATTCTACTTCCCTCTGTCTCCCTGCATAGGTTCCCATCCCTGTGCCATATTAGTTTAACTCCTTCCCCAACAGCACTAGCAAACACTCCCCCGAGGACATTGGTTCCAATCCTGCCCAGGTGCAGACCCTCCGGTCTGTGCTGGTCCCACCTCCCCCAGAACCGGTTCCAATGTCCCAGGAATTTGAATCCCTCCCTGCAGCACCACTCCTCAAGCCATGTATTCATCTGAGCTATCCTGCGATTTCTACTCTGACTAGCACGTGGCACTGGTAGCAATCCTGAATTTACTACTTTGGAGGTCCTACTTTTTAATTTAGCTCCTAGCTCCCGAAATCTGTCTTGTAGGACCTCATCCCTTTCTTTTGCCTATATCGTTAGTACCTATATGCACCATGGCAACTGGCTGCTCACCCTCCCTTTTCAGAATGTCCTGCACCCGCTCCGAAACATCCTTGACTTTTGCACCAGGGAGGCAACATACCATCCTGGAGTCTCGATTACGGTTGCAGAAACGTCTATCTATTCCCCTTACAATTGAATCCCCTATCACTATAGCTCTCCCGCTCTTTTTCCTGCCCCCCTGGGCAGCAGAGCCACCCACGGTGCCATGAACTTGGCTGCTGCTGCCCTCCCCTGGTGAGTCATCCCCCTCAACAGTACCCAAAGTGGTGTATCTGTTTTGCATTTGACCCCTGCACTACCTTCCTTCCACTGCTCTTCCTGTTGGTCATCCATTCCCTATCTGCCTGAGTAACCTTATCCTGCGGTAAGACCAACTCACTAAACGTGCTATTCACGTCATTCTCAGCATCGTGCATGCTCCATAGTAAATCCACCCGCAGCTCCAATGCCGCAATGCGGTCCATCAGGAGTTGCAGCCGGATACACTTCCCGCACATGTAGTCATCAGGGACACCAGAAGCGTCCCTGACTTCCCACATAGTACAGGAGGAGCATAACATGTGTCCGAGCTGTCCTGCCATGACTTAACCCCTAGATAAACTTAAACTGGCACCAACAATGCTCAAGGTCACTTACTGATATAGAAAAGAAAAAGAAAAACTAATTACCAATCTCCAGTCAATCACTTACCCCCTTGGCTGTGACGTCACCTTTCGATTTCTTTCTACTTCTTTTGCCTTCTTACCCTGCTGCAGCTGCACCGGTAGGCCTTTATAGGCCTCACCAACGCTGCTGCTCCGCCTCTCCAACTGCCACCGATCCCAAGACTCCCACTGGGCCTTTATAGGCCTCACCAATGCTGCTGTTCTGCCTCTCCGACTGCCACAACTCTGAGGCAGCGAATTCTACAGATCTACAACCCTCTGAGAAAATAAATTTCCCCTCATCTCAGTTTTAAATGGGCGGTCCCTTATTCTAAGATTCTGCCCCCTAGTTCTAGTCTCCCCCATCAGTGGAAACATTTTCTCTACATCCACCTTGTCAAGCCCTCTCATAATCTTAGACGTTTCGATAAGATCACCTCTCAATCTTCTGAACTCCAATGATTAGGGGCCCAACCTACTCAACCTTTTCTCATAAGTTAACCCCCTCATCTCCGGAATCAACCTAGTGAACCATCTCTGATGGTTGATGGATGTTTTGTGACTGGAAGGATGTTTCCTATGGGGTTCCACAGGGCTCAGTACTGGGGCCCTTGCTTTTTGTGGTATATAATCAATGATTTAGATTTGAATATAGGGAATATGATTAAGAAGTTTGCAGATGACACTAAAATTTGTTGTGTGGTTGATAATGAAGAGGAAAGTCATGGACTGCAGGAGGATATCAATCTATTGGTAGGGTGGGCAGAGAAGTGGCAAATGGAATTTAAGTCGGAGAAGTTTGAGGTAATGCACTTTGTGAGGGCGAATGAGGAAAGAGTACACACATTAAGTGGTAGGCTACTTAATAGTGTTGATGAACAAAGGGTCCTTTGTGTGCTTGTCCGCAGATCCCTGAAAGTAGCAGGCCAGGTGGATAAGGTAGTTAAGAAGGCATACGGAATGCTTGCCTTTATTGGCCGAGGCATAGAATGCAAGAGCAGGGAGGTAATGCTTAAATTGCAAAATACTCTGGTTAGGCCACAGCTGGAGTTCTGTGTGCAGTTGTGGTCACAGTATTATAGAAAGGACCTGCTTGCACTAGAGAGGGTGCAGAGGAGATTTACTAGGATGCTGCCTGGAATGGAGAATCTTAGCTATGAGGACAGATTGGATAAGCTGCATTTGATCTCATTGGAACAGAGGAGGTTGAGAGGAGATCTCATTGAGGTGTACAAAAGTTTGAGGGGCCTGGATATAGTGGATAGCAAGGGCCTATTTCCATTGGTGGATGGGTCAATTATGAGGGGGCATAGTTTTAAGGTGGTTGGTGGAAGGTTCAGAGGGGATTTGAAGGGGGGCTTCTTCACGCCGAGGGCTGTCGGGGTCTGGAACTCAGTGCCTGGAAGGGTGGTGAATGCAGAAACACTCACCATATTTAAAAGGTGCTTGGATGGGCACTTAAAGGGTTAGGGTTAGGGACAGGTCATTGGGATTAGATTGGATAACCTCTTGTTGGCTGGTGCAGAAAAGATGGTAAGTACTGCAGGGAATCGAATACGGCCAGGGTGATCTCCTGGACTAGTTTTGATCGCCTGGATGGGTCGGAGAAGAATTTTCAGAGATGTTTTTTTCTCCAATTGGCCTGGGTTTTTATCTGGTTTTTGCCTCTCCCAGGAGACCACATGGCTCCAGTTGGGGTGGAGTGTAAAATGTTTTAATGCAAAGGGTGTCGCAGTTGTGTGGGGTGGACTGGTTGGGCTGGGTGTCCTTTACATTTCCGCCATTGTTCATTGTTCATAGGTTTATATGTAACCTTCAGGGCTGCTGACCGAGGGCCGTGCGGCTCTTTGTCGGCCGGCGCGGACGCACTAGGCCGAAATGGCCTCCTTCTGCACTGTGAATTTCTATGTTTCTATGTCTCTATCAAAACAGGCAGAAAATAGCCGAGATCTTTTCATCATCTAATCCTAAATTAAACATCCATATTTTCTAATTAAGTTAGAAAGATACCTGAAAACCTGTTTCAGAGCAAGAATATTGCAAAGGCCAGAAAATCATTACTAAAGAACAAATTCCCAAGAGGAGCCAGCTTCCTGATCGAGTTCGATGTCTATCCAGATTAAAAGAGTTTGGGAGGATGCATAGCAAAATCGTCAAGGGCTAAGCACAGTAAGATTGGCATTGATCTAATTAATATAAATAAAGGACAAGGGGATCTTAAGCTAACTCTGTACAATAAAGCTGGAATTCTGGTAACGTCAACTGGTTGTCAGCACAATTAATTTGTATCACATTGGCTTGGGGGGCTTTTGCCACAATAACGCACAGACATTTTTATGTTATTTAATAAACTTTGCAATGAACTGCAAAATATCTTCTCCATGACAAGGAAGATCAGCTTTCGTAAAAAGAGGCACTGTTGTAAAAGCAGTTCCAACTTGTTCTGAGTTCTTTGTTTATTATTATGGATGCATTTAAACACGAAAGAAAAACAGACTTGCATTTATATAGCACGACTACCGGACATCTCAAAGAGCTTTACAGCCAATGAAGTACTTGTTGAAGTGTAGTCACTGTTGTAACATTCGAAACGTGGCAATCAATTTGCGCACAGCAAGCTCCCACAAACAGCGATGTGATAATGAACAGATAATCTGTTTTAGATGTTGATTGAGAGATAAATATTCGCCAGGACACCAGGGAGAACTCCCACGCTCTTCTTCAAAATGGTGCCATAGAATCTTTTTGTCCACCTGAGTGAGCAGATGAGGCTTCAGTTTAACATCTCATCCGAAATACGGCACTTCCGACATAAGAACATAAGAAATGGAGCAGGAGTAGGCCATTTGACCCATCGAGCCTGCTCTGTCATTTAATAAGATCATGGCTGATCTGATCATGGACTCAGCTCCACTTCCCTGCCCGCTCCCCGTTACCCTTTATTCCCTTATCGCTCAGAACTCTGTCTATCTCCGCCTTAAATATATTCAATGACCCAGCCTCCACAGCTCTTTGGGGCAGAGAATTCCACAGAGTTGCAACCCTCTGAGAGAAAAAATTCCTCCTCATCTCAGTTTTAAATGGGCAGCCCCTTATTCTGAGACTATGCCCCCTAGTTTTAGTTTCTCCTATGAGTGGAAATATCCTATCTGCATCCACCTTGTTGAGCCCCCTCATTATCTTATATATCTTATATGACAGTGCAGCTCTCCCTCAGCACTACACTGGAGTGTCAGCCTAGATGTTTGTGCTCGAGTCTCTGGAGTGGGACTTGAACCCACAACCTTTTGATTCAGTAGTGAGAATGCTACCCACTGAGCCACTGGCTGACTAGATTTAGACATAAGGAGGTAAGAATGAGAAAAGGTCTGAGTCTGTTATGATCATCCACATCTTTTTAGGCCTATAATTAGAGTCTAAGCAAATCATTTTGCTCCATCTCCTACACCTGCCTTTGTTTCAGATTCATATCTGTCTACTCCTTGTTGAATTCAGAATCAATCTCAAATTTATCTGACTTGCAGAGGTTGATAACGTGGTCCTAACATTGTGGCAGAGGGAGCATTACTCTTTGGGCACTGCTTCACCCTGTAAAGCTATGAACTGATCTGACCATTTAATACAAAGTCAATTCCTTTGGGTTACAGATACTAGAAATACGAAAATAGAATTGTAGAGACATCAACAGAAGTTTACTTCCAGCTCTCACTTTTTACATATTGTGGTCCTTGTGCTGACTGTTCTGTTCCCTTCTTGGACTTCTCTCCTTCGATGGCAAGGTGAATGTGCTCATCACTTTACCAAACTTTACTTAGGTAACCCAGCAAGCATGGCAGAAACATAAGTTGGAGCCTCTTGGATTTCTTTCTGTCATGTGTAGGCAGTAGAAAAGAACTAGTAGCTGAGGCCCTCTGCTCTTAGTGAGAATCTCATTGGAGTCAGCAGCCCTGGGTGCAGAGGTTATCCATGAGACAACCAGCCAGTGTTTCTGCTCCTTCACGGGTTGCAGCTCCCTGAATCAGCCATTGACGTGATTGTTAGTTCTTCTGGTCAAATACCATCTCAGCATTAATTGAGTGCAAACTCTTTCCCTCATGAAGGCAATGGGATTGATTATAAAGAGCCCTGGCTCTATGTGGGATCCATGTGTAATTCTTTGCACTCGAGGGAATCCAGCCATCCAGTCCAGCTGATGCCTTCCTTCCATCGGGGAAAAATGACAAAAGGTGTTGGCCCTTCCAGCAAAGCAATTGCCACTTCATTGATGCATGTGTGCACTGCAGATTGCTTCACATGGAAAGATCTCCAAGATTGGCTTGTAAAGATGCAGTGGCATGGAAGCTTCAAACTTTGGTAACTTTCCCTGTACAGGAACAGCTGTTCCTGATCCAGATGTTGGCCAGTAGATGGCACAACTCTGCCAGCCTGTTGTGTGTAGCAGAAATAGTGAGACAGGGTTCCTCTGACATGTTCAGCTGCTGGTCCTAGGGTAGTGACGGGCTTGCCAGAAAGCCTTGGATGCTGTTGATCCTAAACTGTCAGGTCTCGAAAACCTCTCTTCTTTATCTCACTTGGGCAGCAAATTCAGAAATCCCTAAAGTATAGCCCTGTCCTCACTTCTTTGTATAATATCATATCAAATCAGAAAGAAGCCAGAACTAATGAAGACAAGCCAGTGAATTCCATGAGATGACTGGAAAACTGGCAAAGTCATTATGAGCCGGTTTTGGATGAGATTTGGAGGCCTGAGCATGCTGTTAGCAAGGGTCTCCAAAATACCTAAAAAGCTTTGATCAGAAAATTGGGTGTGGAATGCCTCGGCTGCTTGAGGTCTCAATTTTCTGATGGTCAACAGTGATACATCGGGACCTATGGTGCTTTGGACGTTCAGGGTTTATAGTGTAACTGCGCAGTACAACAGTGACTACACTCCAAAAGTACTTAATTGGCTGTAAAGTGCTTTGAAATGTCCGATGGTCGTGAAAGGCGCTATATAAATGCAAGACTTTCTTTCTTTATGTAAGAAAGATCTTGCATTTATATAGTGCCTTTCACAACCTCAGGATGTTCCAAAGGTCTTTACAGCCCATGAAGTACTGTTCGTAGTGTAGTCACTGTTGTACTGTAGGAATTGTAAACAGAGGTTACTCATCATGAAAGTACTAATCTAAGAGCAGATACATTGAATAAAGGGTAGCTCCCTGAAAAATATTTCAGTTTTAAACCCAACAACCCAAAGCGCTTGTGTTCAAAATTGATAAAAATGGAAAGTGATGCTTCTCCAAGTTTAGAATCGATTTTCTCAGATCAAAGCACAAAGACAAATTTACAAATCACAGCTTTTAGGCTGGGTGAATCAATTTATACGTTTGCTGTGTGTAGAATTGTAGGTTCTTTCTTATTGCTAGCGATATTACTTTTGTTTACTAGAAATTCCTAAACAAGAAGGTATGATTGCCTTCAATAATTGGCCTTTGCTAATAAACAGATCACACAACAATTGAAATGAAGCATCATAAAATGGAAAAAAATGTGATTCATGGTGCCGTGCAACATAAAACATTATTAGTTTGGATCATGTATCCATTTCCTTACATCTATCAAACTTTAAAACATTTATTTTTTATGTGGGCATCGCTGGTAAGGCCAGCATTTATTGCCCATCCCTAATTGCCTTTTTCGAGTACAGAAAGTTCGCAGCTGCCATTTAATGAGGAAACACGAGATTGTAGGTGAGAAAACAACATTAAAAAAGCACTGTGAAAAGGAAAATGCCAGGGTCACCTTAAGCGATGGATGTGAGACACATGTACAATAGAATCTATAACCACCGAGGGAGAGCATCTGTAGTAGTTATAGAAATGCATGGACATGCGACCACTCCACTGAAAATAGCTTTGGGTTGCATTCACTATAACATAAGATACTGCTTGCTTTAATGTGTCTGCAACTAGGGATTATATACTGTCGTCATTATTTTGTTTAACCTTGAACTGCTCTTCATACATTTGATTGATGTGAAGGTGTAATCTGCCATCATGGAATGATAGATTTTATTGACCATACTTGCGTCATCTTCCCTTTACCTGTTTTATTTCCAAACATCTTCAAGCTCTGTGTGCTACTTAATCCTGCTCTCAATTGTTTTCTTTCTGTCTCATTCTCTTTGATTCTTTTTCTTTTCCTTCCGACTTGTTTCCTATATACAGCGGGTGGGTGAGGTTTAGCAAGTGTCGACTGTCAATGGCCTACCCCAACCTGTACTGACGCCATCAATTGAGGAGTGAGCTTTTTTAACTCTGGGGCCTCATTTACATCTTGACGGCCAGCAGACCGCCCAAAACGGGCAGAAAGAGGCAATTGGCAGATTGGCGACGGGCAAAGTACAGGCGTGTAAGTTATGGAGTGGGGGTTCGGCAGGGCCCCATGGGTGGTTGGGGGGAGGCGGTCCAGCAGACTCCCGGGGGTGCGGGGGAGGGGTTTCGACAGGGTCCTGGTGGTGGTGCGGGGGAAGGGTTTCGGCAGGATTCTGAGGGTGGCGACGGGGGCGGGGGTTCGGCAGGGTCCTACAGGTGATGGAAGGAGGGGTTTTGACAGGGTCCCGGGGGTGGTGCGGGGGAAGGGTTTCGGCAGGGTCCCGAGGGTGACGAGGGGAGGGCGGGGGTTCGACAGGGTCCTACAGGTGGTGGGGGGGAGGTGTTTTGACAGGGTCCCGGGGGTGGTGAGGGGGTGGAGAGGGGTTTTGGCAGGTTCCCACAGGTGGGGGTTGGAGGCAGCACAGGTCCAGACGTTTGTTGTAGGGCTCAGAGAAGAACCCCTGTTGTTCCGGGCCCCGACAGAGGAAAGTTTAACGTTGATCTTACAGGGCTGCTGTTTCCTGCAGACGGGGTTTGACTGAGTGAGGGTGGGCACGGTAGGTATCCGGCACAATCATCAGAAAAATGTCATTGGCAACCTATTGACATCATAGGACCCCAATTTGCATTTAATCATAAGGCTCCTGCCTTGGCTACCTATATAATAAAAGTGAAAAGCTGCCTATAGTGACACCACTATTCCTGGCCAGAATGGACATGATTGGATCATTCCCTCATCAATCATGCCTGGAGACCGCACTGCTGTAAGTGACTGGGATTGATTTCATGCACAGAATTTGTATTGAGTAACTATCCCCCACTCACTGCATTTTGATGGAGAAATAACCTTGCTATTATCGGGAGACTTTGCTGTAGTTTCGGTCTTGAGCTCTGTTTGCCGTCATTTTGTAGTCGAGACTTTTTAAATAGACTCTGTTTGCTGTAATATAGAATGTTTGCTGTGAGTCCTGCCATAAGTCGTTGGCTGACACAGTAGTGTCAATACTTAATTGCATGCAAAAAGAGGGCCCAGTTAAGTTGGCAGGCGATGAGAATCGAGTGGAAATGATGCAGTACGTTTGTGGAGGGGATATTAACTGCCCTATTCGCACCGGGCGGAAAGGCTTAATATCACAACTGTAGTGTGAAAGAGGTCATGGATAAGAGGACCACAGACATGATTTCAGGTAAAATAATATTCTCCATGGATAATTTCTGATTAGACTGAAACTGAGAGCAAAAAACTTTGTTATTGATTTTTCACAGTCTATTCATGACAAAGATGTACACTTAAATCCAGTTCTCCCTCCTCTCTTTTAACAAGAACCATAAGTCCTCAAGATTACAATGGAACCTTTGGCTGCGATATTTACTGAGATGCACGTTCAGAGTGGTGGGGGTTGCAGGGGAGGAGTTGTAGACGAACACCATGCTGTTTTACAACACTCCTTGTCAGCCAGGAGGAGCAGTATTGTTCCCTGTGACCACCCCCCGCCTAGCCTCCCCTTTGCCAATCATGTCTGTCTTCCACCTACCGTGACTGCCAGCCTCACCCTCCAGCCGATTGATGCCTCTCTCTCTGTCCAACTGATCGCGGTCAATCCTACCACCCCAAGCCCTGATTCCTCCCTCTCTCCTTAAGCCACCATCAGGGCTGACCTCCAACTCCCGCGTTACAGGGACCGTCCCCAAGGGACCTGGCTGCAGCCTCCTGCCACGCGTTTTCCTGCTCGGCAGCCGGACAGCCTGTCAATTTGGCCGACTGCCCAGTGCGAAACAGAAGAAAAAAATGTTAATGAGGTCCTGCTGTTAAAATTTATCAAGACCTCTGCGTCCCAGGGATTTCTGGGTTCCTCGGCTGTTTCTTGCATTCTCCCGCACCCTCCCCATAAATATCAGAGCCATAGAATCTTATAGTACAGAAGGAGGCCATTTAGCCCACTGTGCCTTTGCATTGTCTCTTTGAAAGAGCTGTCCAGTTCGTCCCACTCCCCTGAGCTTTCCTCATACCCCCGCAAGTTTTTTTTCCAATTCCCTTTTGAAAGTTACTATTGAATCTGCTTCCACCACCCTTTCAGGCATCCTCATTTCTCTCTTGTTTTTTTTTAAATTATCTTAAATCTGTCTCCTCTAGTTATCTTTATTAAATGGGGGGAAGATTTAACATGCTCCAAGCTTTGTGAAAATACGTGCATTATAACATGGGTGTACATGAGAGCTAATTCTCCTCTTCTCATGCCTGGATACTATTCTCACTACAGGTAATTAGCTTAGACCAGTGGTCCGCCAGCGCAGGCCCACACATACAAGGCATCCTAGAAATAGGGGTAAAGAGGCCTGTAGCAGCTTTAATGACTGCAGGCTGAGGGGTCGTTTGTGCAAAGACAACCAGGCCTGGGGGTGGTGTCCACTAATTGCAAAGGAAAGGTCGTTAGCTTTTTCTGAGCTTCATTTTCTCCAGTCCAGGTGCAATATGTAGGGTATACTTCTGGGCATCTCAAAATGGGCATTGAGGAGGAAAATGAGGCAGGAAGATTAGTGATGCCACGTCCCATCTCATTTGCATGGTTGTGCCTTCTTTGAGTGTAACTGTTCCACCAGTTATGGGTGATCCATGGGCAACTTAGAAGGTGTAGAGACTCATTGTGATGGGTCTTTACTCCTTTCCCTCTGCTTTGCACCTGGGAACTGAATATCTCCCCCCCCACCCCCATACAAAGGAGAGGGACATCGGTCCAGTGATGCTTAATTTTGTTTTTGCGTTTTAATTAAAAGCTGATAAATTAAAAATCAGCCACAAATGAAGCTTGTGCAAAATCTGCACCTTGACAGGTCAAAGCATTCCATAGTTGTTAAAGACACTTGCATAAGGAATAGAAACAACACCATGGGGCCAGAATTTCCTCAATCTGATTTATACTCAAATTACTCTGAAAAAGATCTAAAAAATATAGTGCCAGTCTCAGTAAGAAGAAATAAAAAACCCCAGAAATAATGACTACTGATCCTGCTTCCCCTAAGATTTAGGGCTGGAATTTGGCTCTTCTGCCACCCCTGTTAGTGCCCAGGAAGGGCGGCAATGGTGGCAGTAAGCATGTCCGGGCAGGTGGACAGCTTTCAGTGTCTCGCCGGGACTGCCGGTGCCGGTGCCGGTTTCGACGGGGCACGGAACGTTACCGCCCAGAAGAGGTGAGCCAGTGTGCAATGTCCCTGGTTGCGACACCGGCTCACTATTTGGCTGCCGCCCAATCCGTAGCACTCCGTAGTGCCCTGCTGGGACCGCATGTGAAAGCAGGCGTTCCAAGCTGTAACGACCGCAGTGAGGTCAGTAATGTCGACCTCGGGTAAGTGTGATTGTTTTTTTTTTAGATTTATGTTGTGGTGGCTTGAGTTATTTATTGGGAATGTTTCTGATATTTTTTTTTCAGGTTCCATCCCCCCTCCAGGCCTCTCTTAGGATGCTCTGAGGCTAGCTGTTTAGCTTGGGATTTTTGCTTGCTCAGCTGGCCTAGCGCCCGAAGAAAGGTGTGGAATGCCTCCGTTAGTGCTCCGCCCCACACTCAGGGTCTAGCTGATGAACTTTGTTGACTGAGGTGCAAACTTTACCACCCCGCCGCCATTTCAGCCCCGAAATGAGCAGAACCAAAAATCCAGCCCTCTGAATGTAAATTTATGTCTGTTTGAAATAGGAGCAAATACAGGACATTTACATTCTTTGGACTTTTGTAGGGGGGATGAGGCTGGATCTATGCTAATGAGGGAAGTGTGGTTATAGTGGGCATAACTCAGAAGTGGTGAAAATAATGGAGAAAATTTGCATGTAGCAATATTTTGGTGTAAAACTGGCGTGAATTTCTTCAACGGGGGTGGGGGGGAGGGGCAGTGGGGGGAATCGATGCAACACTACTCTTCCACTGTCGTTATGCTGAAACTTCCCAGGAAATTCCTGCCCAAATGTACTTTCAGAGTTACTGCGTAATTCTACTTTAAGGATAGAAATGTGTATCTAGCTTCACAGATAATGAAGGAAGACAATTCAGACAATAGTCTATTACCATGGGAGAACAAAGTGGAGAATGAGCCATCTGTTGCCTTTGTGCCTGCCTTAGATTACATTTACCAATGGTAATCAAACTTGAGGAGAGTGATTATTTATTTTCTCTTTCATTTTAGACTGCCAAAATCTCATTTGAATCGTGAACTCACAGCATTTATTGTCCATCCCTAATTACCCTTGAGAAGGTGGTGGTGAGCCGCCTTCTTCAACCACTGCAGTCCGTGTCGTGCAGGTATTCCCACAGTGCTGTTAGGGAGGGAGTTCCAGCATTTTGACCCAGCGATGATGAAGGAACGGCGATATATTTCCAAGTCAGGATAGTGTGTACTTGGAGGGGAACTTGGAGGTAATGGTGTTCCCATGCGCCTGCTGCCCTTGTCCTTCTAGGTGGTAGAGGTCGTGGGTTTGGGAGGTGCTGCCAAAGAAGCCTTGGCGAGTTGTTACAATGCATCTTGTTGATGGTACACAGTGCAGACAAATCCAAATTAATCCTAATTAATCCAAAGCCACATAAAGGCAGTTCAAACGCTGCACTGAGAATGATTAGGTTTAACATCCTTAATGGATTCAGGCTTCAAATGCTAGAAAGAAATGGTTAGCAAGAAAAATCAGTTCATCGGCAAAAGCTGAGATCAAGGAACAAATCACACTGGAGCCCAAAAAACAATGCAAACACATTAGCATCTTTTAACTTCCTCCTTTATATTTGAGTTGGCAGTTACAGTCAATAGAAATAATGCTCATGACCTTCATTTAGTCCTTGAGTTTTGCATGGAAACATAGATTAAAAATAAATAGAAATGCCTTCATATCATAGTCAGAGAGAAGCAAATTGAACAGTGGAATGTTTGCTGGAAGTGCTAAGCTTTATTTCGAAATAAGGTAAAAGCATTCTTAGCTTAATTATAGAGGTATGGTAAGCAGTGTTCCCGCATCAGCAGCTTATTCTGTTACATCAAAGGTGTGCAAACCTTTTTGCCTTTTTGATCTTCAGAAGAATATTTCCTATACTTGCAAAGTCAGATCACACTGCAACTAGAGAATATGTTTTCTTTTCCAGACAATTTTTATGTATGTGTAGAGATCCAGATAACCTGTAATAATGATATTGATTGAGAGATAAATATTGGCCAGGACACCGGGGAGAACTCCCCTACTCTTCTTTGAATTGTGCCATGGGATCTTTTACATAAAATTACAGAGATTTTACAGCAGAGAAATTGTTCATTCGTCCTTCATGTACATATCTAACTTTCTCTATACTGCATCTATACTAATCGCCTCATCCACTCCATGTGATAGCAAGTTCCATGTCCTGACCACTCACTGGGTAAAATAATTCTCCTGAGTTCCTTATTGATTTATTATTGACTATCTTGTGTGTAATTGCCTAGTTTTGGATTCCCCCACAAGGGAAACATTTTCTCTATATCTACCCTATCGAACTCCTTCATAATTGTAAAGCCCTATCAGTCACCTCTCAGTCTACTCTTTTTGAGAGAAAAGAACCCCAGTCTGTTGAGTCTTTGCTGAAATGTGTACCCTCTCAGTTCTGGTATCTCAGTTTATTTTTTAGAAAAGAGGAGACTTAGAGGTGAGCTGATGGAGGTCTTTAAAATTATGGGGCTAGAAATTGATCAAAGGCCAGCACCGCCCGTGTACTGTCTAAAAAACCACTAAGATTCTGCAATTAATGCCGGCAGAAAATTGATCAAAAAATAGATAAAAATGCCCGGCGGGAAAAATGGGCATTGCATGTGGATTCTCAGTGATCCTGGTCAAATTAAGTCCGAAGCTAGAGTCGGCATAGGGAAGGGGGATAACACGAAAAATATTTTTTTCAAAAAATAAAACATAAAACAACAAAAAACATTCAAAGGAGCTTTTGTAACTGAATTGCTGCAAAAGAATTTTTAAAAACCGTTCCCTTACCTTTTTTTTGCAGGATTTCATACCTACCGTCCATGGAAAGGCTGCTCCGACTGGGCGTTTTTTTTTTGCAGAAGTACAGATCACCGCTCCCACAAAACTCGGGCGATCCGCTCCCCAGCGTTATTTCCAAACTTCTGGCATGAGGCCCTGATGAAATTCCCAACGAATGAAAGACTGCCCAAAACAAGGAAATACCGCCAAAAAACGCAGCCGTAGGCTGATCCATTTCTAGCCCATGACTGGGTTGGACAGTCTAAATGTGAAGAGAATGTTTCCACTTGTGGGAGAATCTAAAACTAGGGTCCATAAATAAAAGATAGTTACTAATAAACCTGTTAGTATTTAACCCCTTGTAACCTGTATTACCCTACCTGTTGGAGTCCCAAGGGATCCCAGCATCCCTTGGGAGCACGGTATATAAGCAGGCCACCCACGAGGTATCTGCACTCTGGGGTCTTATTAAATGAGCTTGGGTCACACTTGCTCATTGCACACAGTACTCAGTTTCATCCTTTATTATGAGTGTACCAATTGGCGACGAGGTAACGAACAACCGCGCAAAAATGCAAAGAACAGTTGGTATCCTGGAGAAGTTCTCAGAAAGGGACAATTGGGAGGCCTTCGTGGAGAGACTCGACCAATACTTCGTGGCCAACGAGCTGGAAGGGGACGAGAATGCTACCAAACGAAGGGCGATCCTTCTAACTGTCTGTGGGGCAACAACCTATGGCCTCATGAAGAACCTCCTAGCTCCAATGAAGAATTGTGTACGCTGGTCCGGGAACACCTAAATCATAAGGAAAGCGGTTTGATGGTGAGATATCAGTTCAACACGTGTGAACGATCGGAGGGCCAGGAAGTGGCGAAGTATGTCGCCGAACTAAGGCGCCTCGCAGGACATTGTGAGTTTGAGGGATTCCTAGAACAAATGCTTCGAGACTTTTTTTTACTGGGCATTGGCCATGAGAAATCCTTCGCAATCTATTGACTGTTGAAACACCGAATCTAAGTAAAGCTATAACGATAGCCCAGGCATTTATGTCCACCAGCGACAACACCAAACAAATTTCGCAAAGTAAAGAAATTGCGGCCAGTACTGTGCATAAAGTAATGTCGGTTTCGAACAGAAATATACATGGCACAACATACATGCCAGCTGCTGTTGCCCGACCTCAGATGACCCAGAGTACGCCATCAATCGTTAATGCAAGGCAGTTAACACCTTGTTGACATTGTGGAGGTGATCATCGGCCCAATCAATGCCGCTGCAAGCACTATGCATGCAACGGTCGCAAAACAATGTGACACCTCCAGCGAATGTGCAGGCGAGCCTGCTAAAGTTGGGTCCTCACACCGTGGTTTTCCAGGTCGACATACTTGTTACAGGTCGGGACACCATTGAGCAGTTGAAGAATCTGGAAGAGGTTCTTAGCCGGTTGGATTGGGTGGGGCTCAGGTTGAAACGCTCGAAGTGTGTTTTCCTGGCACAGGAGATCGAGTTCTTGGGAAGAAGAATCGCGGCAGATGGCATCAGATCCACCGACGCCAAGACAGAAGCCATCAAGAACGCGGCGAGATCACAGAATATGACGGAGCTGTGGTCGTTCCTGGGACTCCTTAACTATTTTGGTAATCAACCACTACATGCGCTACTGTGCAAGGGAGAAGGTAGGGGGAATTCACAAGAGGCTGCCTTTAAGAAAGCCAGAAATCTGTTGTGTTCAAACAAACTGCTGGTCCTGTATAACCCTTGTAAAAGATTAGTGATTGCTTGCAATGCATCGTCATACGGGGTCGGGTGTGTGTTACAACGTGCTAACGAATCGGTGATCTTGCAACCGGTCGCTTATGCATCCAGGAGTTTGTCCAAGGCCGAAAGGGCTGACAGCATGGTTGAAAAAGAGGTTCTGGCGTGTGTTTACGGGATAAAAAAAAATGCACCAGTACTTATTTGGCTTCATGTTTGAGCTTGAAACTGGCCACAAGCCGCTCATATCGCTGTTCTCTGAGAGCAAAGGGATTAACACCAATGCCTCTGCCTGCATCCAATCTGTCGGCATACAACTATGTAATCCAACACAGACTGGGCACAAAGAACTGCGCAGATGCTGTCAGTCGGCTGCCATTGCCCACCATCAGGGTAGAAATGGCACAGCCAGTGGACTTGCTCATGGTTATGGAGGCATTCGAGAATGAAAAGTCCCCCATTATAGCCTGCCAGATCAGGACCTGGACCAGCCAGGATCCTTTACTGTCTTTAGTAAAAAAACTGTGTCCTCCATGGGAGCTGGTCCAGTGTCCCAGCAGAGATGCAGGAGGCGTTCCACAGGAGCAAAGATGAAATGTCCCTGCAAGCGGACTGTCGCGTGCTCTTGCCCAAGAAAGGCAGAGATACATTTATATGTGAACTGCACAGCACCCAACCAGGCATTGTATTGATGAAAGCCATAGCCAGATCTCCTGTGTGGTGGCCTCACATCGACTCAGATTTAGAGTCATCGGTGCGCCAGTGCAACACTTGCTCTCAGCTGAGCAATGCACCCAGAGAGGCACCGCTTAGTTTGTGGTCGTGGCCCTCCAAAACCGTGGTCGAGGATCCACGTGGACTATGCCGGCCCATTTCTAGGCAAAATGTTTTTGGTTGTCATGGACACTTACTCAAAATGGATTGAATGTGCAATAATGTCTGTAAGCATGTTCACGGCCACTATTGAAAGTCTACGAGCCATGATTGCCACGCACAACTTGCCTGATGTCCTAGTCAGCGACAATGGGCCGTGCTTCAACAGTGCTGAATTCAAGGAATTCATGACCCGCAACGGGATCAAACATGTCACATCTGCGCCATTCAAGCCCGTATCCAATGGCCAGGCAGAACGGGCAGTTCAGACCATCAAGCAAAGCTTGAAACGCGTGTTGGAAGGCTCCCTGCAGACCCGGCTGTCCCGAGTGCTGCTCAGCTACTG
Organism: Pristiophorus japonicus; assembly: GCF_044704955.1. Classification (NCBI taxonomy): domain Eukaryota; kingdom Metazoa; phylum Chordata; class Chondrichthyes; family Pristiophoridae; genus Pristiophorus; species Pristiophorus japonicus. The sequence continues at coordinate 240,387,808 of NC_091977.1, read as the reverse complement.
CACCAAACCCCACTCATTCACCGGGGTTCCCCCAGCTGAACTGCTCATGAAAAGGGTGCTTAAAAGAAAGCTCTCTCTTGTCCACCCTGATCTCCATAATCACGTGGAGGGCAAGCGGCATCAACAAAGTGTGTACCATGACCGCGCAAATTTGTCACGTGATATTGAGATCAATGATCCTGTGTTTGTACTGAATTGTGGACGTGGTCCCAAATGGCTCGCTGGCACGGTCACAGCCAAAGAGGAGTAGGGTGTTTCAAGTCAAATTGGCCAATGGACAAACATACAGAAAACATTTGGACCGAATCAAATTGCGGTTCATCAACAGCTACGAACCTGAAGAAGACACCACCAACTTTGACCCTCCTATACACACACAAGTGGCAACTGACATCATGGTTGACCACGAAGCCAAACTCACCATCCCCAGTAGCCTGGCAAGGCCGGCTGCCCAGCAGCCCAGTGAAGAACTAACCAACTCACCCACACCCGCATTTGTACTGAGACGATCGACAAGGGGGAGAAAAGCCCCAGATTGTCTCACCTTGTAAATAACTGTACTGTTGACTTCACGGGGGAGTGATGTTATGTATTTAACCCCTTGTAACCTGTATTACACTACCACCAGAGGGCCTACCTGTTGGAGTCCCTAGGGATCCCAGCATCCCTTGGGAGCACGGTATATAAGCAGGCCACCCACGAGGTACCTGCACTCTGGAATATTATTAAAGGAACTAAGGTCACACTTGTTCATTGTACGCAGTACTCAGCTTCATCCTTTATTATGAGTGTACCAAAACCCAATAGGGAAATAAGGAGAGATTTATTTACTCAGACAGTGGTTAGAATGTAGAAATCACTATCACAGAAAGTGGTTGAGGTGAATAGCTTAGATGCTTTCAAGAGGAAGCTCGATGCATTCATGAGAGAAAAGGGAATAGAAAGATATGCTGAAAGGCTGAGATGAGGCAGATGCAATAGGAGCAGATGCATGTGGATTACAAACACCAGCTCAGACTGGTTGGGCTGAATGGCCTGTTTCTGTGCTGTAAATTCTATATAATCATCCTTGTAAATCTTTTTTGCACTTTCTGCAGTGCTTCTATATCCTTTTCGTCATACATAATAAGTGTGGTCTAACCAAGGATCTATACATCCACCTGAGAGGGCAAACGTAGCCTCTGTTTAACATCACATCTGAAGGACGCCCCCTACGACAGTGCAAAACTCCCTCAGGACTGCACTGATAATCAATGTGAGATACTTTGATTTCAAGGCTGGGTTGCTAGGGCTCAGCAGCTCCATGTAGTCCATGGGCGGCAGTGTAGACACCTCTCTGTAGGTTGTGCTGTTCTTTTCTTGTATTTAATGATGACTTTCTCCACTTATTCATTTACTGCAGAATTTACAGCACAGGAACAGGCCATTCGGCCCAACTGGTCCATACCAGTGTTTATGCTCCACACAAGCCTCCTCCCATCCCTCTTCATCTAACCCTATCAGCATAACCTTCTGTTCCTTTCTCCCTCATGTTTATCTAGCTTCCCTTTAAATGCATCTATGCTACTCGCCTCAACCACTCCATGAGGTAGCGAGTTCAACATTCTCACCACTCTCTGGGTAAAGAAGTTTCTCCTGAACTCCTGATTTAATTTATTAGTGATTATCATGTATTGATGGCCTTTAGTTTTGCCCACAAATGGAAACATCTTCTCTACGTCAACCTTATCAAACTCTTTCATAAGCTTCAAGTGGGAAAAATTTGTGGATGCCAAGAGAATAGCTGCTGAAAATGGGCGCAGCACTACCATTGAAAAATTCACTCTGGGGGTTGGCGATGTGGAGTGCAACGCTAACTGACCGTGCAACGCCCTTCCCGTGGCGTTAATGGAGGCCTCCTACCCGAAGTTCCTGTCCACAGTTGGCATGTCTGCTTCTTACAGTCTTTGGGAATGATACTGTGAAGTTCAAAAGGCATTGTGAGCAATTAAAGGGGCTATGAATTAAAGGGGAAATGCATGCAGAACTAATAAAAATTACAATACAGTGAAAAAAATGTAGATTTCAACCCTTTCTGCTTTTCAATAAAAAATTTGCCATGAAAAAGAAGTCCCAAATGGAAGTCTTCAGCACTTAAAGCTGAATTCTCTTCTGAACCTCAAAGAATGGGAAATGTGCCTCAGCACTAAAACAAATGGCTCAGTAAGCCAGGGAAGGGGCACCCAGGGTCTCATAAGCAACACTTCGGCTTTGTACAGGGGGTCAACACTGCAAGAGAGGTCTTCTACCCAATGGGCCGGGAGGCCCTCCAGAAGAAACGATGTGGGACTACATCACTGAGGCCGTCAATCCCAGCAGTGTCGCCCCCACCACCTGGCTCTAGTGCCCAAAGAAGCTTCATGGCCTTAGACCACTGGTCAATGTCAGTGAATGCAGTTTCAAAATCTGTGTCCTACTAACTGTACCGCTAGCCTCACACACTGCTCAATGCATGACTCCCACCCCCAGTCACTCACCTACCAAAAATCTGTACCAATCACGAGGCACATCTCCCATTCCTAGCCTCACCTTACCCCCTTGGAGGAGACAATACAGGCTATTCTTGGCAGGGGCATAGCTGAGTGCTTGACCAATGGCGAGGCTAAAACGATACAAGATGCTGTTAGCCTCATACATTATCCTCCTTCTCGCATGCACCTCTTGCTTTCCTGCCTGACCGCGCCCCCCGCCACCCCCACCCCCTCATTACAACAGCACTCTTGTGCCTTCCTCATTTCACACACCCAAGAAATGCAACCTGCCAGTGGTTGACCAAGAGGGAGAGGGGAGTGAAGAAGAACAAGAAGAAGATTGATTTGACACTCCCAGCCTCCAGATCCTCAAGGTTGACCAGCAAGGCTATCTGCAGTGACCCCACTGAAAGTCAGCAGCCTTCCACCAGCCATGCCACAGCCACTGGGGTAGCACTGTGTGACATCAGTAGGATGGGAAAAGGCACGCACAAGACAATCACTAAGGGAATGCATATGGGTGATTAATTAATTTATTGATGTCATATTGAATGGATAGATGTATAAAGTTGGATTGGAAAGTTTGCTTTGTGGTGGCTTTTATTTCAGCATTGAGGTCAAGAGAATGCTGTAATGATCAGTAACAAATGGAAGGTAAACTGTGGGATGAATGTTGAAAGGGGAATTGGGGTTGTGGTCAGTGGGACCACTGGTAGATGATTCCATCTTAGATATCCCGGCCAGAAAGGGGCTGTCTGGAATGCATCCTTCTTTCTACTTCCTTCTCTTCTGGTTCCTCTTCTTCAACTTCTTCCTCTTCGGCTTCTTACTTGTCCCTCTGCAAGCAGATGCTATAAATCTGAAATGTAAGTGTAAAATGCTGGAAATACTCAGCAGATCAGGCAGCATCTTGACATGAGACATGAACTTTGTTTCTCGCTCCATGGATGTTGCCTGACCTGTTCAGTATTTGCAGCATTTTCTGTTTTCTCAGAGGCCTTCCTTTACCATCCGAGGCCTTGCAAGGTTCCAGCAGCACTCCCGACACAGATAAACAACTTTTAACATCTATTGCAGCAAGCCATTATTTCCAAAAAAAAAAATCCAAAATCCCAATCCTAAAGCTTAAATTCAAACTTACCTGAAAGATGTGCGTGTCCCTTTAAGAGGTGCTGACAGGTCTGTCAGTCACTTTTCATGCTGAGTTTTCATGGTATGGTTATGACCCAGCACTAGTGTCGAAGTTGGCCGTAGTGATGTTAAGTCGGAATGCAAATACGACATTTTTTTTGCAGGGCACTAATACTTACTGGCATCGCTATGGGGAGATCCAAAATGGAAGACACAGCGGGACCCGCCGCAAGCTGCGAAAAAGTGGTAGCCGTCCCTCTTTCACCATTTTTTGATGGTAACAGGTGACGTAAAGCCCCTGAATTTTTTGCCCAAAAGACCTTTATTAGGTCACCCCCTCAGCCTTCTCTTTTCCAGAGAAAAGAGCCCTCGCCTGTTCAATCTTTTCTACCACAGCAGAAATGATCAAATGTTTTGCTGAATTGAACATGTATATATCTATAAGATGCACTGCAGAAACTCGCCACGGCTTCTTTGACAGCACCTCCCAAACCCATGACCTCTGCCACCTAGAGGGACAAGTGCAACAGGCACATGGGAGTTCCCCTCCAAGTCAAACACCATGCTGACTTGAAAATATTTCGCCATTCCTTCATGATTGCTGGGTCAAAATCCTGGAACTCCCTCCCTAACAGCACTGTGGGAGTACCTTCACCATAAGGACTTCAGTGGTTCAAGAAGGCAATTGGGGATGGGCAATAAATGCTGGCCTTGCCACGGATGCCCACATCCCAGAACAAATAAAACATTTACTCCTGATTGAGACCGGTGTATCTAATCTGCCACTTCTCCAATGGGCCTACACATCTGCAATTGTCATTTTGGCAATGGCTGATTATATCTGCAGGGTTGATGCTTATAATTTGCCTGTTCTGTTTTGTACACGATAAAATGGCCCAGTAAATTGTGTAAATTGTCCAATGCAAGTGTAGCAAAAATTCATTTTGATTTATGATCTAGGGTTAATTATTTTGTGATACCTTTAGGCTTCAAGTCAACCCGACATAAATATGATCACAGGCAGCACTTGATATGAATATAATGCAGCGCCGATAAATATTTACCATTTAACTCTTACCTGGGAGATTGTAGTACACAACATTCTACCGAGAAAATAAAATGCTTTATTCTGCATCGTATATAGAATAAATATATCATTGTGCCTATGCTGGCTCTTTGGTAGAGCAATCAATAAGATCCACTCCCCTGCTCTTTCCCCATTCCCTTGCAAGTTTTTCCTTTTTAAGTTTTATCCAAGGCCCTTACTGAATTCACTTCCACCACCCTTTCAGGCAGTGCATTCCAAATCATAAAAACACGCAGCATAATTTATTTTCTCCTCATATCCCCTTGCGTTCTTTTGCCAGGTACCTTAAATCTGTATCCTCTGGTTACCAACCCTCCGGCCAGTGGAAACAGTTTCTCCCTTTTTACTCAGTCATCATATGTTAGGATTTTGATAATGTAGTTATAGATGCAATTATCATGTTCATAAAAACAAGATGAAGCCTTCTGAATTCTAGTCATACAGTCTTAAATAAGAAAAAAACATGCTTTCATATAGCATCTTTCACATCCTCAAAATCTCCCAAACTGCTTCACAGCCAATGAAGTAATTTGTTTGAAGCGCAGTCAGTTATTATTTCAGAAAACATTACAGCCAATTTGTCCACAACAAGGGCATACAAACGGCAATTAGATAAATGACCAGTTTATCTATAATCTATTTTGGCAATGCTGCCTGAGGGATAAGCCTTGGCTAAAACACTGGGAGAACTTCCCTGCTCCTTTTCAAATATTGCCATGGGATCTTTTGGGTCTACCTGAACAGGTAGATGGGACCTTAGTTTAACAACTCAATCTTAAGACGGCACGTCTAGTAATGTAACACTCCATAAATATTAACTGAAGTGCCAGCCTAGATTTCTACCCCATAAGAGAATCTGACGTTGGTATTTTGATAACCTACGTGATACAGTTCCAACCGTAATCCATCCAGCATAGTATAACTAAATGTAGTAAAGTAAAAATTAACTCTGCAAGTTTTATATCACTTCCAACAACGTCAGCAACTTGCATTTATACTGTGTCTTTAATGCAATAAAATGTCCCAAGTGTAGGGGGTGGTGTGTGGGGTCAGGTTCACCTCTGACCTTCTGAGCAGTTCGAATTGCTCCCACTCCCTGGGTTCTAGACTTTGGATTTATTTGGTAGGATGTGACAAAGTGCAAAAGACAACTGGTTTGGTGCAAAGAACTTCAATTTTATTAAGGACAAGAGAATACAATGTCAAACTTATAATCACTTGAATACAGAACACTATATCACACATACAAAGGGGTTACAGAAATAATACACCTCCCACTTCCCAATGCTTAACTCTGACTAGGTTAAACTCCAGGGCAAACAGGGACTATGCTCACCGATCCTTTACTGATAATTGGCGGTGGTTCGCGATTTCGGGGTTCGCTGGATTCTGTAGGTTCTGTTTGCCGTACCCTGAACGTCGTAGAAGGCTTCTTACTGCGCAATCTTCAGTTGGGTGGTGTCCACTGATGCGGTAGGGTGCGTTTTGGACTTATGGGGTAAGTACCCACTTTCTTTCATTAGAAATAGATTTCAAAGTCTCTTTAGGTGATGTTTTCACCTGTTGGTAGTCAGGACTAGATTGTAGAGTGGAAACTTTCGAATCTTCGGTTTCTTCTTTGAGGAGTTTTGTTTTGGAGTTGTTCGATCGCGGTGTTTTCGATGGTACCACATTGGCTGTGGTCGGTTGCTGCCGCGATGGTGATGTTCTTCCTCCCTTTTGGTAGCAGGGCAATGTGGCCTCGGTAGTGTCGTTGCGGCTGGAGAGGCTTGTTACAACTGCTGCAGTGGTTTCTCTCTCCTCCTTTCTTGATGCTCTATGATGCTGATACTGTCCTCTCAAGCAAAAGCATTGTTCTGCTAAGCATACCTTTGTTAAAACAGGGCCCCAGTTATACTTTTGGAGCTGTTCTAATCTTCGCGCCAAATCAGCCCTGATTCTTTGTTTAATTTTTGGCGGGCTTGATATCTCTTTGTCATATTTTGGCGGGCTCATTTAATGTTAACCTATCTCAGATGTGTTGATCTTCTGAATCTGGTTCTTGATGGAAAAATTAGCTTTGGTATTTGCAATGTCTGCCTAGGTTTTGGTCTTCCATGTGGGCTGGATGTGCCATTGTCATTATGCATGTGCTGGAATAGGTTTTCTGCTCACGGTGATGGCTGGCTATCTCTGGGTTGATTGTTGCTATGTTAATGTCTCCTGGGGAGAAGGGTTTTCGAATTTACACAATTTCCCCAGAAAATTTGCTTTAGCTTCAATACCCGAGACAGTTTCAATACTTAAAACTTTCTTTTGAAGGATAGTTCTCCTTTAGTTCTTAGCCTTTCCCACATGGACCCAATCTGCCTTGTAAAATCCCAAATTCTATTAAAACTCGTAGTTTCTTCCATGTGCACTTTAGGATCTCGAACTTTCTGGTTGATAGTTCCAAATTAAATTTCCTTTCCAATGATTCTAAACACTAGGGGATTTTCCCATGAATTTTTCAACTCTACACAAGATGCTTATCAAATAACATTAAATAATACAAAAGAAATTGAAAAATATGATTTCTTCTTCAGTTATGTTTAATCGAACTAAAATTGGCAGGTTTGAAATGCAACCGAAATAAAAAAAGTTGAGGGAGAATTTGATCGATGTTCTCAAAATTATGAACATTTTCTGAGCAGGTGAACAGTGAAAGATTGTTTCCATTGTTTGGGAAATTGGTAAGTGAGGGATTTGGGGCTCAATTTTCCCCAATGCCGCTTTTTGGCATTTTTCAAGAGTTATGTCTGTTTTTTCTGGGCCCAACTATGCCAAAAAAAACTTGAACATTTTCCTGTTCTAATTTTTAAAATTGGTGCTGCGCAGTCTGTCCTGTGGGGCCTGATGTCTGCGCTGAAAAAAGGATGACCCTCCCTTCTGTGCACGCGCGGAAAAAAATAAATTTTTAGGTGACTGCTATGGGCGCGCATGCCCAGTACACCTCCCGGTCTGCGTTCGGCCATTTTTACAGAACCAGTTATGTGTGAGAACTGTGTGAGAACTTTAATTCTCTGTGGAAAAAAATGGAGCTGCAATATGCAATGTGACTCAAGGACCAAGAATTTCTCACAAGAGGAAGTGGAGGCACTGGTTACTGTAATTGAGGCCAGATGGCACAAACTGGAGACCAGCAGAGGTCACATAAAAGTTTCACCAAAAGAAATGAAGAAACGATGGAACTAACTTGCAGAAGATTATTGTGCAGTGGTGACCACCCTGAGGTCTGGACGCCAGTGCAAAAAGAAGTGGCAGGACCTTGGTCAAGTAGTTAGTGTAAGTAATATTTCCATTTATTCACTGGAATTGCAATTGTAAATGCGATCAGCTGTATATGTCCCATGCAGCAGAAAGACACCCTCTCTAAAAAGTTATATTTTCATCTTTGCAGAGGAAGGTAGCACACAACAAAAGAGAGAGAACTCGAATAGGAGGAGGCCCGGCAAATCTGCACCCACTGACACCCTTGGAAGCAGCGGGCCACACCCAGGGTCAAACTATCCGAGGTTGCGGGTCCCAGTGGGATGCAATGAGCCACACCCATTAAAGTTAAGTTAAGCACAAACAAGTGTTAAACTTTTGAATAAAATATATTTTAAATTATAACTGAATCATTTCCATTATTTGTTCCATTAACACAACACAACATTACCGAATAGGTCCAAACAGTAAACATGGTCCATTTGGAATAATTGCCGCTGAGCCTATGAACTGCTGGCGCAAGGCTCGAGCAATAGTTCAAAGGGCACGACGGCCCACCCTCCTCCGCCATCGTGCTCCGGGTTCAGGTATGGCTTCTTCCTCCTTTGCCTCCTCCTCTTCCTCCTACTCGTCATCTGCATCTTCCTCCTCATCATCAGCCACTTTCACCTCAGATGGGTCTTCTACAACCAGCTGCTGCTGCCTCATGATGGCTAAGTTGTGCAGCATGCAACAGACAACAGTGAACTGACCGACAATCTCAGGGGAGTATTGCTCGTAGCCTCCGGAATGGTCCAGGCATCGGAAACATTGCTTCAAGATGCCAATGGTACTCTCTATTATGCTGCGCGTCGCAATGTGCGACATGTTGTATTCTCGGTCAGCTTCTGTCCGGATTATGCGTAGGGGTGTCATGAGCTAGGTGGCGAGGCCGTACTCTTTATCCCCCAGCTCTGCCCTTCAGACTGCTACTGAAACATGGCAGATATAGCGCTCTCACATAGGATGAACGCATCATGGGTGCTCCCAAGGTATCTCGCATCAATTGCCATGATGCGATGCGTGTCATCATAGACGAGCTGCACATTCACAGAGTGGAAGCCTTTTCTGTTCCTGTACATCTCAGAATCCTCCAAAGATGCTCGCAAGGCGATGTGGGTATAATCAATGCAGCCCTGTACCTTTAGGAAGCCACCATTCCTGGAGAAGCCCACAGCCCTTTCACGCATTGCCTAGACGGTCATGGGGAACATTGTGTAATCATTGCTCCGGGCATATAGTGCAGCAGTCACCTGCCGAATGCAGATATGTGTTGCATGTTGAGAAATAGTTGTGGCCTGGAATGATCCAAATGCATAAAATGAAAGTGCAGCTGTGACCTTTACTTCAACTGACAAAGCAGTCATCTTAATGCTTCTAGGGTGCAGGTCTGCTTTTATTAACTCACAGATCTCGGTTACAACTTCTTTGCAGAAATGCAGCCTTCTCTCACTCAGGTGCAGGTATGAATGCCAGTCTCGATATACCCGAGGTGGGTAAGGCCTCCTGCCCATCATCCGATGTACTCTGAAGTTCCTCAGGTGATGATATCTCGTCAATCTTCTCCTCCACAGCATCATCATGCAGAAGACTTGCACGAGGTATGGCATTGTCAATATTGCCCCCATAATTTAATTATAGCTTTGCAAGAAGCTCAAAACAGCAGGACAAAGCACTCGCACCTTCTTTCCTCTCTCTCTCCCCAAGGTGCACGCTCTAGTATGAACCACACCTTGGTCTGCGCATGCACAATAGACTTGCTTAGAATTAGTAGCTAGGCATTCAATGAAGAAACAAAGTCTAATGTAATACTTTAATTTTTGATTTTTTTCAAAGTACCACCCCACCCCAGAATTTCTCCTCACCGGGCTCGAGGATCGGTCGGCTTCCATCGCCCCCGGGCTTCTTTTGAAGCCGAGCCCCGAGCCCCTGTGACCGGGCAGGGGAGCAATTCTGTCAGCCGACACTCCAACCCTCGAGCCCGGTGAGAAGACGTTCGGTGGTGGCGTGGTACTTTGAAAAAAATCAAAAATTAAAGAACTACATTAGACTTCCAATTTATCCCTTTTGACTTTGAAAAAATTAAGCTTCATGATGCATAGTCTTTGACTTCTTGACTCCCTTCAAAACTTCGCCTAAAAACAATGGCGTCTTTCTGTGCCGATTTTTTAATGCGTGCTGCTATTTCTTAAGTGCCCAGAAGGTTTTATAACACAAACAAATCTTAACCGAAAAAAATCGTAACTAACTGAGTTACGCTGCCACAGAAACTTTGGGGAAACATGGAGGTTTTAATTTACTCCAAAAAAAATGGCGCACGCCAAAAAAATGGCACAGATAACTGGGGAAACTTGAGCCCAAACCACACTGGGAGCACAATTCTGCAAATCTATCCTCGTAACATCACTCAAAAAAGAGAACTGGATGGGTATTTGAAAAAGAAGAATGTATATTGAGTATAGAAGATTAAAGAATTATCTAATTGAAGTGTGAAGATGATTCAACGAGCTGATAGGGTAGTTGGAGAGAAATTATTTCCTCTGCTGGGGGAGTCCAGAACAAGGGGGAATAATCTTAAAATTACAGTCAGGCCATTCAGAGATAATGTCAGGAAGCACTTCATCACACAAAGGGTGAAATCTGGACTATCTCCTCCTAAAAGCTGTTAAAGCTGGAGGGGCAATTGAAAGTTTCAAAACTGAGGTTGATAGTCTTTTTCAGGCAAGGGTATTCAGGGCTATGGTATCAAGGTGGGTAGATGGAGTTAAGATACAAATCAGCCATAATCTAATTGAATGGCAGAACAGGCTCAAAGGACTGAATGTCCACCTCCTGTTCCTATGTTCCATGATACAAGGAAAGGGCAGGAAAAGGGGGTTAGTGCAGAATTTCCAGTTAAGGCACGAGCACTGCAATAGGCATGTTGGGTTGAATGGCTTCCTTGTATACTGTAATTTTTCACATATATTGGCATTGCTCATCGTGATGTTTATAGCAATGCGGCGCTATCATCAAGATGTGATGGGGAAAGTTTTCCAGTAAGTAAGTGTTATAGGAGGGAGATTGGCAGAGAAAGACAGAGGCAGCAAATATTGGCGAGAGGGTGATTATATGAAGCAGGTGCAAAATTCACAAGAAACCTCCCCAATGTTTGGGCTCATTCGAAAGGAAATATAATATGGGACTATCTACCGAAAAGTTTGGAACTCTAAAGTGCTTATGGAAGAAACTACGAACTTTAATAGAATTTTGGATTTTAAAAGACAAACTCAAGGCTATGGGCAGGCCTACAGAACTAGCAGGAGACAGTTTAATTAAATTAAGCTACCTGGGTGTGAGGACTAAGTTAACCTGTCTGGAGGGATGAGTATTCGAAAATCCTTCCCCCACAAGAGACATTAACATCACAAAATCACCCAGAGGTAGCTACCCATCAACATGGGTCTAGACAACCATTTCAGCATATAAATCACAAAGAGGCCCAATCCAGCCTGTATGTGAAAGACTGCACAAAAGGACATTGCAATGACCAAACTAATATTTCTATCAGGAAACAGTTTTCGAACATCAACTCACCCAAAACATATCAACTTTTAACGAGCCCACCAAAATATTACAAAGAAGAACCAAGCCTGCCAAAATTATACAAAGGATTTTGAACAGATTTGGCGCCAAGATTAGAACACTGAAATCGTAAAACTGGCTCGCTGTTTCAACAGAGGATATGCCACACTACATAGAAACATAGAAAATAGGTGCAGGAGTAGGCCATTCGGCCCTTCGAGCCTGCACTGCCATTCAATGAGTTCATGGCTGAACATGCAACTTCAGTACCCCATTCCTGCTTTCTTGCCATACCCCTTGCCATACCCCTTGATCCCCCTACATCTATCTCCTTTTTGAATATATTTAGTGAATTGGCCTCAACAACTTTCTGTGGTAGAGAATTCCACAGGTTCACCACTCTCTGGGTGAAGAAGTTTCTCCTCATCTCGGTTCTAAATGGCTTACCCCTTATCCTTAGACTGTGACCCCTGGTTCTGCACTTCCCCAACATTGGGAACATTCTTCCTGCATCTAACCTGTCTAAACCCATCAGAATTTTAAATGTTTCTATGGGATCCCCTCTCATTCTTCTGAACTCCAGTGAATACAAGTCCAGTTGACCCAGTCTTTCTTGATATGTCAGTCCCACCATCCCGGGAATCAGTCTGGTGAACCTTCGCTGCACTCCCTCAATAGCAAGAATGTCCTTCCTCAAGTTAGGAAACTAAAACTGTACACAATACTTCAGGTGTGGCCTCACCAAGGCCCTGTACAACTGTAGTAACACTTCCCTGCCCCTGTACTCAAATCCCCTCGCTATGAAGGCCAACATGCCATTTGCTTTCTTAACCTCCTGCTGTACGTGCATGCCAACCTTCAATGACTGATGTATCATGACACCCAGGTCACATTGCACCTCCCCTTTTCCTAATCTGTCACCATTCAGATAATAGTCTGTCTCTCTGTTTTTACCACCAAAGTGGATAACCTCACATTTATCTACATTATACTTCATCTGCTATGCATTTGCCCACTCACCTAACCTATGCAAGTCACTCTGCAGCCTCATAGCATCCTCCTCGCAGCTCACACTGCCACTCAACTTAGTGTCATGCGCAAATTTGGAGATACTACATTTAATCCCCTCGTCTAAATCATTAATGTACAATGTAAACAGCTGGGGCCCCAGCACAGAACCTTGCGGTACCCCACTAGTCACTGCCTGCCATTCTGAAAAGTACCCATTTACTCCTACTCTTTGCTTCCTGCCTGCCAACCAGTTCTCAATCCACGTCAGCACACTACCCCCAATCCCATGTGCTTTAACTTTACACATTAATCTCTTGTGCTATACCCAGGTGCTATACTGCGAGTATGTCATCACAACAAGGAGAGAAACCAACGCGACAGTTGTAAACTAACTTCTCCAGCCTCGAAGTCCTGAAGTCCTGAAGGAAGGAAGAACATCACCATCGCGGCAATGACTGATCACAGTCAACGTGGTATCAACAGAAAAACAACCGCGATCTACCGTTAACTGTCAAAAGGATTGGTAAGCATAGTCCCTGCCTGCCCTGGAGTCTAACCTTGCTAGAATTAGGTTTTGGGAGGTGGGAGGTATCATTTTATTGTAACCCCCTTTGAATGTGCAGTGTATGGTTCTTTATTAGAGTGATTATAAATTTGACCTTGTATCTTTTCTTGTATTGTCCTTTATTAGAGTGTTTGTAAGTTTGGCCTTGTATTTTCTTACAAGAATAATAAGCCTGTATTACTTTGACTGTAATAAAAACCAAGTTCTTTTGCATCAAACCAGTGTCCTTTGCACTTTTGTCACACCCCCGCCAAATAAATCCAGAGCATAGAACCCAAGGGAGTGGGAGCGATTCGAACCGCTCAAGTTGGTCAGAAGGGAACCTGACCCCCTCATAGAGACCACCCCGTTACAAAATGGCGACCACGGCAGAATGACTCTGGTACAAAGGGTGTGACATGGAGAGTGCTGGTTTGGGGCAAAGAACCAAAATGGAAGAGAGGATTTCCTCCTATGTGTATAAGAAGGTCAATGTAACTAAGGAATGGGTGCTTAGTCTATTGTGCGCTGAGCGTCCAGCTGACACTGCAGCCCAATGGAAAGCAAGGAAAGATCACAAAGAAGCAGTAGAGAAAGCAATTTGATTGGTCTGTTCACAGCGACAGGTCCAACTCCTAGACAGAATGAATGAAACATTACAGGCAGCGTGATAGGAATACCAGGAAAGGGTTATGTCAGAAGAAAGATTATCAGAAGAACTCGGTAAGCGAAAACAGGAAAGGACCCAAACAATGGAAAGGTTTAAAAACAGTCAGGACTATTTTCAATGTCAGGTTACCGAGGCCAAAAGTAATGAAACGTCACTGAGGGAGGAAAGCACTCGCATCACCCTACAAGTAAAAGAGCTCCAGGAAAGATTAAAAGATGTGCAAGCAGCATATAAAGTAGCTCGCACTAATGGGTTTGAATTGGGAGACCACGGTCCCTGCTAGCAACAAATTAAAAGTTTGAACCTTGCTCTGTCCTAGGCGAAAGGCATGGTATGCCTAATAAGCTGGGTATGCCCCAGGTAAACCTGGAAGAGAAGGAGGAAACTACTCGGCCACAACCTGTGACACCGATAACTACACCGGTGCAGCAGCAGGAGGGGCAAATCAGTTGCGGGGCGGACAGGGATAGTGAACCACCACCACCTGTAACACCGAGTTTCAGCTCGGCTTGACCGCAGGGAAGAGAGGTAGGCGAACCAGAACAGGAAGAGCCAGAACCAGGGTCAATGTGCCCAGTCCGGCAACTGAAGTTGGGCCCGCCCACCCTTGGTGGGGTCAAGGGCCCCTGGAAAGTCAATTTTTGATCCCCCACAATCCCCACCAGCTTAGGGCTATGATAAGCCACCTGGGAAAGCTAACTCCAAAGGGAGACCCCTCGGTTCACTTTGTGGAAGTGGAACAGGCAGGGGATATTAATGGGTGCAATGATGCAGAAATGGCAAAGATGCTTCTCCTATCCTTAGACGGCAAACTGTACCACTCCCTCTCTACTGAGAGCAAAAGAGAACTGAAAACACTTTCTGCCGTCCAAAAGGACATTCTAGAAGCTATGGGCTGCAATGACGGGAGTCCCTTCTCTACAGTAGAGAAAACAGTGCGGCTCACAGGAGAAACCCCACAGGCTTTCGCAGACCGACTGTGGCCTGTGTACAAAAGCATCTGTAGTGGGGACATAGACAGGGATCACTTAAACCCGGACGAATTAGCACACTGGCCCCGAAGCCTAGTAGCTAACAGTTTACCCAGAATAAGAACCAAGGCTGAGGGCTGGTTCGACGCTAGAGATCCCCAAGCCACAGAACAGGGAGTGCTTAGGCAGCTGACCCTAGCTTACAGAAACGGCAGAGGGACAGAAGAGCACCCACAAAAGGGAAGGGTTCATGAAATACGACCTAACCAAGACAAGAGGGAATGATGCCACGAGGGGGGCAACTTCTCCCATACAAAACGTACCTGCTTCAGGTGCGGAAAGAGTGGGCACTGGAGAAGGGATTGTAAAAATCCATGGAAGAATAGCGCAGGAAAGTATTCTCCAGCCCCTGCCCAAAAGACCAAGACAGATAAGCCAGTCCCTCCCCACTCGTTTGAGACCTTTTTAACTGCGCTCCGTACAATGCTAGATGGCCCTGGGAAGGTAGCCACCGCCACCGGTACCGAGATCCCATCTGCCCCATCCCAACCAAAACAGTGACTAGGACAGGCACAGCCTGCCCACCTGTGTGCCCACGAGTATGATGCGTGGGGGAGACCGACCATACAGATGGAAGTAGAAAAGGTGAAAGGGACTTACCTGCTGGACATCGGTGCCTCAAGCACCCTTGTTTATGCAGCTAACCCCGCCGCCTCACCTCTGTCTAATGGGGTCCCCTACAGCTTGGTGGGTTTCACAGGCACTGAACAGACTGACTCATTCTCCGTTCCGCTCTCCATTCATTTAGGTACACTCCACACTAAGTGGACTTGTGTCCTGATGAAGTGGGAGCAGGAAGGGAGAGGGATCCTGGGGGTTGACTTCATCCTAGGCCACGGGATCCTGGTGGATTTAAGAAACCACTGTCTTTGGGGGTCAGTCTGTATGGAACAGGAGAGTGAGGTGATGGTTATCCTGGGAAAACAGGGAAAAGGGACGGTGTGCACCATGAAACCAAATGAGGGTTACGACCTTGAATCACTGGTCAGTAAACCCCTGTAGAGTATCAAGAATATGTGAGGAAAAACCTTGCAGCTTTTGTCACTCACAAACACGACTGGGAGAATAAATGGGGTCGAGATTAACATAGATGGGGACCCCATGACCCGACCACAGAAACAGTACAACTTCCCCAGAGAGGCGGAGGCAGACATGGAAACAGCCTTGGGTTCTTTAGTTAAACAGGGGGTATTGAAACCAAAAGCTATCCATGTGAACTCTCCATTGTGGCCGGTTAAGAAACCGGACAACTCCTGGAGAGCCACGGTGGACTATCGAGTACTCAACCGTAACATCCCCGCCTGTGCACCCACTGTTGCTGCTGTCGCCGACCTCATTGGAAGTATCCCAGCCTCCGCGACCACCTTCACGGTGCTGGATATTTCCAACGGGTTCTGGTCCATACCTTTAAGAAGGGAAAATCAGTACATTTTTGCTTTTACCTTTAAAGGACAGCAATACACTTGGAACTGTCTCCCTCAGGGCTTCCACAACAGCCCCAGTATTTTCCATCAGTGTATGGCCAACTGTTTAAAGAGTTTCAGCAGACCCCAGCAGTCAGTACAGTATGTGGATGAGCTGCGATGATGGGGAGGAGCATGGCCCACTGCTGGCCGAACTGCTGGAGCTGCTGAAAGAAGAAGGATTTAAAGTAAACCCCAAGAAGACACAGATCGGCCTGAAGGAAGTAAAATTCCTGGGACTGGCTGTGCGCGCAGGGGAAAGAGCCATTGACAAAGCTAGAAGGCAAGCAGTGCAGAAGTTACCCCCCCCCCAACACAGTAACAGGATTAAGATCTTTTCTAGGGCTAACCGGGTACTGCAGAGATTTCATTGAGGATTATGCAGCCACAGCAGCCCCTCTGCTCCGACTCCTACACAAGGGAGTGGAGTGGGAATGGGACAAAGGTTGCGAGGCAGCATTTATCCAACTCAAGAAAGACCTACAGACCGCGCTGGCTGTAGGGGCCATAGATGGGGGTAAAGAGTTTTTCCTGGAGGTAGCAGCCAGTGGGGACAGCCTGAGTGCAGTACTGCTCCAAGAGCGGCACGGCCAGCTGAGACCAGTGGTCTACTCCTCCAGGATACTCATGGACGTGGAGAAGGGATACTCCAACTGTGAGTGGCACCTCCTAGCCACTCACTGGGCTGTGAAAAGATTACTTATCTTCACAGGGTGGTCCCCTATCACACTTCTTACCCTCCATACACCCACCAAAATGCTCCTGGATGGGAGAATCAAGGACGGGACTGTGAGCAGTGCCCACATTGCTCGCTGGACCCTGCTCCTCTCTCAAATGGACCGAAGGGTAAAGGATATCTGAGAGCCAAGACTCGCAGCCAATATGATTTATCCAGGGGCAGCCCACTGGTGTTCCATAGAAGGGGTATGAGAAATTGACATAGGCTTTCAGGCTGGGTTACACCCCACAGGCCGAGAGATCGATGTGGACGGTTCAAGTATGGTATCTGCGGGGAAAGACTCACAGGCTGCGGAGTTTATGACCCTGAGGCAGGCATTGCCCTGGCGATTAAACTCCCCAGTACTATGAGTGCCCAGCATGCTGAACTGTCAGCGGTGGTGTATGTAGTCACACACCTCGAAGAATTCCCAATCCCATACACGATTTGCTCGGACAGTATGTTCACATGCAATTCGTGTACAGAGTACCTGGCTATTTGGTCCCACCACAGATACACATCCGCAGACGGGAGACCCCTGGCAAATAAGCCACTATTGGAAAAGATCATGAAAGCCATAGGGGAGGAAGGGAATATCTACATACATAAGGTGAAGGCACATTCCACCACTGAACCCAATAGCGAGGGAAACCAGCAGGCTGACATGTTAGCCAAGCAGGGAGCCCGCATAGGCAAGCTCTGGGATCCGTACAATCCAGGACCCATAGCAGCAGTCAGGGGCATGATAGGGATGGCAGGGAAGGCAGGGATAGCTTTCAACCCGGACCTAAAAACGGTTCAGACCCAAGACCCCGTCCTCAAAACTGTCCTGAACACGCTAGCTAAAGGGGAAAAGGTTGACGACCTGTACGGCATTGCAGCAATTGCCATTAAAGAAGGCATGCTGTTCAGGGGCGAGCAATGGGAAGTACCGCAACAACACCAGAGAGAATTCCTCCAGCTGGCCCACGAGGATCCAGGAGCAGGACACCCCGGACCTGAGACCACTTGGCAACAGGTGGAACAGGCAGCGTGGTGGCCAGGACTTAGGGAAGATGTCCGCAAGTTCTGTGCTAGCTCTCTGGTGTGCACGGCCAACAACCCCGACCCCCAGAAAAGAAAAGTGTCTATGGGACATATCAGGAGGGTAGAGGGACCCTGGCCGTTGATCCAAATCGATTACATCGGGCCCCTACCCACTGCCCAGGGAGGTTACAAGTACTGCGTAGTCTTGGTAGACGTATTCACCAAATGGGTGGAAGCCTTCCCATGCTGAACAGCCACTGCCCTGGGAACAGCCAGGATCCTGGTCAGGGAAGTGTTCCCTCGATGGGGATGACCACAATACTTGGAGTCCGACCAAGGGAGTCACTTCACCGGGCAGGTGATGCAGGAGACCATTAAGGTACTCGGCATCAAAGGGAAATGGCATGTCGCCCACAACCCGCAGTCATCCAGGCCTGTGGAGCGTTTAAACCATACTATCAAGGAAAGGCTGCGCAAAGAGACAGGGGACTCACCCAAAGGGTGGGTAGAGGTCCTACCACTGGTCCTCATGGGGATCTGGGCCAGCCAGTCAAAGAGCACGGGGCACTCCCCGTACGAGCTCATGACCGGCAGAGCCATGCGACCCCCACCCATGTGTTAGCCCTGGGACTCACGGAAGGTCGGCTTCGGGAAGTGAACTGGGACAGCTTTGTCAGGAATCTGTTTGAACACCTTAAACAGATTCACTGGCAGGCTGCTAACAACATGGGAAAACAGCATCGGAGTAACCGACTGCTGCTAGAACCCTGCAAGCATCACAAGTGGGAGATAGGGGACCAGGTTATGGTGAAGAGCTACGCTAGAGTAGGGGTCTTTGAGGCACTGTACATGGGACCGTACCACATTGTCGACAAGGCAAGCCCCATGGTCTATGCCATAAAATTGCCCCGCCAAACAAAGTGGTTCCACATAAATCAGTGCAAACTTTTCAACCCAGGGGCAGCAGCTAAACGTAAGGGACAGCCAAAACCTGTAAACCGTGCTAAAGACAGGGACCCCCAGCTAACAACCCCCAACTGTAGAAATCTCACAGGAGACGTGGCAGACCCACAGACTGTACCTAGAGGGATGGCGGACTGTGTTACTCGGGGAGCTGTCCCCCCAATCATTTGGGACTCGGACGCACCTCCAGCAGCCGAAGCCTTAAGAAGGACTCCCCGCAAACCACGGCCAAAGACACCATGATCAGCCGTGCTCCAATTTAAATGGTTCAGCCCCAGGAAAGGGACCAGTCGCAAAAGGGCACCTAAGGTCGGAGACCAGCCCGCGATCAGGGACACCCAGCCGGTAGCCTCGGGAAACAAGGGACCCCCAGAAGAGATAGTGGTGGAACAGCCACCAAGTGAGAGTCCCCAGCCCGTAGCCCTCAGCCAGGCAGAACCCCCAGGGGAAGAGACGAACCAGGCAGCCACCCCCAAAGGAGCGGTGTGCTGTAGCACCAGAGGGGATGTTCCCCCGATAGTGTGGGACTCAAACCCACGTCCGGTCAGGGTACTTAGGGTTAGGCATTGCAGACCGATCTATCACCTACCTCGCTGGACACCCAGCGGGAGAAGAAAAAAGAGAGAAGGCAGGAATTAACCTGGCCACCCGGAGACGAGTGGCAGATGTACATATATAGTGACATGGATTTAAGAATGTTTAGTAATAAGTTATAGTAGTGTAAGACTGTATATAAGGATAAGTATATATGTATTAGTTCTCTGGGGTAAGGAAAATAATCTACCTGTGCAACTATTAAAAGAGGCACAGGCCGGGTAATACCCGGGAGTAAGAAGAATCTGCCAGTATAGCTATTAAGGAAGCACCGGTAAGATAACAAGCAAAACGGTTGTGAGTTAAAAGTAAAAGCAGAAATCAGTCCACAAGGAACTGAATAAGACAGCCAGTCAATTAAAGACTATGGGCCCAAATTGGAACTCGGTCACCTTTGTCAAGCCAGAGAACTTGTCTAGCAATCTGTTTTATGTGCCCCTGCAGGAAAGAGGTCAACATGAGAAGGGTCCTGTTCCTGCTCGCTCTGATAAGGATGAGCAGCAGCGACCGAGGAGACGTGGAAGAATCCCTCATTTACGGATGCTCAGGAGGGAGAGCACCGATCATAACCGCCGGGGGTGGCCCCCGAGACGTGGAAGAACTCGCTGTTTACGCCCACGAGGGAAGATGGCCAGGGTGGCTGGGATCTAATTCTACCCGCTACTCCAGCCAGGAAGGTTTCACCTACAGGGAAGGCCTCACTTCCATGCCCCCGGATACGGATCATCGCTGCCCAAGTCAGTGTTACAGAGGGAAAGCGTGAGTGTTTGACTTGCAAAGGGAACTTTCCCCTGGAAAGATGGTGGTGGCTCAGAAAACTCAGCAAGGAAACATGGGACCAGGAATCGGACTGGGAAAGACTTGGTAATGATACATACTGCACTATCATGGGAACACAGGGAGGAGTAAAAGTGTGTTGGGACAAATGGTGGGAAACCGAACAAGGAATTTACGTTTGCATGTGGGGATCAGAAAGTATTTGTCCCGCAGGCATATCAATCACCTTTGCCAGGCAATAGCAAGATGAAGGGGAAGGGATGGGGTGGGATTCTAGGCTACACAGGTGCGCAGTCCCACACTCCGCACTCCCAATTAACGCCACCGAACTAAGAGCACACATTAAGAAACCCCTGCCCACAACCCCACCAATATGCACAGTAATAGAAAGGTGTCCTACCACCACCAAGGGACCTGGGAACAGATTAGTATTGGTACCGACCGAAAAGGTGTTATACCAGGGGTACATTATGCAGTAGCTTCAGTAATTTTAAACCTTACCGAGGTACACCTACCTGCATGGTGTCTGAAGGAAACAGAGCTGCTATACCAGGCCCTACTTTAGAGACATGTTCAAGAAATTTTATGAGTTAGACTTTGGTAATGTAGACAAAGCAGACCTATGCACCCTAAACGCTAGGGAGACCATGGGCTTGGGGAGACCTAGAAGGGGAATCATAAATGACGTTTTCACTACCTATAATACAGCATCCTCTGTAATAAATAGCTTAGATGACATAGAACTGCAAATACAGATAAACAGTTTAAAGACCCAATTGAGAAAAATCCTGAAACAGGAGAATACCATAGTAGGACAGTCTATGACTGTCCATTTAAAAGAAATAGTGGCTGAGCTGGAAAAACATGCATAGACAGTGAATGCACTTATACGGGAGGATAGAAATGCTTCGGACCAGGCTGCACAGAACGAGGTGTGCGTACTGTATGGGGCATGGTTGTTGGGCGAGGGCCGTAACAACCTGGAGGAGTTAAAACAAGGTGTAGTCCCCCATTGGATCAGGAACAAGCACCTCGCAGCCCTCCACCTGTACAGCAATTCACTAAGCCCGTGCCAGCTCCGCCTAGCCTCTGAAGTCTACCCTGTCCCAGTAGACTGTGGGAAATCTAACCACACCATTATGGGAATCGTACTAAGGATGCTGGTCATGGGTGGGACAGCCCGACCCGCACCGGTATACTGGGTGGAGAACATTGGAGTTATTCAGGGAGGTGCACACATTCGTTTCGCAGCGGTCCCACCTTATGTCATAAAGTGGGAGCGCGCTGTAACGGGTACTGACCTCTCCGGGTACCGGAGCCGGGGTGCACACGTAATACTGTGTCCCCAGTACTTGAGTGCCCATTCAAAGTCACAGTGTGGGTTTAAAGCTGCTGGTGCACAGCCTATTAACTGTACCATGGAGGTAATGGCACAAGACCATGTACCTCCACAGGTAGCATACATAGGGGGTGGGACATATTGTGTCACCAGTGCGCCCCACTACCAACATGGACACTTCTGGTGTCCGGTGAGTGACAGCAGTTTTTGCTTCAAAACTTGAGGCATCAGTTCAAGTGGCCCAGGAACCAATTGTCCCCATTCCTGAACCCTCCACTGTCCACCTCACTGTGAAGGAAAACATTACAAACCTGCAGGATTATGTTGTGCCTTTTGGCTATGTAATTCCCGCTCTTCCCGAACATCTTACCGCTCTGCTAAAAGCTGTAATTATCCCACAAAACACTTCTGTACTCTAGAACAGACAACCATTGAGATAGGGAACAAGATTCTCGAGATCACCATTCCGCCTTGGTGGGACCGTTTCAGAAATATAGAAATCACTGTCTGGATCCGAATCGCTTCCCACACTTTAGTTATCTGTCAACTTGCGATTATTCTTTACTTATGGTTTCTCACTTGCCGAGTGAAACGCAGAAGCCATCAGGTCAGGCATCAAAGGGTGCTGTATGCTCCTTGGCCGAACTTGGGAATCGCGCAGGGAGGGGTGACACCATACTACCATGTTTAATTGGTGTTTGATTTTACCTGCTGTAAACCGCAACATCGCGAGTGTTGTAAGAGTGTTACTTAAATGTTTTGATTATGTACCTTTATTTTACTGAACTTAAAATGTGTTTGACTATGGACCTTTAATGTTTCTTGAGAATGTGTTTGACTATGTGCTTTTACTTGTTTTACTTAGAACTGTGTTTGGCTATGTACCATTATTCCACTGTGAAAATTAAGTAAAAGAGGGACATGATATCCCCTCGATGCTATAACCGAATTGTAACGACTGTATTCGCCTGTAAATTGCATTTGCTTTTCAACAGGGGATGCAGGGTAATGATTAGCTGGTATAAATGCAGGGAAGGTTGACTCTCGGGAGCAGGAATTTTGCTTACCTTGATTGACACTCATGAGTGTGGAGTATCAACAGAGGGGACCGAAGCAGGTGCAAAATTCACAAGAATCCCCCCCTGTGTTTGGGCTCATTCGAAAGGAAATTTAATTTGGGACTATCTACCGAAAAGTTTGGAACTCTAAAGTGCTTATGGAAGAAACTACGAACTTTAATAGAATTTTGGATTTTAAAAGACAAACTCAAGGCTATGGGCAGGCCTACAGAACTAGCAGGAGACAGTTTAATTATATGAAGCTACCTGGTGTGAGGACTAAGTTAACCTGTCTGGAGGGATGAGTATTCGAAAATCCTTCCCCCACAAGAGACATTAACATCACAAAATCACCCAGAGGTAGCTACCCATCAACATGGGTCCAGACAACCATTTCAGCATATACATCACAAAGAGGCCCAATCCAGCCTGTATGTGAAAGACTATGCACAAAAGGACATTGCAATTACCAAACTAATATTTCCATCAGGAAACAGTTTTCGAACATCAACTCACCCAAAACATATCAACTTTTAACGAGCCCACCAAAATATTACAAAGAAGAACCAAGCCTGCCAAAATTATACAAAGGATTTTGAACAGATTTGGCACCAAGATTAGAACACGGAAATCGTATAACTGGCTCCCTGTTTCAACAGAGGATATGCCATACTACACCAGGTGCTATACTACGAGTATGTCATCACAACAAAGAGAGAAACCAACGCGACAGTTGTAAACTAACTTCTCCAGCCTCGAAGTCCTGAAGACCTGAAGAAAGGAAGAACATCACCATCGCGGCAGCGACTGACCACAGTCAACATGGTATCAATGGAAAAACAACCGCGATCTGCCGTTAACTGTCAAAAGGATTGGTAAGCATAGTCCCTGCCTGCCCTGGAGTCTAACCTTGCTAGAATTAGGTATTGGGAGGTGGGAGGTATCATTTTACTGTAACCTCCTTTGAATATGTAGTGTATGGTTCTTTATTAGAGTGATTATAAGTTTGACCTTGTATCTTTCCTTGTATTGTCCTTTATTAGAGTAATTGTAAGTTTGGCCTTTTATTTTCTTACGAGAGTAATAAGCCTGTATTACTTTGACTGTAATAAAAACAAAGTTCTTTTGCATCAAACCAGTGTCCTTTGCACTTTTGTCACACCCCCCAAATAAATCCAGAGCATAGAACCCAAGGGAGTGGGAGCAATTCGAACCGCTCAAGTTGGTCAGAAGGGAACCTGACCCCCTCATAGAGACCACCTCCCCTTACATATGGTGTACATTACCTTAGGGTCCACTTCTATGCTCTCTGTTGGGGTGGGGAGGGAGGGTGCTAGTCTTACTTTGCAAGTCCCATCATCAAAGCCTGACTTAAGAGTTTTCAATCTATTTTAGATTGTGTTGTTACACACTCAATTTTTTATATTTAATAATTACATAGAAAGGTAGATTGGTAATCTGAGAACATTGTGTACAGAATGTTTGCTGTGGTTAAATTGGAGCAGATTTACATCTTTACTGCTTGGATGTTAAACATCCCTGGACTTCGGGTGGGAGGATTGCATGCCCGTAATAGTGCCCACCTGATTTGACTCCCATTTACTATCTGCGCTGCACCCAGGTGATGCTTAATGCCCAAATGGTAAAAGACAAATAATCTACCTCATCCTGTTTGATAAGGTGATAGAGAATTCAAACAGGCTGCATTTAGACAGACTGTGAAAATTCACAGACCCCCAAGTCAAGGCTGCTACATGCAGTTCAGCATGTTGCATTAAGGCATCAATCAACGACATTTTAGGACCCTTGGGTAGTGAGCCAATTAAAAGGTTAAAAGACTATTAATTGAGCCAATAAGATCAAAGAAGGCGAGTTCTTTTCTGTAAATTGATCCAGGTATAAGTACAGCCATTTTGACCATGTGGCTCCAGAAGGACAAAGACCTGGCTTAAAGCCAAGAACTTTTTACTGCTGTCTGCCAAAAATAAAGCAGTTAAAACTACAATCGGAGTTCGTATTTCATTGGAAATTAAGAGATCTAACATAAGGGGATGAAGTTCAGATATCACTGAATGTAACTGAAAGGCCAGATCTCCCTCTTGTTCCACATTTGTCTCCCTCATGTTTCTTTACTGTCTCTCTCTTTGCCCTCTTGTTGTTTGTCAATCTCCTCCTATCAATCCTATCCTCGCCAACCTCATTGGCCCACTGTCCCCCAGCAGGACTTTCCAATTCTCTTCCTAATTTTCAAATCCCTCCATGGCCTTATTCCTCTGTACTTCAGCAATCTTCTCCAATGCTGTATACAAGCTTGATCTCATTGTTCTGCTAACTCTTGTCTATTGTATGTTCCTCTCATCTTCTGCTCCAGGAACCTTCAACCACAAGCCATGTAGTTTGGAGCACTCTTCCTAAAGTCCTTCCCCATTCCATTTCTCATCTTATCTTTGAAAGCAAACTCCTAACTTACGTCTTTGTCTGTGGCTTCGACCATCGCCTGTAAGTTCTCTCCATTTCCTGCTCAGGGCCCTGACCAATCATGTTAAAATGACTTGGGACGTTTTGTTGGATGAAAGATGCTTTGGATGTGCAAGTTGTTGCCTTTCTCACGTCTCCTGGCTTGTGACTTGTCTGTCTCACACTCTCAACAGGGAATAGTATTTCTGCAGTTAACTTCTCTGCCTTGGTATCAATTCATTAACATCATACAGGAAACAAGGACAAACTTGGAAACAACATGCAGTCTTGGTTATCACAGTTACAAATTTTCTAAAAGTACATTATTTGTGATTACTGTGGGTTTGTCTAAAATGAAATAAGTGGCAGTAGGGGAACAATCCCTGCATAAAATAATATAAAGGACATGGGTTATGTTCTTTCAGCCATGAACTGAACTCAATCTAGGTTTTCTAATTACTGTGCTGTAATGTCAATAGATTTATCTCCTGAATAATGACAGTGCCTATGAACCCAATATAATGAATAGGATGCCATTGTAATAGTTTTCATCGAAAGAAATCATCCACAATAATGACATCCGAGGAGATTATTGCAATCGGGAAAATTATTTACGACAGAAACAAAGGTGAGAAAACACTTCATTTAATTTGCCACATTGTGGAAAGCTAAATCTGAAATTGTATCAGAAGGAGTCATAAAAAAAACACTTGGTCCTCGTAAGGTGTTTCCGAAAGTCTATTCGCTGAGAATTTTCATTATTTTATAAATTTGGATATCAAGTGCATATTGCACCTTATGCTTTCTGTAATGTTGTGTAGGCACACATTATATATATTGATGCATTTAAAAAATAAAAGGATAGTTAAAGATACGGTCAACATGGGTTAAGAAGGGAGTTTAAATATTTTGCATTGCTTTTTACAGAACAGAGGTGTACTTGAGATAATTCCTGGAGATAACTGTCTGAAAGAAATTGGTTAGGGAAAAGGTAGCACAACTCAACAACAATTTACATTTATAAGAACATAAGAAACAAGAGCTGGAGTAGGCCATTCAGCCCTTCGAGTCTGCTCCGCCATTCAATAAGATCATGATTGATCTTCAACTTCGACTTCACTTTCCTGCCCTACCCCCATATGCCTTGATTCCATTATAATCCAAAAATCTATCAATCTATAATTTGAATATACTCAATGAACTGGCACCCACAGCCCTCTGGGATAGAGAATTCCAAATATTCACAATCCTTTGAGTGAAGAAATTTCTCCTCATCTCAGTTTTAAATGGCCGATCCCTTATTCTGAGACTGTGAATCTTAGAAGCTTTAATGTAGAAAAACTTACCAAGATGTTTCACAGATGCATAATTCAAAAATAGACAGCAAGACAGAGAAAGAGCTATTGAGAGGGATGACCAAAAGCTTATGCAACAGAAACAATGGATGGGGGCTCAAACATGGGCATTCCACACCAGTAGAGATCCATCACTAAGGCAGCAGGGTGTACTTTAATAATGGGTAGACAGGTGGCCATCTGCTGTTAAAATAAAGCTTGCAGCATGTTTCAAGAATCAAATATTCACTAAATTATCAATGCTTTATCCCTTTTTTTTGTCTTTAGATGGGGAAATTTCTTTAAAAAGAAAAAAGAAAGACTTACATTTATATCGTGTCTTTCATGACCAAAGCGCTTTATAACCAATGAAGTACATTTGGAGTGTAGTCACTGTCGTAATGTGGGAAATCTGGCAGCCAATTTGTGCACAGCAAGCTCCCGCAAACAGCAATGTGATAATGAACAGATAATCTGCTTTTGTTATGTTGATTGGCCAGGACACCGGGGTTAACTCCCTTGCTTTTCTTTGAAATAGTGCCATAAATATTTTACGTCCACTTGAGAGAGCTGACGGGACCTCGGTTTAATGTCTCACCTGAAAGACGGCACCTCCGACTCTAAGCTGCTTGCACTCTGCTGGTGTTACTTTGAGGTGGAATCCCCGATTACACGCATAATGCTGGCGGAGGGAGAGTGGCTCCCAGGTATCACTCAGATTTTTTATTGAAAGGTGTAACGATGGCTTCACACAATACATAGCTTTTTAAAAAAGCATTTCAAATACTGCAGATGCAGGAACTCTGAGACAAAAACAGAAAATGTTGCAATCACTCATCCGGTCAGGCAGCATCTGTGGAGTGAAACAGACAAGCTAAGGCTTCAAGTGCACGAACCTTTTGGCAGAACGGGCAGATGTTAAAGACATGCATCATTTTAAAAAAGAACAGAACAAAGGGAAGGGGAGAGGGATAATCATAGTATCATACAGCAAAGAAGGAGGCCATACTGGCTCTTTGAAATAGCTGTCCAATATTCCCACTTCCCCCTGCTCTTGCCCCAGAATCCTGCAAATTTTCACCTTCAACTATTTATCCAATTCCCTTTAAAAAGTTACTATTGAATCTGCTGCCACCACCTATCAGGCAGCACATTCCAGATCATAACAACCCGCTGGGTAATTTTACTCCCCTCATGTCACCTCTGGTTCTTTTGCCACTGGAAAGAGTTTCTCCTTATTGATTCTATTAAATAGAGAATAAGGGGGAGAAATTTGCATAATTTGCACCTCCCATTAGCGCCCCCGGGGGCGTGGGGGGCATCAAAGGGGCACGGATGATTTCTCGCCTAGGGATGGGGTGGTGCGGGGGGGAGGCGGGGATCGGGAGGAGGACGCTGCCGGCTCCAGCGAAATTGCATGGCAGTTGGCAGAGGTGCAAAACCGGCAGCGCCCCGCTCCCACTGGTAGTGCACCATGCCGCTGTGCCGGCACTGATGATGTCATCGCCATGCGCAGCGATTGTTTTTGCCCCGCAGCGAAAATTGGGCAGTGTCCGTGATGCCATGGCGAGTGATGTCAGCGCCAGTCTTGTGGGCTGCGAACCGGGCCGTGAACCGCTCGTGGAAGAAAAAGTAAAGGGAAGATGCACGGCACCATTTATTTTGCACGGCCGTTGTTCCATTGTATATTTCACCGGGTCCATGTCACGATGGAACAGACTGGCATTCTTCTTCTGCCTCACCTCAGTTACTGCCATCAACTGAGTTTCAACCCCTAAGAAATAGAATGACCTGTAAAGTGCTTCAGTGGAACATAGGTGATGGTGAAATGGCAGAAGTGATATGACCATGAGACAACAGGAGGCAAAATGAGAAATAAAAAGTTGATACGAGACAGAGTAAGTGAATAACTAAAAGGATGGGGGAATCGGGAGCTGAAAGGGAAGGTTGAAACATTGGTGCTGGTTACCCAGCAGTCCAGTAGAAGACAAAAAAAGACAGGTCAACACCAAGGGTGCAGACCACCTTGCCAACACAGCGTTCTGATAGGCTGTCACCACCTCAAGCACCAACCTGCTTCTCCCCCCTTCCCAGAAGCACTTGCACATCCATCCCACATTGACAGTTTTGAAAGATGTTCTTTCTAATTATGTATGCACCTTTGCAAACATCTGCTTCAAATTTATTGTTGTGATATTAGTGGACTGACGCTTAACATGTTTGTCTGGCCTGTCCTCTGTCTGCTATTTTACATAGAATTGCATAGAATTTCCAGCACAGAAACAGGCCATTCGGTCTATGCCAGCGTTTATGGTCCACACGAGCCTCGTCCCACCGTACTTCACTTCACC
Source organism: Pristiophorus japonicus (assembly GCF_044704955.1). Lineage (NCBI taxonomy): Eukaryota > Metazoa > Chordata > Chondrichthyes > Pristiophoridae > Pristiophorus > Pristiophorus japonicus. Next base: position 240,358,913 of record NC_091977.1, on the reverse strand, counting down.
CTATCAGTATAGTCTTTCATTCCTTTCTCCTTTATATGTTTATTTAGCTCCCCCCCACTGCCTTAAATGCATTGATGCTATTCGCCGCAACTACTCCTTCTGGTAGCAAGTACCAAATTCTCATCACTTTAATAGACATGTTAACCTATTCATTTTAAAATAGCAGGCGAAGCATTAAGCATGCACCATTAAAATCAACAGTCATTTCTAGGCTAAAGAGTTTATTTATCTATCACTGACATTACTTTTTTAAAAATAAAGGGGCCGAAATTTCCCCTTTGTACAAGGTCAGTTAGTGCCAGTGGTGGGCGATAAGGGTGTGCTAAAGGGGTTTCGCCTGGGTGCTGCCCCGGAATTGCCCCCAGGAGTGGGCGGGCGAAAAGGGGTTCGCGCTGCACCCCGGAGATGACGTGATCACCATGCGCGCCGACCCCTTATCGAACTGAGCCAACCCCTTTGCGCCGCGCGGGGGAAATTGCCCTGCAGGAGCCAGCTCTGCGCGAGGCGATGATACCGACAGCTTCTCTGGTGCGAGAAGCTGTGGTAGCTGTGGCGCCCTGGCTGACCCTAAGTGTGAGGTGCTGCCGCCGCCATCTTTTTTGTGTCGACCGCTGGCCCGGCCGACACCCTCCCTGCTGGTCCAGTGGGCGGCACTGAATTTGCTGCTCAGATCACAACAACCTTCCCCTTTAAGAGAAGAGGAGGGATGTTGCGACACAGCGACATGGCGCTGATACGCCAACATCAGCACTGATGCACTGACATCAACAGCGCCGTCCAGAGCTTCAGGTACCATGATTCCTTTTTCGAAAAGAGGACAAATCTGCGCCAGCTCTGGCGTTTCTGGCGCCAGCGCACCAGAAGTACTAATTCGAATTATGCTCTGCAAATCCAGCGCGGGGCAATTACAGCCCCAAAAAGTTTCAAGTAGAACATCCACACTCCTTTTTAGATAAAAGGAAATACAATGGGTCAATGATTTTGAACAAGCTATGGTTCCTGTTATTCAGTGAATCATATTGGTGCATTATAAACCGCAAAATGAATAAATGCATGAAACAAGCTGCATATTGGGAGTTGAAACGTACTAAATTAGTATGCAATGTGTACTTAAAGCTTTGCTTTGGCTTACTCTTGTTTGACGTGAAAAATTCCTCATTTAAATTTCTAATGATAAAATTTTGACATTTGTACAACGCCATCAAAGTAATTTTGCAGTAAATTAAACTAATTATCTGCCATAAATCACAGACTCACGTCACCAACTCGATTCTCACTGCTAGAATATGAAGAGAAGCAGGCCTAATTAGTAGGACTAGAATCCGGCGATTTGAGTACACATAAATAGCTGAGAATTTACTGTTGTCAATTGCGCTGTCACAAGCTGTCTTCAGGTGAAATTTAATGAGCATATCTAATTGGCTCACGAACAGACCAAAAAAAAGCTTTTGCGGATTGAGATTGAGTGAATTTTAAAGCGAAATGGACAGCAACCAACATTGTGAAATTAAGCACAAACGCTTCAGTGAACCTACTTTTAAAAAGAAGCTGGTTTGGGACATGGGGAGGACCATCCTAGCATAAACTGAAGAAACATGCATTTATATAGCGCCTTTCACAACCTCAGGACGTCCCAAAGTGCTTTACAGCCGATGAAGTACTTTTGAAGGGTAGTCACAGTTGTCATTTAAAAAAAATTCATTCTTGGGATGTGGGCGTCAATAGCAAGTCAGCATTTATTGCCCATCCCTAGTTGCCCTTGAGAAGGTGAT